>NC_135484.1:36760960-37077940 GCF_052094955.1 Ictidomys tridecemlineatus | reverse complement strand
TAAATACTTAATGTTATTAGAAATGCATTTGGATGTCTGGTATAAAGGAGAGATCTAATTTTTTTTTTTTTTGCCTGTAATGGTAGCCAGATATTACAACTCTTTTTTTTTCTTTTTAATAGTAATAAATCCCTTTTACTAGAGGGGTCCACTGTCCCCTTCTTAGGGTATCACAACCAGTAGCTTCTTTCTGATAGAAGAGCTCTTGAGAAAAGATTTGGTTGTCAGTTGGGTCAGGCCCCCAATCCTCTTCAGTTCATGGCAGTTTCCAGCAATGGCGTTACCTCAGAAGACTGACATTAGTTCATATCGGAAGCAGCAATAACTAAATTTTTTTAAAAAAAAAAAAGAGAGAGAGAACTATTCATTTGGTGTCCAACAGGAGAAATGAGAATCCAGAAAAAGAAAAGTTTAGCTTAAAAGAACAATAACAGCAGCTATTTAGCTATGTTATCAGTGATGCCATTGAGAAAATTTTCATTTCCTAAATGTGTGAAATCCATCCACCCATTCATTCATGCCTACTGTGTACCAGATGCTGGACTGGATGTTACAATAAAGAAGGCCATGTCCCACCTGCAGTGAATTTGCATTCTAATGGAAATAAGTACAGGGAACATTTAGGAAGCATCTGTCCCTGGTATAAGATGTAAATAGAATGTAACAATGAAATAACTTAAGAGTGCATGAATGGATGATTGAAGGCATTGGAATATAAAGATTGGAAACTGAAGCAAGTGTGTAAGAATCTAAAATGTGATAAAGATGGAATCAGAAAATTGGTGGGAAAAGGTTGGTGAGTTACTTTACATTCCTCAGGGTACAAGGGATAGAGACATCTGAGTAAGTGAATTTGAATAACAAGTATTTGAGTTGGCAACAGTCATTCTACTCAGCTGTCAACATCTCTGCCTCTCCTGCTCCTTACTATTATAGCTCATGGTCTCTGATATCTTTGTGGACCTTCTCCCTCCTTCCCCCGCCCCTTTCTCTCTTGCTTTCCTGTGAATAATCTGTTCATACTTGCTGCCTCAAATTTCTTATCCAAAGAAGAAAACTAGGAACCTGGTTGCTGCCTGCTCAAGACTATGACTCTTGCTGTGTTTTCTTTCTTTCCTTCTTTGGGTTTGTGGTCTGGGAACTGAATACAATGCCTCACAGTTGCTAGGTAAGCATACTACTGCTGAATTACAATCCCTTAAATTTCTTTACTACCATTCTCTCTTAAGCTGATTGACTCAGGCTTTCTCTCTAAGCCCAACCCTAAAACTACTTTTTATCATCCTTCCCAAAGTCCTCCACTCTTCCCAACCTTACTCTCTCTTAGCCTATTAACAATCTTTGATATACTTGATCACTCCCTCCTACTTGAAACTTTTCTTGCTTTGCCTCCAGGATACCATTTTCTCTTGATCCTCCTATTTCATGAGACACTTTTTCTTGTTCACATTTGACCATTTCTTATTTCTTTGATTTCAAATGCTTGAGTGCTCCCAGTTAGTTGTTGGAATTTTCCTCTTTTCTACTTCCATTTATTCCATTGATGATCTCTTCTAATTTCATGAATGTAAATACTATATGCTGAAGATTCTAAAATTTATATCTCCAGTCTGGACTTATTTCTTGAACTTCACGCTCCCACACCTAACCACTAATGACCTTGCTGCTTAGATGTCATAGGTATCTGAAGGACTCAATTATTGCTCAAAATATTTGTTTCCTTTTTTCAGTACTGGAATTCTATTTACCTTATTCTGTTGATGGTGGGGATGGTCATGCAACTTGTAGTAGTCTGCAAGTAAACATAATCTGAGCCATTTCTGAGAATTGTACTATTCCATTTTCTGTTACCACAGCAAAATACATGAGGATGGATATTTTATAAAGAAAAGAAGTTTTTTTATTTAGCTCACAATTTCGGAGGTCCAGGAACATGACACTAGCATCTGCTCAGCTCTGGGGAGCAGATGCTAGTGTCATGTGATGCTAATAGACAGCATCACAATGATGGAAACATGTGTGAAAGGGATCACATGGGGAGACAGGAAGTGAAAGAGATTTAGGGACTCGGCTTGCTTTTTGTAGAACAACCCATTCTCAGGAACTAACAGCAGCCCTTTGAGAACTACATTAATCTCTTCCATTTTTGATGCCTTACAATGACCTACTGCTAGGTTTCACCTCTCAAAGATCCCACCACTTCTCAATGTTATTAACACTGATGAATAAGGCTCCTTCAAAATGAATCTGTGGTAGATACCCTCAAACTGGATCCAAAGTAGAGCAAAACTTTAATTATCAACAAGTGACTCTATTGTGCTCTTTCTTCACTCTGTCCCAACACCAGGACTTTCCAGAAAGAGGCTGCTTCTTCAGCCTGGATTATGAGAGGAAGACTGCAAAGCCACAGCTGACCTGCAATGGACACAAATGTGAGCAAGAAATAGACCTTCTTGCTTGAAGGCAGTAAGACTTTTAGAGTTATTTGCTGCAACCAACTTAGCCTAAATATAGCAGCTCAACTGATACAGGATCTCAAATTAATACACCCAGAACTGAATGCCAAATCTCCAACCCACCCTGCAAACCTGCTAGACGAAGATTCCCCAATTCTGATGAAAGGCAGTTTCAGATTTTTGATTTTCAGAATAAGAACTTGGGACTTTCTCTTGATTATTCTCTGAATCTCATACTCCACATAAAGGAAATGGGGATAGATCAACGAACAAAATAGACCCCAAAGATAATACCTGTTGTAGAGATTACATTCAATGGGAATAAAGCAGATATTAATGACTATGAAATGAATATGCATGCTAAGTTAAATAGGTAGTATTCCAATACATATAATACATATTACTATATAATATTAAGTATTTATATATAAATATGTAGACAGTAATACATGCAATAGAAAAAATAGAACAAGGTAAAAAGGAAGCAAGTACTGGGGGTGAATGAGAGGGGGTAACTTACACTGAGAGTTGAATTTATTGAACAAGTACCATTTCTGAAGAGATCTGAACTGCAGAACTCTTTGTATAGAATGACCCTGTCCAAGTATGTATACTAAGAAACAACCAAACTCTAATATGGCAGCATAGAGACATGTCCCTACATGAACCCAGAACCTGCATCTCCCACCTCCAAATGTCTGCCTGCTTTAGAATTCCCAGGACTTCCAAGAGAATTTATTGTTTGTTTCTGCCAACCATTGTTGATAGGCTTTTGACCTTCATTTCCTAGAGCATTTACTTTTTAAAAAGTAATTCCAATTATGAATCTGTATCTCCTATAACTTCAAGTTATTTTTCCTAAGAATCTGAAAATCATTCCTTCAAAATGTAATCATCAGGAGGATACAACTTTGTCTCCAAGTCTCAGTGTGAGGATGGAGCCTAACTTTGATAATTGCTAGCTAGTGAAAACAGCTAGCCTCATCACATTTATGGTGAACAATGTAATGATTCACTTCTCTGACTCTACTTGAGCCATATCTCTTGGTGTCCAACCCATTCTTCCTATAAGAGACAGTCACTTCTGCACAAATCAGAACAGAACTATCTGTATGGAATAAAAATCTGTTTGTATAACTTTCACTAGTTTCCAGGTGTGTTTATCTTTGGCAGATTTGAAAAAAGAAGAACAATCCACATGACTAGTAGAACAATCCTACATGTCCCAAGTAGAGGGACAGCCAGGAAGGGGTGAAAATACAAGAGCATTTAGCCTGTACGAGTAAAAAGGAGTCCAGTGTGGCAAGAGCAGAGGAAGTAATAAAAATATGGTGTGGTAGCTAATGTCAGAGGGTAAATGGAAAGGCAGATGGAATAGCATGTAGGCATTTATAAACTACTTGAAGGTAAGTATTTTCGCTTTTACGCTCACTGGAATGGGGGGACCACTAGAGGATAGAATAGAATATAGGAACTTATAAACTACTTAAAAGTAAGTACTTTAGCTTTTACTCTCACTGGGGTGGGGAAACCAGTGGAGGATGCGGAGTAGAGGAGGGACATGATTTTGCTTGCATTTTGCAAGGATTGTTCTGCTATGTTGAGACCAGATGTACTGGTATTGGAAGACAGGGTTTGAAGTAGAAAGTTCAATTAAGAGGTTACTGAAATGAATCATGTGAGATATGATGGTGGCTCAGTCAAGGATGACAGCAGTGATAACATCAGATTCTGGATATACTTTAGTTCCTGATGGATTAGATAAGAGAAGTTAAAGGAAGTGTCAGGTATGATTTCAAAGTTTTTGTCTGGATTAGCTGACAGAACAGAGTGTCTTTCAACTGAGATGTTAGCAGGCTTTGGAGGGGGCAGTGGAGAGGAGAGCTTCATAGGAGTTCAGTTTCAGACATGTTTATAACATCTGTTAGATATTTATGGGGTGACTGAGTAAGCAGTTGGGTATTCAAGTCTGGAGTTCCGGGAAGCATCTATAACACAGATTCAAATCTGGGATTCATTGGGAAATATATTATGTTGAAAGCCATAGAATGCACGAGGAGACCAAGGAAGTGAGTGCAGCTAAAAAGAAGAGAACCTAGAATCAAAGCCCACCAATGATGGTAGAAGTTTGGAAGAAGAGGAAGCAGCAAAAGAGAATAAGAAGGAAGTGCCAACCAGGTAGGTGGAAAGCCAAGAAAGTTTAGTAACCTGGAAACCCAGAGAAGAAAGGTTTATCAAGGAAGAGCAAATGACCAACTGTTGCTGCAAAATTAGGACTGAGAAGTGACCATCAGATGTGAAGGTTATTGGTTATCTTTGACAGTAGTAGTCTGAACGTAGTGGGGGTAGTGAAAGCCTAAGAGGAAGCAGCGTGAGAAAGAATAAGAGGCAGGAATTGGGAAGAGTATGGACAATTTTTTTAGGAGTTTCCTTGCAAAGAGAAGCAGACAAATGTATCAGTCAGCAGTGAAAAAAATGAAGTTCAGAGTTGGCTCTTAACAGGTGTGTATTACTGACAACAGTAATGATACTTGCATTCACATCCTAAATTACTTTCAAACAAGGTATTTTGATGGGCCTTTCTACATGCAAAACAGTCATACAATCATCATTGTTGTCCTCAATTGATAGATGAAGAAACAAAAAGCGTGAACAGAGAAAGGTAAGTAACTTTCACACTTCAGTCCAGAAAGAGAAATGACCTATTTCCACAAATAAAAGTGTACATTATAAAATAGCACTATCTCTCAAGTAGAGTTAAAGTTAGTACATTGTCCAACAACCTGAATGGCTATATCCAAGGGAATTATTGAGAACCCAGCCATGACTGTGTACAACACAAGTGCCTACATTTCCCACACCAAGATACATCATCTACATAATTTTCAAATATGTTGTGTTGTTCTCCCAGTTTCATGGTAAGTAACTTTATCAGTTAAAATATAGGGAACTGGAAGAAAGCTTTTTAAAGGGCTAGGAAAGTGAGAGAAGCAATCTCAGGTGTCACTAGGAGTGCAGTCAGAACAGAAGCAACTGGGGCAGGGGTGTGTGTCAGTATGCAGGCGAGTGGTCTAAGTTGCATGTGTGGCCATATGTAATCAATATAGGTTTGTAGGAGGATTTTCTTCACTGCTTTAGAACTTGACTAGGGTGCTTGGAATCTCCAGGTTGGTCTATGATTTTATAAAATATAGATGGATGATATGAATTAGCATACTTTATACACTGCAAAATCTGGACACTCTCATGCACTGATCTTGCTCATAATCATTTTGTTCATCAACTATTAAGCAAAATATTGTATTATGTACTATGGGATTTTCAAAGACAACTGTTCCTGTTGTCAAAAAACCTAATTTCTACTAGGGAAAAATATATATACATAAATAGCTATAGGATACAAAGTTCTACAAGAGAAGTATTAAAATTCTACTAGATTAATTCACAAGAGGAAGTGCTTATTTTGCTTTGGTTAATCAAAGAAAATTTCATGAAAAAGACATTTGAGGAGTGGCTTGGAATTTGTGTGAAATTTGAATGTGAAGAGACAGAAACAAGGTTATTTCAGTGGGAACAGTGCAAATAAAAGTGATGTGAAAGTGTAGTAGATATGGAAAATGTAAATCCTTAAATTTGGCAAAGTATGATGCTCTGATTCCGAACTCTGCCTTGACTGCTGAGGGGCTGTGAAAGGGCCATTCAACTGGCCCCTGAAAGAGAAATAAAAAATATCTTGAATGCTTACAACTACTTTATATACATTTGTTTTTTTGATGACAACATGAATTCAACTAAAAAACATTACTGAATTATTCATTTATTATATATTTCTTTTTTAAAATACATTTTTTAGTTGTGATCGGACACAATACCTTTATTTAATTATTTATATATGGTTGGGTGGTGCTGAGGATCAAACCCAGCGCTTCACATGTGCTAGGCAAGTGCTCTACCGCTGAGCCACAACCCCAGCCCCTATTATGTATTGGAGTTGTGTGTTCAAAAAGGCTGATGGGTTCTGGAGTGAAGACAAACTGTAAGGGACTCCCCCTGAAATTAATGGCAATTTCCTGATGGCTTGTTTTTCTCTAGGACTTGAAACAGTTCCTTTTCAAATTAAAGTTTTAAATCTCTGAACTTCCTCATAATGAGAATAACAACTTTCTCCTGCTGAGGACTGACATCACGGAAATTCTGGCAAAGTACAGCCTAGCTAAAATCTACATGTGTGCATAACCTGGCTTTTGTGTCTATCAATTGCAACTGCTTCAGTGGGAAAGACAAAGAAGCAAGCAAACTAGGTGCTTCTCCCCATTTTAATCAAACTACATCACAATTCATTTTTCCTTTTTACCATCATTCGCCTATATTTTTATGTGGGTGCCTGGGATCCAAGCAGGGTCCTGGGGTAGGCTAGCTGAGAATAACAAAACCTTTACGTGAACTCAATTGTGTGTGTTGTGCTGTAGAAGTCTTGAGTTTGTTTCCTTATCCCTGGAGTGTGGACTATAAAAACCAACCATGTTTTGACGATTAGGAAAACAACTGGCACATTTTAGGTGCACAGCAAATGAGAAGCATAAAAAGAAAAGATGAGGCGAAATTATAATCCACCTTGAATACCGAATTAAAGAACTAGTGCTTTTACTTTAGGCATGGTTGATACTGAAAGGTTGTTTGAACGGCAAGTAGTCAAGAAGTCACACAAGGTATTGCAGCGGCGTTGGCAGTGCTCTCAACGTGGCATAACGAGGCATTAGCAGTGAAATTCTGGAGTATTTTGGGGTATCAAACAACAGGACTTCGCCTTTATTGTATAAGGACTGTAAAGTAACAAAGACCGATATTTCGATCTAGGGTGCTGTTAACAACAAAAAGTAAACAGAGACATTAAGTTCACTTTGAGCTTAAATCCTGAAATTATTGTCAACTGAACAAGGAAGGGTACAAAAACCGCTGAACATGATTTGTGCTAAAACAAGGATCCAGAAAATTTGCCTATTCTCCTAAAACCTACGAATTCTTAAAATCAAGCCTTTAGACCTTTCTTTTTTTAATTAAAAAAGAAAATACAAGAAAAACAAAACAAACACCACCACAAAAACCCGGCGGCGTAATCCGTTATTAGGACACCATACAACAGGCTGCTATCAAGGACGCGACACACTCCTTCTGGCCCAAAGATTCCGCGCCCGGTGATGTCACCACGACGCGCGGCGCGCTCCTGCGTCTCGGCAGACGTGGTACGTCATTACCAACGAGGGGCAGCAGGCGGGGCGACCCTCTAACGTCCTCGCTCGCTCCCTCGTGGCAACTGGTTTCGAGGCCCAATACTGATCGCTTAGTCCTCATTCTTCCGTCAGTCTGGATCAGCGCATGCGTCCCACTTCTCGCCTGACCCAAAGCCGGTCGAAGGGCGACGCCTTGAGATTAAACCGAGGAGGTGCGGGAGGCGGACCGCGCCGGCGCAGTATTCTTGGAGAAGGCGGGGTTCTTGGCGGCCGAAACAGGTACCATGGCGGAGGGGCAGGTGATCGGCGACTTGTCTTCGGCCTCTGACTGTAAATCAGATAAAACCTCCAAGGTCGCCGCAGAGTCCCTAGACTCCGGGGACTACGACAGCAACTGCTTGTTCTGTCGGATTGCGAGGCAGCAGGAGACCAGCACCGAACTCCTGCCCTGCGAGGTGGGTGGACGTCCGACCGCCCCTCGGAGCTCCGGGAGGGAGGCCTAGCCAGTGTGGACCGGGTGGGGAGGATCCGGATCGCCGTGCAAAGCTCGGGAGGCAGAGCGGCTGTGTGGACCGGCTGGGGAAGGCCGGGTACTGTGTGAAGGACCCTGACTTCTCTCGGGAGACCCCCGGAGTGTCTCCAACGAGACACAGTTCCCCGGGGAGAAAAAGTCATGATAGAGCTGCAGGTAGCGAGATTCTTGGCATAAAAGAGCATTTGGGGGCCTTTTATTCCAGGAATAATTCCTTTTACTACAGAAATTCTTTTTTCCTCCTTTCTAATTAGAGATCTTAAATTCTGAGCACTCTTCATAACCAACACCGACGAGAAATCTAGTAGAAAATACATAATGCCAAAATGTTAGATTAGCTGAAAATCGGCTGGGGTTGAGGGCAGTGGGTCTGAAGTCCAACTTAATACTTAATAGCCTCTGATTTCTACTGAAGTGATATCAGTTGGGATATGTGGCAATTTTCAGACTGACTTTGCTCAGATATTTTCTGAGATATGTGATACACACCGTATTCAACCTGTTCTACTTGTTAAAAAAAAATCTTTTTGAGGAATATAAGCTCCCAAGATTGTGTAGTAATCATTCTTTAATTCGCTGCACTGAGAGGTGGTTTTGGAGTCAGTGGTGGACAAGATAAAAGGACAGTCTGCCTGTAGGTTTTATAATTTAAAGGGTGGAATGCATACAGAGGTGGCAGCCAATTAGAGTGCCCTGTGGCGTGGTCAGGTGGTTTTACAGTATTTTGTAAGCTTGTGGGAGGGGCATCTAACCCAGGTTTGAGAGCTAAGGGAGGAATTTCCAGAGAAATTGAGACATAGGTAGGAGAGCAACTGAAGTGCAGTGGTGAGTCAGAAGACAGTTTCATTTGATTGAGAAGAATCTGAGGGGAGTGTGAATATCAAATATAGTCAGCTTTCACAGAAATTTGGCAAACAGGAGGAGTTGGGGCTTAGGAGAAAGGCCCTGATTTCACTTCCCAGTGCCCTGTCCCAACCCACAAAGGAACTAATAATCTAGTATTTAATTTGTATGTTTTTCATTATATGTGTATAATATATTTACAGTGTATTCATGTTATATTCATTATAAACATCTAGAAGTTATTGGGTTCATATGAAGTGGGGTATACTAATAATTTATATATACAGAGATCACTTGATTTGTTGGTAAGTTACCAACATCATGTACACTTTAGTCTGGGAAACTATTCAGCAGAAGCTAAAGAAGATTCCTTACCACATAGACTTCTGTACGATGTTTTCTTACCATGTTCTGCAAAATTGGACTAATCAAAGGTTAAATCATGCATTCTCATCAGGGAGTTTATCTATTCCCAAGGGGGTAAAAATTGTTTTTTGTTGTGGTGGGGGAAATATGTTACTCTTCTTATATAGGAAAATCCTATGCACAGAATCTATGCACAGATTTGCATAGAATGCATAAACAGATAAATAACATATCTATGGTATTAAAATCCTATGAATGTCTTAAAAGGATCCTAGAGTGGCAATAATGGGAAAATGGCTAAACAGTACTGGATTAGATTTCATCATGTTTGAGCTCATACTGAGGAAATTTTAGTATTAATATAACTCCTCCATCTTTGATAATCAAAGTTGTTCTAAAACCTTAGATGACATGATATTCAAATGTTCTTCCAAATGTTATTACTTTTTATTTGTTTTAGGTATCAGGGCATAGTTTGTGGAAAGAAAAGCTATTCTAGCTATTTTAAACAGAAATCGACTTAATGTATGGAATTACTGCTAGAAAAAAATCATTGGAAGGTCTAGAGGAGTGGATTCTAGTAGAATAGTGTCCAAAAATAACATCCAGAACATCACTGCAGAATCTTTCACAAGATAATTTACCTATGCTTCTTGCTAGTTTTATTTTTGTTATTTGTTCTTTTTAGTTTTAGATGACAATAGAATATATTTTCACATGTCATACATTCATGGTATATAATTTCCCATTCCCGTGGTTGCACATGATGTGGAGTTTACTCCAGTTGTGTATTCATATGTTAACATAGGAAATTTATGTCGATTCATTATACTGTTTTTCTCATCCCCACCCCCCTCCCTTCCTCTCACTACCCCCCTGTCTAGTCCAGTAAACAACCCCGCCTTATTGTGAGTTGCACCAATTTGCAAATTTGCAGTCCCACCAGCAGTGTATGAGTGTACCTTTCCCCCCACATCCTCGCCAACATTTATTGTTACTTGTATTCTTGAAAATTGCCATTCTGACTGGGGTGAGATGAAATCTCAGTGTAGTTTTTTTAAGAGAGAGAGAGAGAGAGAATTTTTTAATATTATTTTTTAGTTTTTGGCGGACACAACATCTTTGTTTGTATGTGGTGCTGAGGATCGAACCTGGGCGGCATGTATGCCAGGCAAGCGCACTACCGCTTGAGCCATATCCCCAACCCCTCAATGTAGTTTTAATTTGCATTTCTCTAATTGCTAAAGATGTTGAACCTTTTTTCATCTACTTATTGACCATTCAAATTTCTTCACTTCTTCTGTGAAGTGTCTCTTCAGTTCCTTTGCCTGTTTATTGATTTGTTATTTGGTTTTTGGTATTAATTTTTTTTAATTCTTTATATATCCTGGCGATCAATGCTGTATCTGAGGTGTAGGTGGCAAAGATTTTCTTTCATTCTGTAGGCTCTCTCTTCATGTTCTTGATTGTTACCTTTGCTAGGAAGAAGCTTTTTAGTTTGATACAATCCCAGTTATTTATTCTTGATTTTACTTTTTGTGCTTTCAGAATCTTGTTGAGGAATTTGGTTCCTGAGCCAAATGATGGAGATTTGGGCCTGCATTTTCTTCTAGTAGGTGTAGGGGTCTCTGGTCTAATGCAAATGGCAAAAATTTTCTCCGGTCCTTGCTAGTTTTAAAATATTAGGAATATATCATAGAAATAGTTGCATGAGTATATAGAGATTATTATTGTTCCTTTTTATAACCAAATAATACTTCATTATATGGATTTATCACAATTTATTCAGCCACTGTTCTAGTTGAATTATGGATCTTCGTGTTATTTTCATTCTCTCATCATAAATCTCACTGCAAAGAATAATTTTTTACTTATATAATTTCATATTTTTGGCAGCATATCTTTGGAATAGAAGTATAGTCTTAAAATAGAGATCCAAATAATGGCTCGACCAATAGTAGCAATGAGAGTGAGTATGACATCAGAGAGCCAATTTCAATATGTTTGAAATTTTGGTGGAAATCTAATTTAATCACTAATGTCATTAAGTTTCTTTGCTTTTGATAGGACTTTTTTCTATTCCTGGTGCTGATCACAGATATGTTGATGGTAGTAGTTGTTTTTTTAAAATTAGAATTAGGAAAACAAATTATACGTAATAATACATAACATATTTCAAAATAGAGGTTTGGGAGATAGACAAAGAACTGAGTATTCTGGTCATATAGCATAGTCATGGAGTGTGAAACAGCAGGTATATATAGGAATGTGTTTTTCTGCTGATATCCTTTAGATTGACATTTTCTAGTTTTATTAATCCAGAAAATGTTACTCCTGCTTTGAGGCAGAATTCATTTTTATCATCTCAAACTAATTCTAATCAGGATGTATTCTGAACCAGAAGGAATTGCCTCTGAATTTTTAAAAATCAATATCATAATTGAGGGGAAATAAAAATATGAAATTGTGTTATCAACTATGATCAACTAATCTGGGCTATGTTGGTATAGCAATTTTGTGTTGCAAGATTTGATGGCCAGTACTACTTGTTTCTTAGCTGAAAGAAAAAATGGAAAACTTTAAACAAGAACATTGTGATCCTTTACCTTATCCCTTTATAAAATAATCCATGTATATCAATATTTAAATTTATCACTAGATAGCAAAACCATAATAAAAAAATAGATAAACTGGTATAATTATAGTGTTTGCCATATAATAATGAGATTACTGACATGAATTTGAGGCCCTCATTCAAATTGAATTTTTTCAATGAATTTGTGCTTTTGGAATGGAGAATAATGAGCAACTGTGCATTTGGGAAATTTTACTGAGGAAACTCTGCTTATTGATACTGATTTTTTTTAAATCTAAGATTGATTAAAGTTCTGTAAGAAAGGTTTTTCTCTTGTAAAAGCTGAAATTTTAAGGCTTTTTATTTGGAATAAATGATCATCTCATGTCAGAAGTTATGCTTGTTTTTATATACTTAGTACATAATCATAAAACTGCTCAGTATGGCTTTTTTTTGTAGCATGCATACCATTTTCCTTCCAGAGGTTTATGATGTTTAAGTTATGCCACAATAGTGTTAGGAAATTATTTTCTAAATTTCACTAACAAGTACTTTTTTTTCACTTTAGAATGAAGACCTTGTTTGCTTCAAAGATATAAAACCAGCAGCACCTCATCATTATCTTGTAGTGCCAAAGAAGCATATTAGAAATTGCAATGATCTAAAGAGAGAACAAATAGAATTGGGTAAGATGATGGCACTGTTATTCATAGGTTTATCATCTTGAATTGGTATCAGCAATGGTAGTGACCATTAAAATATCTAACTAGGATGAAAAGGGTCCATTATGACTGGAACTTTTTATTATAAAAAATTTCAAATGTATATAAAAATAGAGAGAACTGTATAATTCCCATGTATTCATCACTTAGCTTCAGTATTTATTAACTTGTGGTCATTTTTTCAAGTATTAACATCCCAGAGGTGACTTGAAGCAAACACCAGACATCATGTTATTTAATATTTAAATTTTTTCAAAGATAATGTTTCTCTTTGAATTTTTAAAAATGTTGGCATTTCTTGACTCTGCAAATGGAAAGTGCTATGAAAAAATTTAAACAAGTTACAATATGGCATATTGTTTCATAGTAAGATCATGTTTATACTCCATTAAGATCAATCACTAATGTAGATGAATTAGCAATAATTTAATTATGAGATTTGAGTGATGAACTTAGTTTCTGAAAAGGAGATTCTGAATTTTGCTTCTTACAGAATTATTCTGTATTTTCCAACTTGTACCTTCTGTGACTCATCAGCTATCATTTCCTAAAACATTCCTAAGTTCACTTCAAAATGTAATTTGTAGATTTTGTCATCAGGGTTTGGGATTAGTTTGGTTAATACTGTAAGGTACCCTACAAGATAGATAAATAAATGGAAATTTTGATGTGGATATAGTTAATTTAGGCTAGACTTGCCAGTTTTTAAATTGTTGTTTCTGGATACTACAAAGATTTTTAGTATTTGAAGTTCTTTTAGTACTTTTGAGAAACATATAGGTTTATACCAGAAGATAGCAATTGAGCTTATAAAGATCAGATTTAACTTCATTTATTTATTTATTTGGTACTGGGAATTGAACCCAGGGGTGCTTGGTGCTTTGCTACTGAGCTGAGCTACATCCCCAGTCCCCTGCCTGTTTTTTTTTTTTTTGTTTTGTTTTTTTGGTACTGGGGATTGAATTTGGGGCACTTAACCACTGATCCACATCCCCAGCCCTTTTTTATTTTTTTGTTTTTTGAGACAGGGTCTTTTGTTAAATTACTCAAGGCCTCACTAAGTTGTTGAGACTGGCTTTGAATTTGAGATCCTCTTGCCTCAGCCTCCCTAGCTGCTGGGATTACACTTGTGTGCCACTGTGCCTGCCAGTCCTTTTTTATTTTATTTTTTTAGAATTTGAGACAAGGTCTCTGTAATTTGTACTTGTGATCCTTCTCCCTCACCGTCACAAGTCGCTGGGATTAGAGGCATGTGCCTTTGTACCCTGCAGATTTAACCTAAATTTACCTGAAATTGAAACATTCTCGTATTTTCCATTTCATTCTTGTGATAGTTTCTTAGACATTATATTTTCTTTAGAATTTTTGGAACTTTTCTATTTATTTTTAAGGTAGAGGTAGGTTTGGGAAAATAGAAGCTGCTGTTGTAACTAGTTTTATAACTATTGCATATCAAATGTTACCAATTTTTAAGCAGCTGGGGGGTATTTGGGATTTCACTATGTTTTTCTCTCTACTTTTATATATATTTGAATATTTCCATATTGAAATCTTAACAGTAGTGATTATTTTTTTATATAATCTGTAAAGGTAGAGAAGTATTAAGCATATGGAGGAGCTCAGTAATACTATCAAGTCTAGTGACCATTACTGACATTTATAGAATACCACTTAGCTGCAGAATACACATTTCTTGAAGAGCACATATTCACATTCACCAAAGTACAGTATATTCTAATCAGTAAAATATTTTCATATTGCAAATGCTTGAAGTTTAATAAAATGTCATCTGAAGATAATAAAATAAAATAAAATTAAATTGTAGAAATAACAAAACCTGGACTAAATATTTATAAATTAAAGAACATATTTCTAAATATTTCATATATATATATATATATATATATACACACACACTTATATTGCACACTTCTAAGTAATTCCTAAATAGGTCAAAGAAGAAAATAATTTTGAGTGGACTGGTCATAAAAATACAACATGTTAGAATTTGTGGGGTGCTAGTAAAGTGGTACCTAGGAGAAAATTTATGCTTTAAATGCTCATATTAGAAAAGGAAGTTTAAAACCAATGACTTCAGTTACCACTTTCAGATGTTAGAAAGAGGCAAGCAAATCAACCCAAAATAAGTATAAAAAATGAAATAATAAAGAGTATATAGCAATGAAATACAGATAGCAGATTTTATTTCATGTATTTTGGAGAATTTGATTTTATGTAAATATATGATTAGGATTGTCATATCTTCTCAATAAGTTGATTATTTAAATTATAAAATATCTCTTTATGGAAATATTCTTTGAGTCTATTTTGTGTGATAATTTAGCTGTTTCTACTTTATTATTTACTATTTGCATTGCATATTATTTTCTACTTTCAACCAAATGCATATTTATATTTAAATACTTGAAAACAAATATGGTTGAATCTTGTATTTTGTTAAAATATAAAATCTCTTAATTGGAATGTTTAGCCCATTGACTTTTAGTGTAACCATTATATCATTGGGTTTAGGCCTACTATTGTGCCATTTTTCTCATTTGTTATATGTTGCTTTATATCTTATTTTTCACTTTTGTTTTTTCATATTTCTCTTTAATTTATCTGTTGTCATATTCACTGCTTTTTAAAAAATATTCATTTTTTAGATGTTGATGGACTTTTATTTTATTCTTTTATTTATATGTGGTGCTGAGAATTAAACCCAGTTCCTTACACATGCTAGGCAAGTGCTCTACTACTGAGCCATAACCCCAGTCGCCCCCCCCCCCAATATTTACTACTTTTTATATTTCTTTATTTAGTGGTTGCTTTAGAGAGGTTATAATACTCATCCTTTAATTACCAGGCCTTGCTTAATACAGGCATTATATCAATTCTTTAAAATGTAAGAAACTGGTAGTCTCCCAGTGCAAGCCTAATTTAGAGAAGTAAATATTAGCAGTTTAGTAAGCCTCAATATAACAGCTGTCCTTTGTTGAATCTCTTACTTCTTCCCCTTTTAGATGCATGGTTATAGTATGTATAGGCTTAAGGTTTCCCATTATACTTTGAAGACCCAGGCTACCAACATTTTTCTAATAGGGAGACTTCTTTTTCCCACTTTAGGCCATTAAAAAAAAAAAAAAAAAACAAAGATGAAAAATGATATGACATAGAAATTGGAAGTCAAAATCATTATATAAATGTTTAACTAGTAAAGACTAGGATCACTTGAAGGGATATCTTATTTCTAATTTGGGCTTAAAGACAAATTTGGTTTTTCTGTCTTTTAAAAAATTTGTTTTTGAATTGACAAAAATGTACATGTTTATTTTATATAAGATGATGTCTTGAAATATGTATACATTATGAAATGAGTAAATTGAGCTAATTAACATATACATTAACTCATATGCCTTTTTTGGTGATGAGAAAACTTAAAATCTACTATCATTTTTAAGGATAACAGTACATTCTCATCATGTTGTATGAACTTACTCCTTTTAATTGAGGTTTTGTGTTGTTTGACCAACATCTCCCAACTCTACCCCGCCTCCAGCCCCTGCTAACCGCCATTCTACTCTGTTTCTATGAGTTTAGCTTTTTTAGGTTTGATATTTAAGTGAGATCATACACTATTCAGCTTTCTGTACCTTGCTTATTTTACTGAGCATGATGTCCTCTAAGCTCATCCATGTTGTCACACGCCAGAATTTCTTTCTTTTTAAAGCTCAATATCATTTTATTGTGTGTGTATATATACATATGTACGTATATGTGATATTTTCTTTATCCATTCATCTGATGGTAGACACTTAGGTTAATTCTATATTTTGCATATTGTGGATAATGCTGTGGTGAACATGCTATCTTTTTTCTTAATTCAATTTCTGTATAATTACCTATTCTCTTTATTAAAATAGGCATCACTATAATGTTCTAAATAGCCACTTGATAATGTCTCTCAACTGCTTTCCAAAGCCAACTTATGTGTGTAATATTTTGTGATAATGATAATGCACTAGAGCTCAATTTGAATATTCATTTCAGTTGTCGATGAACAGATTTCTTGGTGACTTAAAGCTATTGAATGTGTCCCTAAATGTTTCCCCATTTGACGTGACTTTTGACCAGAACCCCAAAACTTAAGATTAATAACAATTTAGTGAACTTAACATCTCCTATAGTCTAATGTTTCTTTCCTATTTTATAGTGGAAAACATGGTAACTGTTGGAAAGACCATTCTTAAAAATAACAATTTCACTGACTTTTCAAATATGAGGTATGTATACATCAGATAGAAACTAACATTTTGCATTATTGATTTTTCTGACATGTTATTTTTCATGAAAAAGGGAATAGCAGTTACAGAATTTTGGTTTAAATACATTTTTTCCTGAAAGTGAGAATATAGTTCATATGATAAAAATTTGATAAAACTTCTTCCTCTCATTTCTTAATATCTTCCAAAAATATCCACTTAATAGTTTAGACAGACAAATATATATAAACAATGGGTAGTTAAAATAGTTATGAGTCCTTTTTTTCTTTATTCTGTTTGGGATTTCTATAAAATTGTGTATAAAATGAATTTTATTAGACCAATCTTTATTTTTTGTGATTTAAAAAGACATTATTAACTCTGCACAACCAGAGATATGAAAAATTGTACTCTATATGTGTAATATGAATTGTAATGCATTCTATTATCATATATAACAAATTAAAATAAAAAAATGATAAGGAATACATTGTTAGACTTCTGGCATGAAATTAAATTGGATTTATTGCCTGCTAATTTGAACTCTGGCATTTGCCAATCTGAGTAAAAACACATAATGTTCAATTAACTGTTTTAATTAATTTAAATGATAGTATTCTTTTTAAAAAGATTTCTGACTTTGTCCTGTGTGATGTAGGCAGTACCAAGGCAAGTTATAGTAAAGATACTTTTCTAACACTTCTGAACCAGAATTCAGAATTCTAATACTATCCATATCATTTGTGTACTGTACTTGTACTAGCTGTGTCATTTTAGACAAGTCATTTTAGTTATCCACAATAATACTGCTCTACCTACTTGTATACTAATGAGATTGTGTGTATGAAGATCCTCTGAAAACTGTTAAGCATTATCCTAATGTGGTAATGACAAGTAACATATGGTATTTAAGATCTTCTGGCCTGAAGAAACATGTTCCTTTCTCAGTTTTGGAGCTGCTTATTAGAAAAAAGAATACTGGATAAGGAGTCAAGATCCCTGAAATTTACTCCTAGCTCCACCATATTTTAATTTTGTGGCCTTGGGAAGAGTCTTTTTTTTTTTTTTTTTTTGAGAAAGAGTCTGGCTGTGTTGCCCAGGCTGGTCTCAAACTCCTGGGATGACGTGATCCTTCTTCCTCTGCCTCTCAACTAGCTGGGGCTACAGGCATGAACCATTGTGCTCAGCTCTTAAACTTTTAATCTTTGCTTACCCATCTTTAAAGTGAAATTGAAAATGGATTTTTAAGAGGTTAAATCATACTTATGAATAATTATCATCTGACTTATTTTTAGTATTAAATTTAGGTGATCAAAGGTTTTTTTTTTTAACAAGATGATATGATTGATATCACTTTTGAAATATTGGTTCGCAAAGAAATGCCTGAGTACTTTATTACAGGAGAAAGCATGCCATCTACTGGTTATACCTTGAAATAAAGTAACACTACTACTTGTGTGCCCCAAAACTTTATTAGATTCATTACAGGAACATATCTTAGAATTCAAACTTAATGTTATAAGAACTGAACTGATAAGGAGTAATATCAGCTCAGAATTTATAAAGGTTATTCTGAGATATAATGTGCTATTAAGCCCTTCCTTGTTAAAGAGTTTATTACTATGAACTTGAACATGAAAAGAAGAGGAACTGTGTGAATACTATGAAGTGTGTAAAGAAATATACTAAAAGAGATATGTGAGTGGTATTCTTTCTACTTTAGGTAACATATTTTGTATATCTTTTATATGTCATTTAACCTATAAATTGTTTTTAACTATTGTAGAGCTGATTTGTCAATCATTTCTTTCTTCTCTGTTTTAGGATGGGTTTCCATGTGCCACCATTCTGTTCCATTTCCCACTTGCACCTTCATGTTCTGGCACCAGTCAGTCAGTTGGGCTTCTTATCCAAGTTGGTTTATAGAATAAATTCCTATTGGTTTATCACAGTAAGTGTTATTGTATCAAGAAAATGCAAGCATATTTAAAATATTTGTCCTTTTGTTGAAGCTTCTTTTCTTGCAAGATTAGGCACTTATAGCTTGCAGTAGCTTGAACACCTATTTTAACAAACTTCTTTGTATATATTCAAAGTAGCTTTGGGGGATTTTGTAGTCATCAGGTCTATAGGGAGAGAAGCTATGGCCAATCTCTCCATTGCAATTGGGGTATATGATATAGAAAAGCAAGACATTAAGAATTTAGACTTTGGAGTCAGATTTGAATACAAATTCTGGCTCCATTGCTTACTTGAGGAATCAGGTACAGATTACTTTTTTTTTTTTTTTTTTTTTTGCTGATGTTGAACCTAGGGCCTGGTGCACGCTATATAAGTATTATATCACTGAGTAACGTCCGCAGCCCAGGTTTAAGTTCTGTATTACCTGTCCTTAGGGTTAATAAAAGAGATGATGAGATGATTTCTGTATAAAGCACTTAAATCAGTACTTTGTAAGGCTGAGAGTAAGGTCATTGGTAGAATGTTTGCCTAGCATTTGTTAGGCTCTGGATTCAATTGCTAGTATTGCCAATAAATAAATAGTACCTTGCAGATATTACTCAGTAACTAAGTTAGGTACTGTTTCTACTATAATCAACATCAATATAGAAACTGATTTTTTTGTAGTTTTGTGTGCTATTGGATGTGGTTACTGGAGATCAAACCCAGGGCTTTGTGCATGCTAGGCAAGCAGTGTTTCACTGAGTTATGTCCCCAGCCCTTTTTATTTTTTTATTTTGAGACAAGGTCTTGTTAAGTTGCCTAGGCTGATCTTGAATTTGGAATTTTCCTATCTCAGGTTCCCAAGTAGCTTGAATGAAAAGCATGTGCCACCACCATGCTGGGCAAGTTTTTATAATATTTGTAAAGATTTTTTAACTTTATTTTATTCATTTATTTTATTATTTTTAGAAGTACCGTGTGCTAACTGATTGCGCCATTGGAGCTCCTATTTTATTATTTTTAAAACAGGTCAAAGATTATACATATTTAATAGTAATGTCTACTTTACAATTACAAAATCATGTCCATTGTAGAAATTTTTTTATTATTAATTTTTTAAATTTATAAATGACAGTGGAATGCATTACAATACATATTACACATATAGAGCACAAATTTTTCATTATCTCTGGTTGTATACAAAGTATATTCACACCAATTCCTGTCTTGTACATGTACTTTAGATTATGTCCATCACATTCCAACATCATTTCTAACCCTATGTCCCCTCCCTTTCCCTTCCACCCCTTTGCCCTATCTAAAATTTGTCTATTCCTCCCATGCTCCCCACTCCCTACCCTACTATGAATCCTTATATCAGAGAATCTTTATATCAGAAAACATTTGGCATTTGTTGATTGATTGTATATCATCTTCTGTGATTGGATATCATCTTCTGTAAGGTAACTGTTTTTTTTATGTGGTGCTAAGGATTGAACCTAGTGCCTCGCACTTGCTAGGCAACTGTTTTACCACTGAGCTACAACACCAGCCCCAGTTTTTGTAATTTTTGATTTTCAGTTTAAACTCCATAGAAAACTACTAAGAAAAGGACTTTAGTACTAGTGTTAACTACCTGATCTGTGGTTGAAGCTTGCAGCCTAAAATATTTGCAGAATCATGTTTGCTGAGTCAATAAGTAAAAGTTTTTTTAAAAATTCAGTTATTTATAGGCTGGTGGTCTGACAGTTTCCTTAGACTCTGGTCTCTCTGGGATACTTGACCAGTAGACTCTGATCTCTCTGGGATATTTGACCAGTAATTTACCAGGCTCTTGTTTTTTGTGTCCATTATCATAACTGACAGTTACTGTATCTGAATAATCAAATAGTATTTATTTGCCATTAGTCAGTGAATGATAGTATTCTAATAATGCAGAAGAAATTAAAAAGCCTCAGATTTCTAGAAACTTCAAATTTCAAACATCTCCCTCTTCAACATATCCAGATGATTTTATTTAGTATATATAAGATTGTGTGTGTGTGTGTGTGTGTGTGTGTGTGTGTATACTTGAAATAAAGTTGGGTGTTCAACAGGGCAGCACTTGTGGTCTCTAAAAATCATATAGCTTTTAAAAAATTTTACAAATGGATTCCCTCCTTCCCTCTCTTCTTTCCTCCCTTCCTCCTTCCCCCTTCCTTCCTTCCTTCCTTCCTTCCTTCCTTCCTTCCTTCCTTCCTATCTCTGTTTCTACTTGTCTATAAGATTTTGATTTGTGGTAAAAATTTAATTAAACCACATTTTGGGAGTGGGGAATATAGCTTAATAATAGAATGCCAACTAAAAACTTTCATGAAAGAAAATACAAACATGAATAAACAAAATTTTAAGATCTGTTAATGGTTTATCCTGGAAATCTAAATTCTTTAATCTATATTCTCAGTAGTATATTATGAGACTTAAAAAAAGATAAATATATTAAAGTTTATTCTAAAATATCTTATATAAAGTGTACCAGATTTTGAAGGAAGATTGAGAAAGGCTCTCTGAAATGATGTAACTTTAGTTTACTTTCAAAAATAGACTTTATTTTTTAGAGCAGATTTAGGTTGTCAGTAAAATTGAATGCAAAATACAGAGTTCCCATATACCCTGTGCTTGCACATATGCGCAATTTTCCCCATTATCACATTCCCATCACAGTGGTTCATTTATTATAATGAGTGAACCAACATGACCTATCATTATTACTCAAAGTTTACTTTAGGGTTCACTCTTGATGTTCTACATTCTGTGGGTTTTGACAAATGTATGACATATTCTCACTAATGTAATATCATTCAGAATTTTCTATTCTCTGCCTATTCATCCCCTTGATTCACTGACAACCATTGATTTTTTTTAATATTACCATAGTTTTGCCTTTTCATAAGGTCTTATAGTTGGAATCATACAGTACATAGCCTTTTCAGATTGACTTCTTTCTCTTAGTAATAACATTTAAATTTCTTTCATATCCACATTATTTATTAAAACTTTATTTTCCATTTCTTATTGATGCTTTTTAATGAATATATAATATAGTTTATAAAATCTGCCTATTTGTATATAATGAAGAATATCTTTACTATAGTTTATAACATTATTATTATTATTTTTTTTGAGAGACATTTTTAGAAAGAGACTATATAGTACCTTGCTTTTCTGGTATGGCTTTTTTTTTTTTTTTTTTTTTTGATACCAGGGATTGAACCAGTGGCACTTAACCATATCACTAGCCGTTTAATATGTTTTATTTAGAGACAAGGTCTTGCTGAATTGCTCAGGGCCTTACTAAGTTGCTGAGGCTGGCATTGAACTGTTGATCCTCCTACCTCAGCCTCCTGAGCCATTGGGATTACAAGTGTTTCTGGGTGGTATGGCTTATTATAATAGGATTGTCAAGAAAATTATCTGATAGATAATTATCTGATAATTATCAAAATTATCTAATATGATATCTGGAATAAAAACATGTTTATGTGTTTTTTTTTTTCAATTACAGACTGATTATTTGATTGAAAAACTAAGAATATGAAAATACCAACAATGGAAGACTTTCCTAATCTTGGCTCAGTATGAACTAATATTTTGATTTCTAATTGCAATTTTAAGGTTTGTTGGGTTTTACCAGAGGCTGTTGCTGAGTAGCCTTAAAATCTTTTCTGAATGTCTGTTTTCTAAGGTCTATGATATAGTTATGTGAATACTTTTGTCACTGACTTTTTCTGTTGTAATGGTTGTCTAAGGATTTTGTGCATCAAATACTATAGATAAAATTCGTTTAAAATCAAATTATTAATCAAGGGCTCTGTATTTTTTAAAAAGCTCAAGTAATTTCATTTCTCAGTAGTCTTAATAGTGATTTATTTATGAAGATTAAACTGATATAGAAAGTAATTTATTGGAACGTTTATTAGTATGAGGGAGAAAAAGAAATTAGCTATTTCTTAATCATTCTGCGTAAATTTTCAAAATAAAGAATACCATACTACACAGTAATCTCTGCTTGAGGAGGAAACACTTATGTATATGTTACTTTTTACTCAAATTTTAAATAATATGTTCCAAAACCCTCACTGGGTACCTGAAACCCAAGGTAGAACCAAACCATATATATATTGTTATTATTTTCCTATACATACATATCTGTGATAAAGTGTAAATTATTAAGCAAATTAAGAGTTAACATAATAATAAAATAGAATAATTGTAACAATATGTTTTAATATAATCACAGAATCACTATTGTTATTAAGTAAAATAAAGATTACTTGAATTCTGTAAAACTAGGAGAGTCTGATAACTGAGATTGTTATTAAGTGACTAACAGTGACTAATCATCCATGCATTGTGTACTGTATGGATGATTTGCATCCCAGGTTGGATGGAGCAGGACAGTATGAGATTTTATTATGCTACTCAAAATGTCTGACAATTTAAAATGTATGAGGTATGTATTTCTGGAATTTTTATTTAAAAACTTCAGACTACTGTTGGCAGTGGGTGACTGAAACTGTGGGAAGTAAAACCTCAGATGGGGGGGCTAATATAATGTGATTTCTAACAGGGATTTACAATAATAATTAATTTGGTTATATAACAATCCACTATAGTAGAATACCTATAAGAACATAAAAGAGGAAGAAGCATAAAATATTGTATTAAAACTGGCAGAAACTGTTGCTTTTTATGTCATGCTTTTTGTACCAAAGGAGAATTAGAACAAAAAGTGGTTAGACCTACTTGTATTATAAAAAGGACCTGATTTGAAAACAGACAGAGAAAGGCTTATATGAGAAATTTTATTTGAATAATGATGTTAATATTATTGTGTATCATTTCACAAAGCATGTTTCCTTAGGAATGGTCTTTGGTGCTAATCTATGGTCACATTAGTGAATGTGAATGAAAAAATGAAATAGGCACTGAAAGATAATCCCTAGTGGCTATTGATACCATGCACATGAAAATAAATGAATATAAAGATTAATGTATTGCTGGATTACTAGTTTTCACTCCTTGTTTTGGCATATTAAACATAGTTTTAAGTAATAAAATACCTATTACAATGCTTAGTTATAACATCTGGAGTCAATTTTGTTAAGTTTGTTCATTAATTTATTTAGCAAACATTTATTGGGCATTTTCCATGTATCAGACACTGCCAGGATCAGGGAATAAAGAAACGAGAAAGGACAGTCTGCCTTTAATTGCTTATATAGGAGCCTGACAAAAATCAGTCAATAGAATTTAGTGTGTCGGGTGTCATGAGGTTTAGAGAAGAGGCTGTGGAGGGGCATCCACTTCTGAGAACAGGTAGTAGTAAAAATGAGTATTCAAGACTCATTCTTTGGGAGGTAGACAGTGGATTTTAGACTGAGAAAACCACATTGTTTTTCATGACGTTTACATTCACTATTAATTTACAATTGGCATGAATGTTCTAATTTCAGCTTATTTGCTGAAGGTGGAAAGTGGGATTTGCAGGGATTATGGGTTCCCAAAATTGTATGTTTGTCAGTATTGTTTTGTGAAATAGCTGAGCATTAGTATTTATAATAATAGTTACAAGCTTCTATAAATCAGCTATAAAATATGATTAGCTTCAGGGAAGAAATTTTAACATGTGCAGGCTTTGAATGTTTTATTATGTGAACTGGCAATGATATATATGAGATTATTATGACAATGACATGACAGATATTTAAGGAATTCTAAAATGCTTTATGGATCTCCAGAAATGTGAATAGCCAAGTGACTCCATTTATATAGCTTTACAACCTTGCATAAATTTTCTTTGTTGGAAAACCTTTGGAAATTCTCTTTACTTGGTAAAATTAATAATCAAATCACTACAAATAAAATTAACTTAGCCTTTTTTGAGGGGGAGAGGGTAGTCTGAGCATTTAACTCCTTACTTGTCTATAAACATGAATTCAAAGCAACGTTAAGTCAGAACCTGTCTTAAAAATGTTTAGTATAGAGAATATGTATATGCATGTTGTGATGTTATTCATACAGTTATGGAATAATAAAATTATAATGAACTACTTCAAACTGTGCTTACTTACAAGAAAATGAAATAAAAAATAGAAAAATACTGTGTCAAGTTTTGCCTCTGTAGACTCTTTTTTAAAATATATTTTCTTTAGTTATAGGTGGACACAATTTTTATTTTACTTTATGTGGTGCTGAGGATCAAACCCGTGCTAGGTGGCGCTCTACTTTTCAGCCACAACCCCAGTCCCTCTGTGGACTCTTAATAATACTAAAAACATGTTCAAATGGTGTTTGATAAATTGGCTGATAACAGTGCACAAAAGGTTCACTCTTGTTTCATACAAAGAATTGAAGGTCAGAGCACAATCTTTGTTATTGCAACACTCAAATATTTCTAGGTTTTGATGTCAAAAAGTCTCTACAAAACACAAGTTTCATTAAATTTTCAGTATGTACTAGGTACAGGTACTCCCAAGTTACCAAAATGAAGCTGGTACCTGTTTATTCTACTAAAATAAATGCAATAACCATATCTCTAATTCAACTTAAGTTAATTTAATGAAAATGTCTTATCCACTTCTAATTAAGGAGAATCAGATGTATGATTAGTTATTTAAAATCTCATAGGGAGAGATGGAACACAACCAACAATCATGCACTGATTAAACTGAATATGACTCAACTAAGTTGGTATTAAAATATGTACCTCAAGCTTCAAATTTCCCCCACCCCCAACACATTCATCTGTTCTATCTTTATCAATGGCAACTCCAGTCTTTTGAGTTGCTGAAGTCAAAATCTTGGATCCATATTTTACTTGTCTTTCACATTCATATCTAACATTAGCAAATCTATTGGCAATATCTTCAAATTATATTCATAATTTTACCACTTCTTACCACTTGTACTATTTTCATCTTGGCCAAGTTATCCTTTCTTTAGATTCAGCAGAAACTTCTTTATTATGATCTCCCTACTTTTATCCTTGCCCAACTCTGCAGTCTATTCTTAATTCATTGCTCTACTAAATAGAACACACATGCCATGTTTCCTCAGGCTCTTAAACACTTTACCTTGAGATTTATACCAAAAGTTTTAGAACCAGGGTGTAACCTTGAAGAAGTCCTAAAGCAAAAATCATTTCAATCCTCTTAATGCCCAGTGTCTGTCTTCAGATATTCATACTTTCTTGTCTTTACTATTGCTAGAATTTCCTGACTGGGCTCCCTGCCTCTAGTCACTGTCTGCCTAACAGAGTTCTTTCTAAATTACCGCCTAAATTACTAAACTGGGGCTGGGGGATATAGCTCATTGGTACTGCACTTGCCTAATATGCATGAGGCCCTAGGTTCAATCACAAGCACCAAGTAAAAAATTTTAAATCACTAAATTACACTCATCATCTACCCTCAAGATAATGTTTCAGCTTTTTTATCTGTATTTCTCACACTTGTATCCTAGTGTACCATCCATTTTTAGTGACAACAGTTGTTATAACAACCAACAGTTTTAACATTTTTAGTTGTAACAGTATATTACTAAACTGATCACATCTTTGTAAATATGTTCATCTGGCTCACATATTACTTTCTCTGTGAAGTCTTCTCTGGTGTCTCCCATCCCCAACTGTAGCAATATTGTTTCTTCTGCTTCAACCCTAGCTTGGACATTTTATGCAATCTAGTCAAGATAGAATGGGCTGTCTCTTATCACTGGATTTTGAGCTCTTGGAGTTGGGGGCTTATTTTATTTTTTAACCTTATCTTTGTAACTGCATTGCCTTATTCTAGTGAATGATTGATGTGACTTGTCAGTAAATGTAATTTAATCTCTGAATGCCTTCACATATTACCATAACAAACCAAAGTGACTGAAGACCATAATTTTAGGCAAATTTCAATCCAGAAGATTATAATCTAGATGTCAGCTGATCTTTCTGGACTGATATCTTTAAGGGCAGTATCATTATCAATATAACTTAAGTGTGAAATTTCTTTTGAGTTTCCAAAGAATTAATTCATATCAGAGATTTTATTTAAAGAGTTTAATATTGAAACTTACAGGGCTATGGGAAAGTATCATATAGTTCTTGACATTATTAGATTTGTTCTTTCTCTAAGGGCTTAGGTTCTATACAACATTCCTGGCCCACAGGAAATCACCTATTAAGTGATTATTCTAGATATTTTCATAGCTAAGGAGATTCAAGACTAATTCTCAATTTAGTTGGCCAAAGAGGAATACTTCCTTCTTGATACATTTTCCTCTGAGAAAAATATTTGTGATGGTGACAATTTTGCAAATTTATCATATGAATTGTCTCCCCAGAGGTGGATAAGGAAACAACAAAACATTAGTCTTTGATGCCTGGGCCTCTAGAGACTCAAAGCCCATCCATTCATCTCCTCCCCCAAGAAGTTATCCTTAAACCTTAGCATTATTCAGCACCTTTTGGTGGATTTTTTAAAAAACAAACTGCTAGGTCCCACCTCCAAAATTTCCGATTCATTTTTTTGGGGAGTGGGACAGCATTTCTAAATGGTTTCCAGGTGATACTGATGCTGCCTGTCCTAGAACCACACTTTGAGAACTACTGCTGTAAGTGATTTTCCAATTTGATTGCACATTAAAATCAACTCAGGAACTTTAAAACTTTATTTCCAGACTGCACTCTAATCAAATTAAATTTGAATCTTGAGTTAGATTCCAGGCCTCAGTATTTAAAAAAACTCTTTAGGTAATCACAATATGCAGCCAATTTTGAGAACCTGTGCTCTATAGGATTGAGTAAAACACTACTTGACTCTGCTGTTATATAGTAGACTGTCCAAGAAAATCCCTAAAAGGGATTAGGGATGATCTACAGACTACTATAGGATAAAAGGAAAGGCTTCATGAAGAGTTACTGAAAGGGACTGACAGTGGGTGCTTAATAGAAAAATTGATGCAGATTGGTTTAATCATAACTTTTAAGTGACAAGAGCCTTAAGAATGAAGACTCAAAGATCCATAGAGCCCTTGGGTTCTATGAAGAGAAAGCAGCCATGGAGTAATAGGATTAGACAAGAAAGGTGTGATTTAATAGAGACAGTGGGGGAACACAGGAAGGCCTATTTAACTGTCCTGGCCCCTGTGCAGCACTCCTTCCACCCTGATGGGGCGGGCAAGACCCCTTCTGAAATGGAAGTCTTATGATCTGTCAGACAAGGTAGGCCGAAGAATTTCTTTATGGTCCACTCAAAGACAGGTGGGGGAAGATTAGTATTTTTTGGCTTTATGGGCTTGCTTTGGAGTGAAAGAGTTCTAGTTTCTATTATTCCCCATAGGGAAGAGGAATTCTAGTTTTTATGGCTTGTCTTGTAGGGAAAAAGAGGAGCAGAAGATAGAGTAAGAAATTTTGTTCCGAGGCCTTCATTTTGGTGTATTCTCATCTGAGTCCAACACTATATAATTTTTCTACTCCTGGGAAGCAGTTAGGATTAAAAGATGGAGAGTACTGGGAATTATGCTTAAAACAATATGTGCTTAAAAAGCATCTAGAAGGTGAGCTGCATACCTACCTTAAGCAAGAATGTAATGTTTGCGAATTACTTGCCAAAAGGCCTTTTAATTCAGAAATCAAACTTGGTTGTATTTTAGGAAGGAAGGAAAGGGGAAGGAAGAAGAGAGAATGGGGAAATGAAAGACCTGGCTCATATGAGGCAAATGCGCTGTGATGTTGTACTACTACTGGTTTACAAGTTATGCCCAAAGGAAATAACAAATGGGGTCCATTTCAAAGATTAAATCTATTAATCTATTTAAAATCATGAAAAGTCCACCTAAGCTGCAAAGCTGAAGCTTCTTGAGCAGTGGAGTTAATAATCATTGTCTTGCTTTGCCCTTTGTTTGGAGAGGAGTAAAAAAAGAGTGAAAACTTAAAATAATTAAACAAAGGAGTGGCCCAGAGAGGAAATTCCAGTAGGCCTTGGGTTAGGCTTCTTTGGGGAGAACTTGGTATTTCAGTCACCTAATAAGATATGGAGAGAGTTGTCTTCCAGCTTAGTTCAATTAGGCAGCTATCATATTTATGAATGTATAGCCCTTGATGACCGTGTTTGAATTGTGACAGCATTAGGGTTTATGATGACCAGGAAAGAAGGCTGAATCCCCAGTTTTCCTTCACACATTTTTCTATGCGCATAATCTGCTTCCTAGCAAATTAGAGGACATAGTTTGCAAACTAGGGCTTCATGTTTTTTCTGGGGAGTCTTTAGACCATAGAACAGGATTTACTTTTGTCCACCTCTGGAGATTTTGCTTGTTGGAAATTTGACTTCCAGGAGTTGAGTCATTCTTAAATCAAAAAACTCCATTCCTGGGAAGCTCCCAGGTGCATCAGAAAAAAAAAAAAAAAAAAAAAAAAAAAAAAAAAAACTCCAGTTGCTCAAGTCTGAATTGGTGCCTCAGAATTTCAACTTGCATTCTTGTTTCTACGGAGCAACCACTGTTATTTCTCTCCTTTCATGAACCATATTCATTAACGAATGATACCAGAGACCCCTCTGGCACATCAAGAAATTTGACATTCCCATAATTCCTATATAAGTTGGTACAAAATACTTTTATTTTTTTCTAATTGCAAAAATCTTAACAGATTAACTTTTCTCCTTCCCATTGGATCTCTGATACCCAATCCCTTTTCAAGTGTTAGATGCTCAGCCTGGCAGAGATGCATGGATGTTTTGGACTTATGACCTCGGCCTCGATTTATCAGAATCTGTTCCAGGAAACAACGCTTCTCCTTGCACCAGCTACTTGTACTTGGGCCCCCACCCAGACTTAAGGCGCTCCAACAGTGGAGAGTGCGGACGCCAGGCGTGAAAACTGTCAGCACAGCGCGCGCCCTGTTGAACTTCCGCTTCCGGCCGCCCAGGCTCCGCCTAGGGGAAACGCTCTATGAGGGGTAGGGGGCGGGGCCAAGCGGGCCGCGCAGGCGCATGGAGAGCAGCCGCAATGGCGCTGCGGTGCACCCTGAACAGGTATCTGCTGCTTATGGCTCAGGAGCACCTGGAATTCCGCCTCCCGGTGAGCCCGCAGCGCCCTTCACAATTCCCGACGGGAGAGGACTGAGCGGTGGGGTCTCGTTGTGGGTGGAGGCTCCCCGCACCTTCGACGCACGCACCGATTCAGGGGACTGCTGGTCCCCAATCCTTGGGTCCCTGGGCTGGGGGCTGAGCTTTGCGAAGGGTGAAAGAAGTTCTGTTAGTCCTTGGAGGAGGGTACGTGAGAGAGAAGTCCTCTCGGTGTTGCTGAGCCTTTTCATTCATTCTGCACGTGCTCCAGGTACCAGAATTAGGCAGGCGAAAATGATGGGGCCTCTTCCTCCGGGAGCTTATTTGAGTAGCGGAGGATAGAGATATCCAAGAGGAGTGCTCGGTGTGTGTTTTACGTACAGAATATGAGGTTCAAGCGTGGTGAAGGGGTTAGTAGTTGCTGTTAGATGATGGAGAAGTTGGGGAGTTTTTTTTTTTTTTTTAATGTATTCAAGAAACCTTTTTGGAATGGCTGCTATCCAGTATGCTGGACACTGAGGATATCATTGCCACAGGAAAGCAGAGAGCTGAAACTCCAAACCTCCGTCCTTGTGTTTGGAAGAAAGAAAATTTAAAACCAGACACCAAAAGTCATGCAGGAGAACTTATTATTATAAGTGAAAGTGAGGTCAAAGTAAAGTAAAAGTAAAATGAGGTTCAGGTAAAGAACCCTCTCAAGAGAGCGAGTGTTCCGACTCTGAGCAGAGAATGACAGAGACAATGCTCTCCCTAAATTTATTGCTGTTTTGTGGTTACTTGAAAAGTGGGGTCCTCCTTCAGCAACCTTCGCCAATCAGATGTTCGATTCCTTCCACTTGGGTGGTGGAGTTTTTAACCTTAGTTGGTCCTCACCAGAATTGTCATGTGGCTGTCATATTTAGGGGGCCTTCAATCTATAAGTCAATTCTTTGTTAATGTGGGCACTGGGATCAATAGCTGGTCAGAAGTTGCCTTAGTGCACTTGCGTTGCTAAAGGAATCTTCCTTCCCAGACAATTGGACGCTTGTAGCCATAATGCCTAACTTCACATCAACCTAGGTGAACCCTGTAAAGGGTCCTATTAATCCTTTCTCTTGACATGTTTTACAAATAGTTCTCTTGTTTTTGTTTGTTTTCTACAGATTAACTGTCACCATTTGATTTCTTAAGATAGTTTAAAGAAGGACCCTAAAGTAAAAAGAACACTTTATGACCTCACCATTGCAATTTCACTGTTCATTGCTAGCTACTTCCTACCTAATATCTTGATAACAGCCTCTGCTCTCAAGGGGCTTACTTTTTAGGCTAAGGGCTGAGCAGACACATAAGCATAGAATTAGGTTAGCAGGTGCAGTGAGAGGGATGCACAGGGAAATATGAGAGAATATAGAAGGGGAATCTCATCTACCTGAGGGATGGGGGTCGGGGAGATCTTGGCTTTTAAGAGGACGTCCATGGGAATAACACTTGATCTATAGGGCTACTAGTAGTTAGCTGGACCAGGGAAAGAAATAAATACATTAGTATTACAAACTGTTAGCTACTACTAGATCACCAAATATTTGGCAGAGAGTGATAAGTGACCAGAAGAGGTAGAGAGGGATCAGAAAATACAAAGCCTTGAATATGTTGGGGGTTGGAAGAATAGTTTATTGAAGGGCAGAATTAGTTTTTTAAAAAATAACTTTGACAGCAAAATGGAGAATGGATTTGAGGGAAGTAAGGGAATCAGAGATTAGTTAAGAGTTACTTGGAGTAGTCTTGTAAATCAAGAAGGCCTGGGGCTGGGGTTGTGGCTCAATGGTAGAGTGTTTGCCTCAAATGTGTGAGGCACTGGGTTCAATTCTCAGCACCACATATAGATAAAAAAATAAAGGTCCATCAATAACTAAAATGAATAAAATAAGTAAAATTAAAAAAAAAAGAAAGTCTGACCTAGTAAGAGTGTTAAGAAGATGGGATAGACTGGTAAAGCATTTAGGTGATAAGATCATCAGAGCTAGATTGTTAGGGGGAGGAGGGAAAGTTGAGGATGACTCCTGGGATGGATGTAGGCATGTCTCCATTTAAAGTAAGTACACAGACAGATGGTAAGATTTAAGTTTCAGTTACACTGAATTTGCTTCACTAGTATACAGTAGGTTGGTCAGTAGGTAGTGGATATGAGTATGCATAGAGCATAATAGGGATCTCCAGACTGATGATAAATATTTGAGAGTCTTCTGCATATGTGAACTAGAAGAGAGGATAAAATTACTACAAGCATAGGGTCAAAAGAGTGGTGAGCCAAGTACAGATTCTTGGACCCATTGCTATTGAGATGTATTGCAAATGTCAGATAAGAAGGGTGTGAGACCACAGACATCTAGAGGGTAAAGTTTTAGAAAGCAGGAATAAATTTAATAGTGTCAATGAATGTGTTTTTTGATTAGAAAGTAATGAAAAATGTTCAGTTACACTCTCAGAAGGTTAGAGGTGAATATTCTAAAGCTGTTTAGATTTTTAGTGGGAAAAGCCAATTGCTTGATTTAGAAATCACTGGAAAATAAGAAAGGAAAATAGGCTGGACTGCTCTTAAGTAGAGCGTAAGAAAGGAAAGTTAAGAGATTGGTTGACTCTGGTCAAAGGAAGACTCCCTTTAAAGAGAGATTGAGTTTGAGCATAATTATAGGCTGAAGGGAAGGGGAGAATGGATATAAGGACACAGTGGGAGAAAAATTCACCTTTCAGTAGAAAGGGAGGTTGAGCAAAGGAGAGTTGGGGTGGAAATTGCCTGGAGGTCTGTTTTCTAGGAAGTGAATAAATCTGAGTTATTTTCTCAAGACATAAGGCATCATCAGTTGAATGGGAAAAATGAAAAATAGTGAAATTGTAAATAGTCTTTGAGGGAGGTAACAAGGACAAAGTTTAGTAGAGAAGATCACAGGTGTTGCAGCAAGGCTGAAAAATCAGCAAGCCACTGAAGGTGTAGATGGTGTATTTTTGTTTTCTATCATTTTCTTTTCTGGTCCTGGGGATTGAACCCAGAAGTTTTCTACCTGAACTAAATCTTCAACCCTTTTGTTGTTGTTTTTGAGACAGGGTCTTCTTAAGTTGCTGAGGCTGGCCTGGAACTTGATACTTCTGCCTCAGCTTCCCAAGTAGCTAGGATAACAGGTGTGTGCCACCATGCCTGGTAAGATTGTGTGTTTTCAATTGTGCCAAGATTCTTTGATTTTCTCAATTAGTGTTCAACTTATTGTCCTTGGGAATTATGCAGGAAGATTATAGCACTGATTCAGTATTAGGAAATACTGAATTCCTTTAGGAAACTTGAAAATGCACATTTATATTTAAAAGGAAGGTCTTAAATTATAAAGGAGATACTGTGTTAGTGAAGAGGATTGGAAAGCCCATTTCCCTGAAAAAGAGAAGCACATGCAAGGTATAGAAACGTAGTTGGTTATTGGAGAGAGGATGAAGGTAGGGGGCATTGAAGCTAGAGAGGTGGGGTAGCGTCCAGATTTTGGAGTGTTTGAAACTATTCCAGGGTGTTTGAATTTTTATTTTAGATTGAGGGGGACATTGACTTTTTTTTTCTTTTTGAGAGGATATGACAAGATCATTTTTGTTTTATTAGAGATAATTCTGTAATACCAGACAAAAATACCATTTAGAGGATACTAGAGAGGAACTAGAATAAGTACCTAAAGTAAGGCAGTGTGGTGGGAATGGAGGGGTCAGGCTGTGGTGTTAAGAATAGCATCCCTAGTACTTGCTGAATTTACTTGTTTCTTCCCTTTATCTTCTTATTAGTAACTGTCTTACCCTGGTGCCAGTTTAACGTTTCATAAGCTCAGTTCTGTTTTATGCCCCCTTTTTCTTAAGGTTAAAGTTCCAATGGTCTGACAGGCCTAGCTTTCTTGTTGGCTTTCTCACATTGTTCCCAGTCCTTAATCCCACCCAAACTGACTCCCTGTCATTCCCTGAAGGATATCCTCCATTTTCCTGCTTTGGTTTTTGCTCTCTGTGTTCCTTCTGTCTGGTTTGGGTCTTTCCTCTCCTATAATTTAATCTCTGGATTTTATATAATCAGTACTCATTTAGATTTACCTGCATATTTACTTATTTTAGGTTTATATTTTTTACTTGATTATTAACATCTACAACATCCTCTGCCAGGGGATGACTCTTCTCTGCCAGGGGATGACTCTTCTTTATCCCCTTCAATATAGAATGCCGAGTAGTTAAAGTATGTGACTCATAAAGGGGCACTGTGGGTCTGTTTCTATTGTTTATAAAGTTTCTGTTTCTTCTTCAGATATATGTGCTAGATTATTTTTTAAATATGTGCCAGATGCTATCCTTGAAAATTTATTCAAAGAAATACTTTGAGAACTAGGATGATAATACAGTCTCTCTCTTTCTTTTTAAAATATTTTTTAGTTGTAGATGGATACAATACCTTTATTTTATACATATAAGAGGAAAGGAGGGGTAAGACAAGATAATACAAGTGGAAGAAATGATTTACAGTAGAGGGGGTAGAGAGAGAAAAGGGAAGGGGAGGGGAGGGGAGGGGAGGGGGGATAGTAGAGAATAGGACAGACAGCAGAATACATCAGACACTAGAATGGCAATATGTAAATCAATGGAAGGGTAACTGATGTGATATAGCAATCTGTATACGGGGTAAAACTGGGAGTTCATAACCCACTTGAATCAAACTGTGAAATATGATATATTAAGAACTATGTAATGTTTTGAACGACCAACAATAAAAAAAAAATACCTTTATTTTAATTTATTTATTTTTATGTGGTGCTGAGGATCGAACCCAGGGCCTCCCATATGCTAGATAAGTGCTCTACCACTGAGCCACAACCCAGTCCATAGTACATTCTCTTAAAAAAGGATGGAACACATAGAAAAAAGCATTAGGAGTCCAGAGTCACTTTAACTAATTTTCAGATATTGTTTTAGTGAGCTTTGTGTCACTGTGACCAAAATACATGACAGGAACAACTTAGGGGAGGAAAAGTTTATTTTGGCTCATGGTTTCAGAAGTCTCAATCCACAGATGACCTACTGTGTAGCTGGACCCCTACTGAGGCAGAACACAAAGGCAGAAAGGCATGGGAGAGGAAAACAGCTCAGGGCATGAGAACCAATAAGCAGAGAGAGCTCTGTTTACCAGGGAAAAAATATAAACCCCAAAGTCACGGCCCCCAGTGACTTATTCCCCATCCACACCCTACCTGCCTACAGTTACTGCCTAGATAATCCATGTCAGTGGATTAAACCACTAATTAGATTACAACTTTCATAATCTAATTTCATCTCTGAACATTCTTGCATTGTCTCACATGAACTTTTAGGTAGGAGGATGACCATATCTAAACCATAATAGATATTAAGCTCTCTTTATATTCTGCTTCATTCATGCTCCTAGAGTATGGGATCCTAGTAAAAATCGGGTGGTTTGTTTGTCAAATCTCCTTTCTTCCCCATGGGCAGCCCTGTACTCCTTTTTTCCTTCTAGCTCCATTAGGTTATCAGAGGGATTTTTGCCTTGACAGTTGTTTTTGAAGTTGGTAAATGTTTTAGGGAAAAGTGGTTCTTCCTTGAAATCCCTGTCTTTGTTCTTTCTTGAAATTTCTCTTCAGTCTTGGTTTGGTGATTCTGGTTCGCTCTCTGGGCCTTCAGTAGATATTCAGCTTTTTCAGTTTTTCATATCAAGAGACTTAATCTGAATTATCTAGTTTACCTTTCCTGGAAGAGGTTGTCCTCTGCCATTGATTTAGCCTTGCTTTTGCTGAGGCTGGCTTTGAACTGTTGATGCTCCTGCATCAGCTTCCTGAGCCACTGAGATTATAAGTGCGCACCACCACACACGGCCTTGCTTTTACTTCTTTAAGAACACTTCACACTTCAATTGTGGGGTTAAATGTTTCATTAATTCCATTAAATCCTAAACTCCTTTAGGATAAATAGATATTTATCTTACCTAGTGCCTTACACATACAATTTGCTCTATAATGTTGAATTAAATGAAATAAGGTACCTTCTAGGGAAGGTAATAAAGGGACATTCTACACTTGTGGACCTCATTCTACACTTGTGGACCTATCTACTTCATTAGAATTGCTAAACAAGAAGCTACAAGAAGTAGCTGCCTTTATGAATTAAAATGAGAAATTAGGAATCTAAGTGTAGTCCAGTTTTACATCTCATATAGAGTTAGGGCCAATTGTAATTTTTTTGCTGCCTTATATACTAAAAGTTAAGTTCAAGCGACTTGGATTTTATTGCTGGTTCTGAAACAAACCTGAATGGATGAAAAAGTAAGCAACTTAAATAAATGATCTGGTTTGAGTGGAAAAAGGGATGGGGATGTGGCTTAGTGGTAAATTGACTCTGGATTCAATCCCTAGTACCCAAAAAAAAAAAAAAAAAAAAAAAAAAAAAAGAGAGAGAGAGAGAACTTCAAGATTTGATTGGAAAACAAACACAGACCATCAGGTTGCCAGTATTTGGCATGCTGGTATCATACCATTAAGGAAAAAACAGGATTTGAGATGAGACCTTATCCTTATCTATATTCTCATCCAAAGGAAAATAATACAGAAAAAAAATACAATGAGAGTTATATTTGGAAACAATGAGACAGAAGGTATAAATAAAAGAACTTAGTTCCATAAAATTAAGGATTCTGAAAAGGTATAGGCCTGAGAATTAAAAAATACCACAACACAGATGGCTCTGTTCACAGTTCATAGGACATAGATTGTAAATATTGTATTAGAATCATATTTGCAATGGCAGAAGTAGGAAGCATAAAACTGATGTGTCATGCTACAATATAAGGAGCATGTAAACAAAATCCATTAGATGTCCCTTCAGAAGAAAGAATCGTACCTGAAGCTAATCATGTGAATCTCACCTGTCTTGATCATGCCAAATTCAGTTTTAAGTGGTTATTTAAGTTTTGGGTATTAGAGCTAATGCTATGCTATAAAACTTCTGATAATTCTTCACTTTCTTTTTTGCATCTCTCGTTCTATCTCTCTTTTTTTGGTACTGGGAATTGAATCCAGAGTCAATTTACCACTGAGCCACATCCCCATCCCTTTTTTAAAGTTTTTTATTCTGAGACAGTATCTCACTAAGTTGCTCATGACCTTGTTAAGTTGCTGAGACTAGCCTTGAATTTGTGATCCTCCTGTCTCAGCCTCAAGTTAGTGGGATTACAGGTGTGTGCCACTGCATCCATTTTGTTTCCAACTCTTAAGACCTTTATATTTTAGCCTATCACTGTTTTTTAGCAATGATTCTAGGAGCAGCAAATTTTGACTTGGTTGTATTTAGATGTTTTAATTGTAAAGCTGATTCCCAAAATACTTTAATACAGAAGGAACAACAATCATGTAAGACCAAGTAACCTAATGTATAAGTTCATTTTTTTTCTTCTGATTGTTATAATTCTGTTAGACTTGCTTAACTTCCTGAGCTGCTGAATTTCAGTAATAGTGTTGAGGTCATCATTATCTAGAGTCCCTTAATATACCCTAAGAGTCTGTGCTTCTCTCTATATAGATCTTCTAACTTCATGAGATAACTCTGATTCCTATTTTTACACCCAAGGGAACTGGATGTAAAAGAAGTTTAATTTCATATATAAAACCACATAGCTAGTATGTGGAAGATCTGAAATCAGATTGTAGTCTGTCTTAGTCCTGAGTCTCATAATGTCTACTATTCCAATTTGTGTTACTCATGTTGCTAAATAACCTTTGGGCTTCCTTTACTGATTTACTGGTAGTTTGTTTTAGGTTGTGCTCTATCCATATTTTTGTACTGAATTCACCTCCTTCTAATATAAGAAATTATTTGATGCAGAGACAAAAGAAAAATACAAATGGCATTAGTTGCTTAAACCTCCCATTCTTTTGGATCTTGGAATGAGGAACTTGGTGATGTGGGTATGCATTCCCTGGTGATGGCTGACGCTCACTGAAGGCTTGGTGTTAAAGGTTCTTTCTTCTGGTTGGGAGGAAAGGGGATTGTCAGCAACCAGTAGTGGGGACGTTTCTCCTTCTTTAGGTTACCTGCTCCATAGGACCTATACAAGATTTTACCTGCTTTCAGTAAGTAGAATTTGTAGATAGTAGTTGTTAGTGGTACAGGTCATAAAATTTGTATAGTCGTCGTTTATCAATATAAAGTGTATGCTTCACAGAATTCACAAACTATTGGAAGTGATTTCAACTTTGTACGCATGATGCTTTTAACATGCCTATTATGTTAGTTCTCTTTCTAGTGCTATAATTTAATCCAGGTAGAAGAGGTTAATTTAATGTGCTTAATGAATCCATGTTGATGCTCTGTAGTTATTTTCCAAATATCCTCAAATCATGTTTTTAATTATTCATTTTATTTTTATGAGGTATTTTATTTTATGAGGTATTGTTAAATTTACCAATCTATAGTGTCTGTAATTTGTTTTTGCCTCCCCACCCCCTTTTAAAATCGGGACATTCTCTGGCAATTCTGTTGTCTAAAATTCTCTGAAATTACTTAACCATGGTTGTGACTATAAAATTTCAGAACCCTGAGTTGGAATTGTCTGATATTGAAACTTAAATGCCTTGGGTAGATATCACTCCATTCTTTTTCTTTTTAAATCATATTAGGTTTGTTTCTCTTAGAAGACTTTGAGTTTCCTGTTTGAAATATATTCTCTCTATAATATTTTCAATGCAGGAAATAAAATCTTTGCTTTCACTTTTTGGAGGTCAGTTCATCAGCAGTCAAGAAACTTATGGGAAGGTAAGGTGAATTTTCATTAGACCATATGTAATGTATATATAAATAGAATCTTGGGTTTGAAGAGAACTACAAAGCTTAAATTTATATTTTTGTGGTTATTTGTATCTGTTCCTAGAGAAAATGAAATAAAAAGGATATTTAGGGGAAGATTATGGCTTTGGAAAGTAACAGATGTACTTACAGTTTTAAATTTTTATTTTTTATTTTCATTTTTTGGTGCTGGGGATTGAACCCAGCGTATCATACATGTTAGGCAAGTCATCTACCACTGAACTACATTCCCAGTGCCAAATTTAATTTTAATTCAACACTTGCACCATAATGTATATCTGTTCTTTCATTTAAGAAAGGACTATATTCTGTTGATGAAATGTATTCAGAATTACAATTTAAATGAACTGTAGGTTTATATTGGGCATAATTTTAAAATTTGAAATTTTATACTATATATGATTGTGAATTTATAAGCTTTTATTTTGTATTTATAGTTTATCAGTGTTTTAAAGAGGTTTGGAAAAACAAAAAAAGAAAAGAAAAATCATTTACAGTTCTTTCACTTTGTCATGACTTATAATTGGGGATAGGATATGACCTTCCAGTCTTTTTCATATCCTTTATCCTTCTCAGTTGTAATATTGCTTACCATGAACTTCTATAACCTGTTTTTTTTATTTGACAATATTAATATAGGTATGTGTTGTTCTTAGCCTTTATCACCAATGTAATTGCACTATACCATAATTTATATAACCATTTAATTTAACTTAGATTGCTTTAAAAATTTTTTAATAGAATTAATACTAATGATCTGTTTTTCTATTTGGATTATTTTGAATTTTTCTGTAGGATAGTGTAAATACTGGAAGAAGATAGACTGCTAATGTCAGGGAGGATTTCTTGCAAAAGATGAGAGAACTTAAATTAAAAGTTCCATAGTATTAGAGTTATATTCCTTATTTACTTTCAGTTATTGAGACAAAGTGAAAGGAGAGTGATGAATGAGGTCAGGACACTGCTGTGTTTGGCAGTATTCTGGCAAGGGACTGTTTGAGAAGATATTTCCTGTAATCTTGGGTATTGAGATAGGGGATTGAGAAACTCCTGATTGACTCGGACCTTTTTTTTTTTCCTCCTAGACAATATAATAAAACAGTACAACTTAATGGTAATAATAATGTTCCCCATGATTATCTATCATAGTTGTTTCACAGGGCTCTCATCTACCTCTCAGATAACCATAGCTACTTAGAAAAAGAGATCATTTAGTATTAAGAAATACATTACTTATAAGTTAAAAATAAAATAGCTGTACTATAAGAAATGATAAGCAAAGATAAAAATTTCCAAGACTGTATTCTGTAGTATAATGTGCATTGTTTCTTTTAGTCAAGCTACATTAAGGCAAACACAAAATTAATCTTAAAGTTAAATAAGTTTAAATTTAATTTGATATTTTCATTCATTGGATCATTTTTTCTATAGAGTCAGATCAGGTATTCTTAAGTGAAAGCAGCAAATAGAAATTTCTCCTGTTGACTTCTTGAATAAAAGCGAACCAGGTGTTGGTAGCTACTTAGAAATAACTTGCGTATTATTATTTATTTCAGTCACCATTTTGGATTCTTAGTCTTCCCTCTGAAGATATTGCAAGAAACTTAATGAAACGGACAGTGTGTGCCAAGTAAGAAAAACTTACCATGTTATCCTGCATGAGTGTACCCTATACTTAACTGCCCTCTTCTATTTTGGTAGAAAGTAGGACTGGTTGTGGCAGGAGCTTGGTTTATCTTGTAGTTAACATGCATTTACCACTGGGTGGCGGTGTGGGAACAGAATTACCTGCTGAAATTAAAAGTTGGAAGATTCTCAATGGAGAAAAGTAGAAACTCTTGCTTAGAACCATTTTTCTTTAAAGTGCTGTATTAACTGGGAGTATAGTATGGGGTATAAATGCTACATTCTTATGTAGGATAGATGCCACATTTAAGTATAACCAGAGTATTAAAATTTCAGAAAGTGATTTTTTTTTTTCTCCCCTGTATTTGGAGATTGAACCCAGAGGTCTCTATCACTCAGCTACATCTACATCCTTGATCCTCCTGCCTCAACCTCTCCAAATAGCTGGGATTATAGGCATGCACCAACACTCCTGGCCAAAAAATGCTTTTCATACAGGTGATTTTTAGTTGGATTGAGCAGACTGGTAAAGTGTAATGTAACAAAATGTGGGGACTGCCCTGAAACATGTTTTACTGTTTTCTTTGTTAAAGAAAAAGCAGTTTAATGATCATATATTGATATAAATTAATGAAGTATATTGGTATAAATTAATAAATTATCCTGAGTTTCTATATTTTATCATTGACATCTACTCTTTCCTTTTCTTGCTTTTTTTCTTTAAAAGTATTTTTTTATTTAACACTTTTTAGTTTTTCTCAGTTTTTTTTTCTTGAATATTTTGACAGGTTGTTGAAAACCTTTCTCTTAGAAATTATGTTTATTAATGTAATACAATTAAGATTATTCATATATCATTTTATTAACATCGTTAGCAATGCTTCATAGTGTGATATGTAATTTCTGTTGTCATTGAATTGGCTATAACCCCTTATTTAGTGAACTTCCTCCTGTTGAGAACTACCTGCAGCCCTAAAAGTCTAATCCCTTAAGTTGAAATTTGTTAGTGAGTCTTATTTATTAAATAAAAATGACTCAAAAATGAGAACATAACTAAAAAATACTCTTTGAATAACTTATTATTTTACCTGATGATCTCAAAATTTTTGGCTGAAGTGTTTGAATTCCAAATATGAAGCTTATTCAATTTAAAACAAATACCTGGGTACTAAGAATTTGTGCACTTCTTTTAAAACTGATATCATCTGATGCTTATATTTGATGATTGGTAAAATTAATAATTGTAATATTAAATAATATTACTTAATACTTTTTCAGTTTATTTCTTCTACAATTTGCATGGCTGAAATTAAAGAGATTATTAAGTAAGAGTAGTAAGAATAGAGTTTTTTTTCTGTATAAATTCAATAGAATGAAAAGGAGGAATTCATTTGTAAAGGATAGTATTTACAATCTCATAGCAGAATGAAAATAGACTTACAAGCATAAATTGAAAACTAACTTAAGCCAGGTGCAGTGGTGCATGCCTGTAATCCAGCGGTTCTTAGGAGGATTGGGAGTTCAAAGCCAGCCTCAGCAAAAGCAAGGCACTAAGCAATTCGGTGAGACCTTGTCTTTAAATAAAATACAAAACAGGACTGAGGGTGTGGTTCATTGTTGAGTGCCCCTGAGTTCAATCCCCGGTACCAAAAAACTCAAAAAACTAAATTAAATTCAGAATTTTCTGTAGTAGAAAAGTGATTGGAAATGGGTTTTAATTATTTATTTTTAGCTTAGACTATATTGATCACACAAAATAAGATAAAAACTGTAGCAAACCTACATTGTTAAATCTTAACATTTTGAGTAGCTTTGTTAATAGATATTACCAAATCATAGCCAAATGCTAATAGCAACATTTGTATATAGTCCTTTTTGTTTTATGGAGAAGACATTGGGAAAACTTGGATTTTCTGCAACTTCTCATCCATTTGACCAAAATATCTTAAATGATTTTACTGCATCATTTGATCTAGAATAAAAATAAAATGATGGGGTGTCAGGGATGTAGTTCAGTTGGTAGAGTCAATGCTAACATGCGCAAAGCCCTGGGTTCAATCCTAGCATATAAAAAGATGAAAACTTGGACAAATCCTAAATTATATTAAACTTCCACCCAACTCTATTAGGTTCAACTTTTTTGTGTGATTTGGACTTATGCTATATTTGTTTCCAGAACATGTATTTGTTGTTTGTAGCTTAGAACACACAGACAATAATTGTTAAAGAGTGAGTGTAAAGAACTAGTAAAATAGCTTAAATATTACTGTGTGAACTAAATTCTTTACTGAGGTTAGTACCAATCATTTATTCCCTAGGTCTATATTTGAACTATGGGGTCATGGAAGATCTCCTGAGGAGCTGTATAATTCTCTTAAAAATTACCCTTTGGAGAAGATGGTGAGTAGTGAAATGTGATTTTTATATAAGCATATATATACATTTTGTATTACTAATGTCTTAAAAATTATCTGCTTATTTTAGGTTCCATTTCTGCATTCAGACTCTACGTATAAAATAAAGATTCACACATTTAATAAAACATTGACACAAGAAGAAAAAGTCAAACGAATAGATGTAAGTGAATTTAGCAAAATAAAACCCCTAGAGTATTAACCTAATCTAGTCATTGTTGATATATAGGAACAGCTAATGTCAAGTGTTTTGTTTGTTTTGTACCACAATTTTGCTAAGGATTTTCACATTTTATCTTATTTAATTGCTGACATCAGACTTACATGGTAGATATTATTAGTTAAGTACTATTTTCCCTTGGAAAATTTTATAGAACATTACAGTTGCTTATATTTTTTAGGCACTTGAATTTCTGCCCTTTGAAGGAAAAGTGAACTTAAAGAAACCACAACATATATTCTCTATTTTGGAGGATTATGGTTTGGACCCTAATTGCATCCCTGAGAATCCATATAATATTTATTTTGGTAGATGGGTAAGCAAGTATTCTTTCTGCCTATCTTATTTTGTTTCTTTTAAAAGCTGAATATGGGATGGGGTTATAGGTCAGTGGCAGAGTGACTTGTTTAGCATGCATAAGGACTTGAATTTGATCTCCAGCTCCACCAAAAAAAAAAAAAAAAAAAAAAAAGGTAATGCCTTTATACAAAAAATGCAATGCATTTCTCCAGAGATTTCTGAGGTTCAATAGGCTTATTAGATATGTGACCTAGGATGACAGTGGTGTACCTAGTGACATTAAAACAAAATTTACCAGAAAATTTGGACAACTGCTTTTTTACTAATATAGAAGGAAGGCAGAGTACTGTAATAGTTGTGGATCTCATTTATGGAACTCTTAAATCCAGGCCTTAATTCTTAAGAGAAATGGATTACTTAGAACACTTCAGCTCACTTCCCTGGGGCTGTACGTGGGTAAGTGGAAGCTGAGACTCATGTTATATAGATTATTGTTATTTAGGAGAAAAAGAAATCGGGAAAGCTTATCAGCACCAATTCTTGGAATAATTAGGTTCAAATTCAATTCATATTTAGTTTGAAAAGACATAGTAAAGGGAAAGATATTTGTCCAGAACTACCTCAAAAACATTATTTTAAAAGAATGAATTTAGAGCAGTAGTTAAGTGGAAAGTTCTCATCAACAGGATGCTGTGGTTTTTGTGATTATCTTAAATCTTAAATCTCTTCTCTATAGTTTTACTAATTTGAAAAATATCTCTGATTTAGATTGCAGATGGACAGAGAGAGCTAATTGAGTCATATAGTGTCAAAAAGAGACACTTTATTGGAAATACAAGCATGGATGCTGGTTTATCATTCATCATGGCAAACCATGGAAAAGTGAAAGAAAATGATATTGTCTTTGATCCATTTGTTGGAACAGGTATTTTTATTTAACTGTTAAGCTAATGTAGAGATACTGCTTATTTGTAGTAGTAAAGGTCATAGTAGTATTTTTGATGAGAGATTAAATGGACAGAATAACACTTTTTCATTGGGTAGTAGCTAAAAGACAACTTTATATTTGTAATAGTATTTAATACCTTTGCTACTTCAGAGTTGGTGCTGATAGAATTTTATGGGTTTTATTCCAAGTAAGCCACTAGAGGGGAGCATTATCTAATTTTTTTACAGCAGAAAATTTGTACTACTTTATGTTGTACAAAGACAGTCTTTTTCTTTTTTTCCTTTAAAAACAGGAAAGCTCTTGGAGGAAAAAGACTTGAATGACACAATTAAAAAAAAAAAAGTTCATGTTCTAAAAGAGAACCATATATTTGTTTTTTTTGTTTTGTTTTTTGTTTTGGGTACCAGAGATTTGTGCCCAGCCCTATTTTGTATTTGATTTAGAGATTCGGTCTCACTGAGTTGCTTAGTGTCTTGCTTTTGCTGAGGCTGTCTTTAAACATGATCCTCCTGCCTCAGCCTTCCAAGCTGCTGGGATTACAGGTGTGCGCCACCGTGCCTGGTGAGAACCATATATTTGGTTGGAGAAAAATAGTTAATGAATTTTGTCTTTAATTTGGTTTTGAAGAATTTATAAATGTGAATAAAAAAGTGATTAAATATCAGCAGACTAGAGACTGGCTGCTATGCCGATGACCTGGGTTCTGCCTGTACTTGATTAGGGTACCTCTAATTAATTTTGTGTGGAAGTTCTAAAACTAAGTGTGTACTTCATCTGACTCAGAAGGGTTTTTCTTGCTTCAGATTGTTTTTGATTAATGTTGCCTATACCCAGGGAGTACTCGTATTTAATTTTGTCTGGCTTACCCCATTGTGGTTCAGTTTGTAGTTGGAGTCTCTCCACGTAGCCAGTTTTTCATATGAGTGGTAATGATGCAAAGTTAACATTGTTGAATAGTATATGTGTCGGGTATGTATGATACCCTGCACTCTAATGTTAATGTTTTACTTCTTACAAAAACATGGAGACACTTTAAAAGTCTTTTTCAGGAATTTATGGCACAGATAGATTAAATGACTTGGCCAAGGTTATACAGTGTGTAAGTTTGACAGGATTCAAACTCAAGCACTCCGATTCTAGAACTCATTCTCTGAACCACTACCATAGACTTGCCTCTTTGTGCATTAGGTTCCCAGTCAGTTCTTATTATATACCAACTTAAGGAGTGTGACCATATGTGTTAGAAATAGTATCTGGTCAAGATATTCTATCTGATGGGAAGATTTTTGAGGTGTGCTGGTGCATACCTGTAATCCCAGTGACTCAGGAGGTTGAGTCAGGGGGATTGTAAGTTCAAGGCCAGTCTTGGCAACCTAGCAAAACTCTGTCTCAATAAAAATAAAAAAGACTGGGGATGTAGCTTAGTGGCAAAGCTCCTGTGGGTTTAGTCCGCACTACCAAAATAAACAAAAAGATTTTTAATGTTTTTTGTTGTTGCTGAATTAATTTGCTAGTGAATTCTCTTCTAGTCTGCCATTGTCTCCCTGTATTCTACCCTCAACATTACAATATACATATATATATATATATATATATATATATATATATATATATATATATATATATATTAGAAAGGTCACAAGAATAAGAATGGAACAAAGAATCCTCACATATTCTAACCCAGCTTAAGTCATTGTTAACATTCAACCTCTTTTGCTTTATCACTTGTTCTGTTTATGTATATATACAGAATATTTTTTCTGCATCATTTCAAAATTGCGTATGACACATTCTTCCTCACCACATACTTTAAGTTGTATTTCTTAAGAATAAAGAATATATTTACTTACATAACCACCATTGTTTTTGATATTATTAAATATAGTATTAATACAATAACATTCATTTTCCACTTTTGTCAGTTGATCTAACAATGTTTCTTAGGGCATCCTTTTTCCCTTTCCAGTCTAGAATCAGGTATTGTATTTTATTATCAATATTTCTTTTATCTCTTTGATTTGGAACATAGCTAGACTTTTTTTTTTTTTTTTTTTTTGTGGTGTGGGAATGGATCCACGGCCTTGTACATGCTAGACAAATGTTTTAACACTGAGCTATGTCCTCAATCCTCCAAGCCTTTCTTTTTGTATTATTATAAATTCACACCTTTGAAGAATGGTATTCCTCCTCCCTTGGTTATTTTCCTCTAGAACATTCCTCATTTTGAGTTGATTGATGCTTCTTCATGATTAGATTCAGGTTATACATTCCCAGTGGGATTACTACATCAGTGGTTTGTGTCCTCCTCAGGGTATATACATGATGGCTTTCTGTCTCTCATTAGTAATGTTAATTTTGATCAGTATGGTGTTTGTTTTTTCCACTGCATGATGATTATGTTTTTTTTTTCCCCTTGAAGCTAATAAGCAATCTGTAGGGAGACACATTAAGACCCTGTAACTGTTCTCCTTATGAAAATGTCCTCTCACATCTATAAGGTTGTCAGGTTTGGTGTCTGTTGATATGATTCTTGTCAAAACAGTCTGTGCTCTGATGGTTGCAAAGGGATGAACCAGCACTCCTTCAGCTCCACCAATCCTTCGATAGCCACTAGTCAACTCTTATTATTCTGCTGTAAGCAGCAACCCTTTCTTCTTTTCTTTCTATTTACTTACCTATTAATAATGTGAACGAATAGGTCCCCCACACCTTTTTTTGTTTGTTTGTTTGCCTCTGGTGGTCTATAATACATGGCAGTCCTTAATTATTTTGTTGTTGTTGTTCAAATTGTCCCATATTTGCCTAGCCTTTTCACATTGAATGCTTGTAACATGTTCATATGTTTCTAATTTTTTTCCTCCTCCTTTGAAGCCCTTTATTAATTTTTGGCTTATATTATGGCCATTCTGACCTTCTTTGAGTGAGGAGATGGTATTAGAGACCAAGATCTGAGTTCTAGACCTATTCAGAGGACAAATTAGGAAACATATTATGCATTTAAGTGCATATGCAAAAAGACACACATATACTTCCCCATAGTGTGTGCACATATGTACACCTACACACAGATATGTCTTAGAAATTGTGATTTATACTTGTGTTTATACTATCATATTCCAGTTGATCCTCACGGGTTTCTCTTTTCCTACCCCATTTCATTTTTTTATGTGTACCTTCTTCCACATTGAGAAACTTTATTTTTATCAAGATCAACACATTTGCTCTTTTGCTCATTTCTGTAATTAAAATAGTTTTGAAATTGCTTCATTCAGGTCACTAAAAAAAAAAAAAAAAAAGGAAAGAAAGAAAAAGAAAGAAAGGGAATCTTACTTAAAGGACTTCAAGATATGTTTTCAGTTCTCCACCTTGTCTGTTGAACAATAAACTCAAATACTATGCTTGCTTAATTTTCTCCTTCATTTAAAATTCACTTGCATTCATTTGTTCTAGTTTGCCTTCAGTTTTAGATTTTTATCCCCACCCTCTACTTCCTTAAAGTCAGAACTACACAATAAAATATACCCAGAAAAGTGTCAAATCTCTTTCATATCCATTCCTTCCATCCTGCTCCCTGAATCCCGCATTAGTAACCAACTTAATTTGTACCACATTTGGTATAGGAGACTAAACCACTGAGCTACATATATCAGTTCCCAGAATATTTCTGTTTTGAGCAGGTTCTCACCAAGTTGCTGAGGCTGACCTCACACTTGAAATTCTCCTGCCTCAGCTTTGTAAATAGCTGGGATCATAGGCATGTGCCATCATGTTCCAACTTCATTGTTTCCTAGTTCATTCTTTCTGTTTTTTCTTTTTCTAGTGCTAACTTGATATATGGACATTTTCTCATTCTGCTTTCTTCCACAAAAGGTAGCATACTGTATATGTTGTTTCTAACTTTGCTTTCGTCACTAACAGTATTTCCTGGAAATTACTTCCTGTCAGTTCATAGAGATTGTCTTCATTCTTTTTTATAGTTGTATTCCATAGATGTATGTACTATGATAATTTCTTATTCTTGGATGTTGGTATTTTTTAGTGTTTTGTTTAAAACTAATGTTTTCAATGAATAACCTTTGCAATGTTGACCTAATGGAGCTAGGACAAATTCCTAGACATAAGATTGCTGGGTTGAAGAGTGGAAGCCTAGGTAGTTTTGTTAGACGTTGCTAAATTCCTCTCCATTATACAGTCTGGATTCCTGTCAACAACATAAGAGAGTCCTTGTTCTCCCACAGTCTCACCAGTTGAATATATTGTCAAACTTGAAGGTTTGCCAGCTGGTTAGGTAAAAATGGTATCTTAGTGTAGCATTAATTTATTTCTTTTATTAGAGAGAAATCTAACAACTTTTCCATTTACAGAGCCATTTGCATTACTTTTTTGGGAATTGGCTTCATGTCTTTTGCCTCTTTTTGTACAGAATTTTGGGTTGTTTTTGCCATTCTTCTTTTTTTGGTACTGGGAATTGAACCCGGAGTACATAACCACTGAGCCATATCCCCAGCCCGTTTTTTGTATTTTATTAGAGACAGGGTCTCACTGAGGTGCTTAGGGCCTTGCTAAGTTGCTGAAGTTGGCTTTGAACTCACCATCCTTCTGCCTTAGCCTCCGCTACTGGAATTACAGGCATGCACTTCCATGCCTGACCTTGCCCTTTATTTTTAAAGGTCCTTTGTTAGACATTAGTGCAACACACACCCAGCCCCCACCCCATTATCCATGGTATATGTTGCAAATGTTTTCTCCCAACTTCTAATTTACTTGTGAGTTTGCTTGTAAATGCTATTTACCATGAAAACACTTTCCCCATGTTCATATTTCAGGGACATTTCTCTGTTTTCCTCTAGTACTTTTGTAGTTTTATTTTTTTTCTTTTATATCTTTGGTTCTTTAGAGTTTATTCCCTTGTATGATCTGAGGAATTGATCTGCTTTATCTTTTTTTTTCCAAATATTAAACTCTTTATTAACCCTTAATCTTGGACTTTAAAAATGTTTGTGAAGAATTTTTTGAAATTTCCTTCTCTTGATATAGGTGAAGCTGGGTATATTATAGTGTGCTAATATCACTGTGGTCAAGATTTTGACTGCCTTTAGTGTAGTGAGGAGCAAGGACATGTGCTGTGTTTGCTTTAGAGCAGCTCCTTACAGTGAATAGTGTATCTATATCCCTAGTATATCCTCTGACTATTCATCTAGAAGAATTAATATAAAATGAAAAGAGGTGCTTTACAAAGATGCTGCTAAAATATAATTTCATAGCTTGTGTTTGTAGTTTGAATATAGTTTTAGGAAATAAGTCAGTTTTGGTACTTTTGTTTTGAAATTGATCATAACCAAAAATTGTGACCAGAGAGTTCTTAAGCACATTTTGTCCTCTCTCTTGGGCCTTTTGCCTCATTGATGGGTAGTACCTTCTGAAGGATTAGAATAATAAATACCTCTGTGCCCTCCTCTGTAGCCTTAGCTTTCATAAAATATTTGATGATGTTTCTACCTTTGGTTTTCTTTAACTTTTTTTTATACAGTTAAGTTTACTTAATCTGTTTTCTATTTTAAAGGAACATAATTGAAATTTATATAGTTTCCCAAATGGATTTTTCAAAAACTGCTCCTAACTTGTGATTTTCTTAAGATTATAGAGTAAAGTAAAAATCTTTTTCCTGCCTAAATGCCTTTTTCTTTTAGACAGTTTGCTACTGTTGTTTAGAATTGCATTAAAAGCTGCAGAAATATACTTTCCTTTCTATTTTAGCAAACACGTCAATTCTTGTTTTAGTAATTTTTCTTACATTGTGTAAGAATTGTCCAAATGAAGACACATGCCACTGGGTTAGTTCTCAGTAGTTAGGATATAATCTGATATGAATGAGTATAGCTAACAGAGTGATTAGCAAAGCCCTGCCTGTGATATGCTACAAGGCTTATAAATGGTATGCAATTTTTACTGAGTATGCAGATTTTCTTATGTAATTTAATTTGTTTAGTGATAAATTTTGCTTTTGTTTTAACTGGTAAGTGTGTTAGTAAGCTTTTATCACTGAAATAAACTACCTGAGATAATTAACTTATGAAGAAAAAAGATTTATTTTGGCTCATAGTTTTAGAGATTTCATTCCATGATTGAACAAACCCATTGCTATTAGACTTCTGGTGGAAGTATTGGATGGTAATGGCAGGGAGCACATGGCAGAGCAAACTGCTCTTCTCACAGCCTGGAGCAGAAGAGGAAGGGGCCTAGGTTCTAGCCCCAGAGACTTTAAATCACTAAGACTTTAAGGACTTTAAATCACTAAGCTTCACCTCCTAAAAGTTACACTACTTCTCAGTAGCACTATCCTTGGGACCAAGACTTTAACATATGGGCCTTTAGGGGTGTTTCACATGCAAATGATAGCAATAAGTTAATGTAATATAAACCAATATATACTTACTCTAATTGGTGTTGACCTCAAAGGAGGTAGTATGGTATATATATATATATATATATATATATATATATATATATTTTATATATATATATATATAATATTTATATATATATTATATATATATATATATTTTTTTTTAAAGAGCATGTAAAGTGAGCTTTAATATATTTACCAATTACTGGATGACTTTGAGCAAGAATCTTGTCTGAGTTGCAGCTCATTATTTGTATAAATTGATAATAGTAATATATTGTGATGATTAAGTATATACAATATTCTTAGGTTGTTGACCTGACACATGGTAGACATTGAGTGAATTGTAATGTTTATCATTGTTATTTTGTTAAGAACTTAGATGCCTTTTTGGTGAAAGATGTTACATATAGCTAATAGTAAATGGTGATGATGAGTAACTTGACCATGAATTCACTTTCTCTTTGACTAATTTTCAAAATATTTATAGTTTACAATGATTGCAGCGAGCTAAGGAATTGGGGTTTAAAAATAATAAATGTTAATTCTTTATTCATAATTATAATAGTTGGAGCAAGTGTCTGCTGATTGCTGAAGGTACCATAGAGCTCTGAATCCATAACTATGATTCTTTCTCATCCTCTCTTCTCAAATGAGTCAGTTCTTCTAGTTATGATTGAGCATCCTTGGCCTTGTCTACTCTTCAGATGACTGCTAGGTGTAAGGATAGCTCTGTTAGAAATTTTGTCACTGGAAAAGAAAGGCGTGGGTTCTAGGTGTTAGGAAACTGACTCTTTCAGTCCTGGGAGGAGACTATGGGGAGGAAAAGAGAAGTTTGGAGAGTGAGAGAATGGATCTTCATACATCTTTGTAATATTCTCTATTTCCCATTTTCCCATAATTCTTGTAGTCCCCTTTTTCTGAGTCTTATAGATTTTTGTCTAGTAGAATTTCTGTTTTTAGCAGTATTCTTTTGCAAGTATATTTAAGTAGTTTTTTTTTTTTTAAGGTAAAATAGATGCAGTATTACCAGCTTTTCTCTTTTTCTCTTAGCAAAAGCAAAGCCCAGCAAAGCTTTCCATTTAGCTCTCTAAAAATGCCAATCTTGAATTAGTTTCTTTATCATGGAATAAATTCTACTTATTTTATTTTTTTACTTGTAAGATATTACCCTAACCTTAAAGGGGCTACTGTTTTGAGAAATTGAAATTACAGTGGTTATTGTAATGAGAAATTAAAACACCAAGTTGCTATTCTAGACTAATTATGCAGTAATTTTATTTCAAATAGCATAAAAAGAAGTTGGTGAGTCATGTTACCTATATTCTCAACACTTCACCCTCCTTTTTAAGTGCCTCTTTTTCCACCAAAAAGCCTCCAAGAAAATTCCAACCAAGGTATAACTAAATGCAAAAATGCTTCAAGTTAAGGAAAGAACCACTAGAACTAGATGATTAGCAGTGAATGAAGAGTAACAATTCAGAGAAACCATTTTATTATGATTTTATTTTTAAAAACTAAAAGCTTAAAAGGCACAGAGTTAACTAACAGATGTAGTCTAACAGATTATTCATCTCCTTTCAGCAGTGTACTGTAAATTGAGTCTTCTCAAAACTCATTCTAACCAAATGGATAAGGTTCTGTTAAGGAAGCACAGGAAAGCTTTTCTGTTCCCCTTGACAACTAGTTCTTCTAGGTGAGTATCTGCCTTAATTGGCAGAATTGTAGTAATTCCTCATGATTTGGGTGAAGTGACTTTGTGAGTATTCCAGGTCATCACATACAGTACCTTTCTAAGTATGGCCTGCTCCATTTCTAGACTAAGAATTATGAGCTCCTTTTTGCCTTACCTCTTACACAAATGCTTTCAGCAGTTAGTGTGAGAAGCCATAGGTTTTGCCGTACTTTTAATCCCTTCCACTTCTCTTCTTCAAAGGCTCCAATAGGGATTAGTCAGGTATAATATTTTCCTGAGCAGAATATTTTTAAGTAATGTTATCAGACTGTGTTTTAAATGGATATGGGAGGAACACTATTACTTTGTAGATCTTGACCCTCTGGAGGCACTACCCATCTTAATTTTAAAGATTGATTTCAAAAGGATATAAGAACCCTAGCTTTTTTCTCTGCCACGTCTGTGCATATTTTTTAGTCTAAGAATATATTTCTGATTTCAGCTTGACTGACAGAACTTTCTATATTATAGCTAATTAGGACTTGAATAAGAACTAAAAGCATTTTAATTTGAATAAAAATGTGAAGCTTAATGAAAATATAATTATAAATATTTAATTTTTTTTTCAAGGATTCCAAAATACTATCATTCTCTCTTTTTTTAAAGTTTCACTTGAAAAAAAATCATTATTAGGATTTTTCTTTTTTGAGCTGATAACATCTGTCAAAATGTAGTCTTTCAAATTGTATTAGGGCATTTGTTCTTACTTTGGTCATAACTTTAACTAAACAGAAAAATAATTGTATTAATTGTTTTATGTTTGATTATAGTTACCTAGAAATTAATAGTTTAAACCAAGAGCTAATTACTTGATTAGTTGCAGGTGTAACAATATTTTAAAATAGGATATAGATTACATTTTGTAGGAATGAATGTCTCACATATGCATTATGTTTCCTTTAGTTGTTTGAAACTCTGACTTTAGTGAGATTAAAATCCAATTATCAGAATTTATGTATTTTTAACTCTTTGGTAAGCAGCTATACATACTCATTTTAAATAAAGAAGCAAGTCATTTCTGTATAAACCTCTTAAAATAAGATAAAAAATGTCTAAATATTCGTTATTTTGACCAAAAAAGATATTGTCTCCACCACCTGCACCCCAGTTCTGTGTCTTGCTAAATAGGACAGGATCAGTATCATTACAGGGTACTCTGCCTGTGGCTAATTTGTAAAATTCTGGATCACATTAAGTAGGGAGAGAAAGCATAGTCTGGGACTTCCTGCTTAACAGATCATAATTGTGTGATTTTTCAGGTGGCCTCCTGATAGCATCTGCTCATTTTGGTGCATATGTATATGGGACAGACATAGACTATAATACAGTTCATGGCTTGGGTGAGTAGAACTTACAGACAGTGTCATAGTCTTTGTTGTTGAACCAAATGTGCCTTTCAAATAATAATAAAATAGACCTATATGACTTTTTATGTTTAAAATACAAAATTGCAATATAATTATACTTTTCACAAGTAAAACTTCATCAAATATCTATTTTTTACAAAGTGATAACAGTATGTGCATAATGATTTGGAGGAACACAGAGATGAATAAGAAAAATACCTCTCCCCAGAGGTATTTGTAGTCTTAATAAAAGAGGTTAAAAAAAGTAGGCAAACTATAGATTCATGAGCTTGAAGTTTAAGAGAGAAAAAGAGGAAGTAGCGATTTTGTAATCCATAAATACATATTATGAAAATATATATAGTTTATATTATTTAAGATTGTAACTATCCATTTATTCAGTAATCATATATTGAGTATATACTGGATTAGTATTTAATACCTAATTTTTGAAGTATCATGTAAATTTTAATTTTCATAACTGACCAACACATCTTTGAAACACTTAGGGGACAGTAACTTTAAAGATTCTACCGTTAAGTGAGAGTAACTTGAGATAAGAATCTGCTTTACTTTTGGGGCAGTTTTGGAAATTTTTTTTTTGGTACCAGGGATTGAACCCAAGGGCACTTAACCACTAAGCCATGTCCTCAGCACCCCTCTTGCCTTTTTTTTGAGACAGGGTTTCACTACGTTGTTTAGGGCCTCACTAAGTTGCAGAGGCTGGCTTTGAACTTTCGATCCAACTGCTTCAGCCTCCTGAGTCACTAGAATTACAGGTGTGTGCCACCACATCCAACAGTTTTGGATAATGCATTAAGTTTTAAAAGCTTCACTGATGATGTGTATTTTGATGGAATTGAATCAAATTGAAAAAGTGTTTCCTTATAGCTAAATAGTATTACAAATGTTAAATTTTATTCATAATTTTGAAAGTATTGATCTTTATGTTTGTATTTCACTATGGTAAAACTTAAATCAGCTCTTAAAACACTTCTTCCTTTTGGTTATTCCTATTTGCTATAAGTCGTTGTATAGGTGAGACTTTATTATGCTTTCTTTTCTTTTACTGAAGCAATTGATGTATTGTACTAATGTCCTGTCTTTTTTCCTACCTTGACTCTTAAGAAATTTAGTAATATTTATGAGGAAGAAAAATGTGTTTTATTTTTAAATGGTTTACATAAAGGGACTAACCAGAAAAGTATATTCTTTGTCTGCATTATATTAGAATAGACAAAATGCTAAAAAATATCCAGTTTCCTTTTAGTAGAATCATTGTGCCTGCTTTAAGGATATTGTCTTATATAATTTATTTGAATTTTTATTTTTTAAGATTTAAAAATTTCTGTGATAGTCATTCTACTGGGAATATTGTTTCCTCAGATCTTATCAAAGGCACTACTATTGTATATCCTCTGAACTTTATGCTTCTCATCTTAGACTGTATTCTAAAATATTCCCAAGTTTCTCCTACTTTAAAAGTGCAAAACCTTTTCTATCAGTCCTGTTGGGGTTTTTGCCAAAATCTGCTGAAATACTAGTATTTGCTTGCTGTCTCCTTTTCCTCATTTCTTATTCTTCTTATTCTTTCTTTAGCACTTGTTTTTCAGCTTCGATATCCATAAATCTGCTGAAAATGCTTAGTGAGGTCACAAAACTAACAGTGTTTGGCAGTGTTGACCCTCACAAACCTTCCTTGGTTTCCTAGATAGTGGTCTCACTCTGTGGTTTGACTTTTTTTTTTTTGACTGTTTTATCTCAGTCTCCTTAAGACCTTGCAATTTTCTTTGATCTCTGTTTACATATTGCCCCTCGCCAGGCATCAATCTTTGACCCCTGCTCATATTACACTGCATGTTGTTCTGAGTTATGTCATTCTCTTTTTTATTTTTATGTTTTGTTTTTATTGTGAATTTTAGATTACATAGAACCACGTATAAATATTTAAGAGTAATTTTAGAGCAAACTTCAATGTGACTGGCACCTAGGCCAACAAAAAAAAGTCATTCATTCTCATGAATGCAACATGTTTATGTCCGGATATCTCCCAAATGTATGTGTTCTGACCTTCAGCTGCCTGCTGATTATCTCTTTTAGCAGAATATCTCTTTCTGAAGGTTCTGTAAGTACCTCAGGTATATCATGATTATGTATCTCAAACTTTCCACTTAAGCTTGTTTTACTTTCTGGTTTCTCTGATCTTAATCACTGGGATCACCATACACTTAGGTCTCCTAAACTAGAAACTTTTGAACTTTTTTGGCCCTCCCTCAACTCCCACTTTGACTTTTCATCAGCTATGTCTGCATTTAGCCTCCATGGCCACAGTTGCTGCATTTCCCAAGTTCGCTTTCTTCATTTCTGTTTCATTTGTCTGTTCAGCACTATCTCTATGTGGCACTATTTACTGCTGGAGGAAATGGCCATGTTCTAGTCAACTCTGTTTTTACCAGTAAATACTTCATAATTGGCAAGTGTTTAATGAGTGTGTTAAGGCAGTTTTACTTGGAGTTCTGTTAGATATCAGTGTGTTTTATTGTTCAAAATATATTTTTAATAACAAATTCAAATAAAGATAATAGTTTACTTGCATACGTAAAATGAAGATTTTACAAAAGTCAATATATGGGATGATTTTAAACTAAAAAGCTTCTTTACCGCAAAGGGAACAATCAAAAATGTGAGATAGAATCTGCAGAATAGAAGAAAATCTTTGCCACTTGCACCTTGGATAGAGCATTAATCTCCAAGATATACAAAGAAGTCAAAAAATTTGGCACCAAAAAAACCCCACAAATAACCCAATCAATAAACCAGCAAAGAAACTAAACAGGCATTTCACAGAAGAAGAAATATGACTAGTCAATAAATATATGAAAAAAAGTTCAACATCTCTCGAAATTAGAGAAATGCAAATTAAAACCACACTGAGATTCTTACACCAATCAGAATGGCAAGTATCAAGAATAGAAGGAATGGGACTGAGGTTGTGGCTCAGCAGTAGAGCACTTGCCAAGCACGTGTGGGGCCCTGGGTTCAATTCTCAGCACCACATAAAAATAAATAAGCAAAATAACTAAAAAAAAAAAAAGAATACAAGAAACAATAAATATTGGCAAGATGTGGGGCAAAGGTTCACTCATATATTGCTGGTGGGACTACACATTGGTGTAACCATTCTGGAAAGCAGTATGGAGATTCCTCAGAAAACTTGCAATGGAACCACCATTTGACCAAGTTATCCCACTCTGCGATATATATCCCAAGGACTTAAAATGAGCATACTGCAGTGACATAGCACATCAATGTTTATAGCAGCTCAGTCCACGCTAGCTAAGCTATGGAGCCAACCTAAGTACCCTTTAACAGATGTATGGATTAAAAAAAAGTGCAGTACATATATACAATGGAATATTACTCAACCGTAAAGAAGATGAAATTATGGCATTTGCTGGTAAATGGATAGAACTGGAGACTATTGTGGCTAGTGAAATAAGCCAATCCCTCAATACTAAAGGCCACATGTTCTCTCTAATATGCGGATGCTAACACACAATAAGGGTGGGTGTATTGTGGGGGCGAGAAGTTCATTGGATTAGGCAAATGGGAATGAAGGGAAGAGGGAGAAACGAGAATAGGAAAGACAGTAGAATGAATTGGATGTAACTTTCCTGTGTTCATATATGAATATACAACTAGTGAAACTCTGTATCATGTACAACCACAAGAATGGGATCCTAAGTTATAGTCCTTGTATTTATAATATGTTAAAGTATACTCTATTGTCATGAGTATCTAAAAAGAACAAATAAAAAATAAATTAAAAAATAAAATTCCTCATAACTCATAGCAGTTAAGCTAGTATGAATATGTGGTTGCTTGACTGGAAAAAAAGAAATGAAGGTTTTAAATCAAAGCAAATTTTATGTAAGTTAAGTGTGGGTTTAGATGAGTTAAAACGTGACTTTTAGCTAAACAACAGGAAATAAAAATGTTCTGTTTTATCTAATACTTTCTACCTTTCTTTTCTTTCTTTCTTTTTTTTTTCTTTAAGGAAAGGCTAGTCGGAAAAACCAGAAATGGAGAGGACCTGATGAAAATATCAGAGCCAATCTTCGTCAGTATGGTCTAGAGAAGTATTACCTTGATGTACTGGTTTCAGATGCATCTAAACCTTCCTGGAGGAAGGGCACATATTTTGATGCCATTATCACTGACCGTAAGTTTATTTTTATACAAAAGTAGTAGTGGGATTAGTTGTCTAGTCATTTGCCTGTAAAGTACAAAATGTGTCATCATAGACACAGAATGCCAATTTGTACAAGTAGTACTCCTCCCAATTTGTTCACATAGGAAAGGAGAAAATTATTAATGTAAGGTCGATTATAATTGAACTAAATAACTATGGGTTTTCTGTTTTGTTTTTTTAAACAAATATAATAACTTACCACCTGTTTTTTCCCTTCAGCATATTGTTTTTTTGAGACATTTGTTTTTATATTGACTAATTAATTAATTGATTGTTAGCATACTAAAATGTTGTTTGGAGTTGTTATAGCAAATCTCAGAGAAGAGTTTCAGGTGTCACATATTGCAAGCCTCTCAAGTTTTGTCTTGTCCTTTTCACTGGTATCTCCTTTCTAGACTTAGAATAAATTTGGGGTTCTGTGAAATAAGTTTCAGAAATATGAATGAGAACTTATTTTCTATGCCTTGTGAAATCTTAGGATTTTTAGGTTGTCTATCTAAGATTAGATCTGCCTTTTTAATAGTATTTGGCAGTAATCTATAAATAGTGGAAAAATCAAGAACTATCTCAGCCCTGTTTAGTTTTTTAATAACTTAGATGGCTTCAATTCTAATAAAAGAAAAACTATCAAGGCATTACAGTGTTGGCGTAATACTCTACTGTCATGTATAACTAAAAAGAACAAAGGAAAAAACAATGTCAGTGTTAATATATTTTATGAAAATTTGGGCTTTTTATTAACAATTTATTTGCTTCACCACTATGTATGTATATTAATTTTTTTTAATGAACTTGAGAATAAGTTGTGTACATTGTGGTCCTTTACCTCTGTGCATTAGTGTATATTTCCTAAGAATTAGGAGTGTCTTAGAAAGCTAAAGAGTTCTCAGTTTCAATATACTGATACAATACTTTAATCTACAGATTGTCATCCAATTTTCTTAGTTGATTCATTAATATCCTTTATAGCATATTTTTTCTCTTGAGTATAAGAACCACTCCAGAATCAGTTATTGGATTTAGTAATGATATCTTTGTGGTTTCCTTTATTTCTGATACTTTCATGGCCTTACTATGTCTTTTATGACATAGACATTTTTGAAAATACAGTCAATTTTTTATGATAGTTATTCTCAGTTGGAATAGTGCGTAGGCGAAATTGTATCCTCTGGTGTCACATTTGGAGGCACATTGTATCTATTTGCCCTTCATTGGTGATTTGTTCACTATTACTTATTTTCTCTCTAGCTCCATATGGTATCAGAGAATCTACAAGAAGAACAGGTTCACAGAAAGAAATACCAAGGGGGATAGAGAAGTGGTAAGTGAAATTTAAATATGAGGAGTTATTACTTTGAGAAGCATGTTTCTTCTCTTTAGTTAATTTCAGTAGTCTTAAAATTTTCACTGATTTGAAATTTTGTTTTCTTTGTATAGTCCAGAAAGCCATGTTCCTGTTTCCTTGAGTTATCACTTGAGTGATATGTTTTTTGACCTGTTGAACTTTGCAGCTGAGACCCTCGTATTAGGTGGAAGACTAGTCTATTGGTTACCAGTGTATACACCAGAGTATGTAATTTTAATTTTGTTTTTCTTAAAATGTTTGCATATCTAACTTAATTTTCCCTTCACCTCTAATTTTATTCAAGGTATCTTTTATTTAATATGTATTGATAGTCTTTGTTTACCTACATAAGTATGAAAAATAATCCCTTTCCTATTATTGATTGGATTGTTTTGACCTTTTTATATTTGGGGTGGGCAGACCTTAGCCTATGGGCCAGATATGGTTCTCGGTCTGTTTTGGTAAGGTTCTTAAGCTGAGACTGGTCTTTTCACTTAAAAAGGATTGTTAAACGTGCACAGAAATGAATATGTGACAAAATATATGTAGTCCACAAAACTGAAATGATTTATTTTCTGGCCCTTCACAGGAAAAAGTTGCCAATGCCTGTTTTACACCATAGTTACCTCAGTATCTAGTGTATCATAGCCATACGGTAGCTATTTTAGCAGTCTACACATAGTAATTTTCAGCAATTTAGCTGAGATATTCATGTGTTAAAGAATGCTAACTTTCATAAATATTGTCTCTTATGATTACCTTAAATGTAGTAAATATTTTTTAAAGCAAAGGTCTCAAAAAAGTTATGCATATATTTAAAGCCTTGTTTATGTTTAACATAAACAACAACAACAAATACACCTTTTCTGTCGATATTATAGGGGTCCTCTAGCTACCGCTTTTGTTTTCCTCTTCATTTTGCCAAAATGCTGCTTGAAATATTTGTTTTCTGTCTCCTTTTCCACAGCTCTTCCTCTTGAGACCATAGCAGAAGCAAGTCACCTGCTTTTTATTTTAAGTTGCAGAGCTAAAATTTAAAAAAAAATTATTTTGAAGTAACCTCAAACTTACAAAAAAGTATCAAATATAAATATAAAACTCCCACTCTCTACCTTCATTCAGATTTTCAAAATATTAGCTATTGTTTTGCACATACCCATATCATTAGTCTCTTTTGACACATTTGTAAAACTGCAGGCATAATGCCTTATCACCTGTACTTACTCCATTGTATTTTTTAGAAACTAGTATTTTTGGCTACCACTGTCAGCTATAGAAGTTTGAAAATCTGCATTGAAAACAGTTGCTTGTCATGTTCATGGATTCACATTTTACCAATTTCAATCCATACAGGAAAATATGCTACATTTTTCTACATTATCTTTTCAGTCTCTTCCAGTCTGGAATATTTTTCAATTTTTCTTTGTTTTTTGTGTTTTCAGCAGTTTAATTATAGAGTATGTGATTCATATTCTGAGGGTTGACCCTCAAGCAGGGTACATGTTTCCTCTATGAAAAGACTGAGGTAATGCTTTCGTACTAGGAATAATACAGAAAATGTTCTTTGTGCAGCACATCATGGGGCATATAGTCTGCCTTGTGATGTTACTTTGACCATCTGGTCATGTTGTTGTCTATTAGGTCTCAATTCAAAGTGGTCGTTTTCTTTGGTTAGAATTTCCAAAGATTACAAAAATATCTTGTATTTTATCAGACCCTGCTCAGTTGACAAACCCATTTTTTATACTCACAAATATGGTGGTTGTCAAATGATGACTTGCATTCCATCATTTTTTCTGCATTTGTTCATTTGCATTCTATAAAGGAGAGTTGTCCCTTCCCTTCTCTCTCATTTGTTTATGATTTTATTTGAAGTAGCATAGAGTCATGTATTCCTGTATTATTCATTGAATTATCACTTATTATTATTTATTTTGTTGCTCCAGTTGTCCCAGATTTAACTAGTGGGAATCTCTGTGGGCTGGCTCTTCTGTACTTTAAAAATTTCCTCATTTGTTTTTGTACACATCCTTATATTCTAGCATACCTGATTGTCCATTCTTTGTAGTTTTTTATTTAAATATAATTGAAATTTTATGTGATTAAGAATTTCTTTTGAAGTTCTTTTATTCCTTTAGAAAAGTTAAATTTGTAGGTACTTTAAATGTTATTTCTAAAGACCAGTTTGACACTAGATATTTTTTTAGTGACTTTTCTAAAATTTTAACAATTTTGCACAAAAGGATATGTTCAAATACATATAAGCAAAGGAATGTTTTAGAAATAAACATAGGAGATATATTTTAATTGATTCTTTTTTTGCCTTAGATTTTATGTTGAGGGATAGATAGACTTTTTCCAGGTGTGTGGCTAGCACACATGGGAAGACCATGTGGCATTTATTTCTTTTATTTGAATCTGAAGCATTATTTCTATATCCTCTAAAGTTCAGTACTAGACCTCTATTGTTTCTTCTCCCCTTAAGTCTTAAAGGATCTTTTCAACAAATTATTTTTATTAATTGCTAGCTTACAGTGAACTTAGTTTATCTTGAGTTTATGCTAGAAAAATGAACCATTTTTACTTTTGTAGTATATATAATCCAAAAATCTTCACTTTTTCTTTTTTTGTAAAATAACACAGTAGCAAGGATTTAAGGCCAAAGTCATCTATAGGTTTTAAATAATATTCTTGCCTCTAAATTAAACAGTTTAGAATTAGTCTATTTATCTTCTATTGAAAATATAGTTTTTTATTAGACTAAGTACAAAAATTTTAACTTAGCATAGATTGGTTTTAAGAGTTTTTTGTTTCTAGTATGGTGAATGTAGACTTTTAGTCCTGCTGTAGAATTAACTTACTTAATCAAATCCTGTTATATGACTCAAGTTCAAAATTAAGAAGTACATATTATAATTAAGTTAAGGTATTATTGAAACGGGGCATTTTGAAAATTCAGTTAGACATAATAAAAACAAAATACTACCTAAAAGCTCAGTTGCATTTGAAAAGTTGTCAGAACTAATTATAAAGAATTTTTTCATTGTTTGATGATTTTAATTCTAGTAAAGAAATTAAAACTTGCAAACTTTGCTACTTTTCCTCTTGTTTAGACTCTCTCTAATCCAGTATATAAGATATTTTACCATTGTCACAATATCTTTATATTTTCATCTTAGCTTATTCTGTTATGGCCTTTCTTTCCTCTGCTAGTAAAATTCTAGTCATCTTCCAAGATGAGGCTTTATTGTCACCCCTTCTTTGACACTTTTCTATTGCTTCTCAGCTGAAATAATCTATCCGTCCTCTGTACTCTGTGGTCGATACTTACCATTCAAAGAGACTTTACTATATGATATCACTATAATCTATTGGTGTTTTGGGGTTTATTAAGAATTTTGACTACTTTCAAATGATCCTGAACATCTGTGTTCTGTTCATTTAAGACAGGGCATAAGGTTGGCTCATGTGTGTTGGAAGTGATAATAGGAGTCACTAAGCTACTGAGTGATACTGTGGCTGTTTGCCCAAGTTCAATTAAAAATTAAAAATGATGACTAAGAAGCCTAATAAAATTCCCTCATCAGATTTGGCAAGACATTTTTAATTGTAGTTATATGATTTCATACTAAATGATCCCACAACAGCAGGCCTTACAGAGAGATGTACTTCTATAAGAAGTACTTCTATAAGAAGTACATTTCTGACTATATAGAGAATATTAAAGAATTTTTACATGAAGTGAAACTGAAATGGTTATAACTTCTTGTAAAGCTCTAAGGAAAGAGTCAGAGAATGACTTCAAGAGAATTGCTCCTACTGATAATAAAGTGAAGTTGCAGTATGAATGTTACTTGGTAAGTGGGTGGTGAAGGTTCTGAGCATGTGGTTGAAGTAATAAGGGAGAGCTTGTTGAAGGTCAGAGATCTGGCAAAGTCAGAAAGAGTGATGGTGAAGGTGGTGTTGACACATTAGAATAGTTAGCTAAGATCTTGTTTTTTAGTCAGTACCTTTCTCATTTTGGATCAGAGCATTAAGGTTACCTGTATAATAAATGTGTGTAGAGACTATCCAGAAAGGCGTAAAGATTTGCAAAGGAAAAAAAAAAATCTGTTAATCAGTGTTCTAAAGATGCTCATACCTGGTGAGTTTCTTCCCTGCTTTTATTCTACATTCTGCTTCAGAACTTTGTTCCATATTTGTCACCTGTTTCCTCTGCCAAGATTGGTACCAACAACCTTAGAGATACCAGGTCACAAACTATTGCATCTTTCATGTGGTACATGTATTGAAGAGCACAGTCTCCACCACCCATTGTCATGGCTTCAGTATTATTTCCTAGTTAATGTGACCAGATGACTGATATAATCTACGTGCTTAGTTTATTTGAATAGTTGTATAAATAACTTTAGTCTAGTATTTACAAATTTAACATAGATCTCGAGATGTCATTGTAATTTTGCAGGTGCATTTCATTTTATAGGGGAAAGTATATGCCATAGTGCACTTTATATTTTGGTAATTTATAAACGTCTCCAAACCAGTCAGTATGTCATGAATGTCTGGGGACTGTAGGATGTACATCTCTCTGTAAGACCTGCTGTTGTGGGATCATTTAGTATGAAATGATATTTGTGATTTAAATGTTTGATGCTCTTTAAAAAACTTACTTATATCCTTTCTCATTTTCTTTTCAAGGGGTAAAAAAATAAACTGCATTTTTTTGATGTGGTAATATTTAAATACTTTGCTGTTGAAATACAGGTAGGCTATTTATGGATTCTGTGGACAATTAGCATATGTGGAATAAAATGGTACCTCATGTAGAGGAAAGACCTCCCTCACCACACTGGTTATACCCCCATGATGATCCTGTGTGGATTGCACATGTGAATGTTCATACTAGTTAGCTATTCTTTCTTCAGGTACACTGAAGAGATGGTACCCTGGCACCCTTGCCTGAAACTCATCAGCAACTGTGAGCAGAAGCTTTCTAGTCACACATCAAGGCGCTTGATCACAATGGAAAAGGTGAAGAAATTCGAGGTAAATTGCTGGAGTATTTTTAAAATAAATTTTGGAGGAATCAAAACTAGAATTTTTAAAGTTGCTTTTCCGTAGTAGAATTTGTAAATGTTAGTCCTTGAGTTTCCCTGATGAGTTCAGGAAAAGATTATAGAGATTAAGTTCAGGAAGAGTTAAAGAGATTTGTGTCAGGGCTGGGGATGTGGCTCAAGTGATAACGTGCTTGCCTGGCATGCGCAGGGCGCTAGGTTCGATCCTTAGCACCACATAAAAATAAAATAAAGATGTTGTGTCCACCGAAAAACTGAAAAATAAATATTAAAAAATTCTCTCTCTCTCTCTCTCTCTCTCTCTCTCTCTCTCTCTCTCTCTCTCTCTCTCTCTTAAAAAAAAAAAGAGAGAGAGAGAGAGAGATTTCTGTCATTTGGTTTGGGTTAGAGAGTAGGAGTAGGATATAGAAATTGAATAGAAGAGTATTAGAAGTTGACCCTAAATTCTCAAGCTTTATTTGACATCCTTGTTGCAAAAGTGGAACCTATTTAATTGCAGACTATAATAAAGAGAAGATATTTGTTTATATGAGGAAGAAAGTAAGGCCTAATTTGTTAAGGCTCAGTGTTTATATTCATTCCCTCTCTCTCCTCCTCCCTTCTTTCCTCCTCCCTTCTTCCTCTTCATCCTCTTCCTCCTCCTCTTCCTCCTCCTCCTCTTCTCTCTTTCTATCTCTCATACACACAACTCATGTAAGCTTGAGAAGGAACAAAACATGTTATTTCCTATCCAGATCAGAATTGATATGAGTAATGCCTCATAATGGAGCTTAGTTTAGATCTATAGATGCTTTTGGGGCTTCACTTCTCTGGATTGACAACAGTCTAGATGAATGAACCCACCTTTGCTTTGTGTTGGCAGAGTCAGCAGAAGTGCAGGATGGTGGTGTCTGAATATTTGTCATACCCATCTCTATCTTTATTTTCATCTAATTTACATCTTAAGGACCTTTTATAGTAGTGAAAACTATTATTTGTAAAGTGTTGTTAGTGTATGTTATTTTAAGTCTTTCTTATTTCTGTCCTTATTTCCACTTACTGTCCTTACACTTAGTTCTATACACTTGGTTTATGCTGACCAACTCCTCCCAAATGATCTTTGTCCTTCACACCTCATTCTTATCTGTTAAATAAATTTTCTGAAAATGCTGCATTTATTATGTCACTTTTGGATGCAAAATATTTCAGAGATTTTTTTGTATGCAAAATATTTTGTTTTATGTTCACAATTTCCAGTATGACATAATTATCCTCAGTAATTAGGCTTCAATATCAAGGCTTTTCAGAAAAATAAGATATACATATATGGAAATGGTTGATATGTGTGTCTGTGAGTACATACATTCACATACATATCTACATGCGTAGACATATAGATATATGTAATGTGATCAAAATGAGTGTGTCTGATAGTAGTTTTTAAAGTAAAAATACTAGAAGTTTGTATTCAAATGACATACTTGAGATGGTGTCTTTGTACTCATTTTATTAATGTCATAATTATTTAGCTTGTTCTTAAAATTTATCTTTTTTGTTTACCTTTAAAGAAATACATTCATATTAAAGAGTTATTTTGCTTTATACTAGTGCTTTGCATTTTTAAAAATTTGGACTTTGCTGCTGAAATTTTATATCAGACAGTTTACTTAATTATTAAGTATTTTTGAAAATTAAATCATGTTCCAAGGATAATGATTTACCATTAAACCTTTAGAACATTGTATGTCAGAAATTCGAGAAGTAGTTTCCATATTGTTTGTCACAGTGACAGTCTTTCAAAATGACAGTTTTAAGTACCAGCATTTATTTGGCTGGACATTAGAGCCTCTTTTCTTACTACACATTTTAAACTCAGTTGATTGACCACTACTGCTCTAAAACCCATTGCCTGATGTCCTGTAAGGTGTTGAATGCTTTGAGCTGGTGAGCTTCAACTCTACAGTATCCATATGCTTTTGTTCTTACTAGCTGAATGGTCTGTTTACAAAGAGCCAGTTGTGTTCCCAGAGCTGTTAATACCAAATAGATTTGTTATAGTAATTACATAATTTAGTGAAATACTGTTAGACTAGTGAAATAGGAGTATAAAAATAAAATTGTAATTTTTATAAAAACTAAATTGAGTGCTTTAGAAGACAGGATAAAGTTAGTTGCTAAAAAAAACACGAATTGGGAAAGTGTTGGAAAATAGTGATCACTGGACCCAGATTGCTTTGAAAGAATCTTTAGGTTCCAGTATCATCTTATAGAAATCAAATTGGAAATCTTTATAGGCCTACTTTATATCAAAAAGATTTAAAAATCAATATACACTTTTTTAAGTTAAATTAAGATGTTTATATATTTACAAAGCAAATGTGTGTGCCTTAAATTACAGATTTATTTTTTCATAGTTCTGGAAGCTGGAAGTTCAAGATCAGTGTGTTGGCAGTTTGTTTTCTGATGAGACATCTCTTCCTGGCTTGCAGATGTCCTCCCTTTTGCTGTGCCCTCACATGGCCTATCTTCTGGGCAGTCCTCCCTCTTGCCTTTCTTCTTACAAAGAAACCAATTCTATTGGATAAAGCCATATCCTTCTGTACTCTATTAGCCATAATTACCTCCTTAAAGACCCCCAACTCTAAATGTAGTCACATTGAGGATTAGGGCTTCAACATGTGAATTTTAAGGGGGATATAAGTTATGCCATTATCAGTGTTAATCACACTGAATAAGAGGCTTCTGTTGTATGTTAGAGTATGCTTTTTTCTCTTTTTCCAGTCGGCTACTTTATACTTGATTCTGATATTTAGAAGAAAGTGAGGCATTTGATAATTCAAATAGTAATATTATAGCTGTTAGAAATCATAGCATTCAATGTAAATCATTTGAGTTAGTAATAACAGTAAATAACATTTATGTGCAAGGTACATGAGCAGTACTCAGACAAAGCAGAATAATTACCTTTAGATTCTATAGTGGCATATACGTACAGTGTTCCAAAGAATAAGACAGATATGGAGGAGATTCTTTAATAATTAATAAAGGCAATAGTAAATCAGACATTTCTATGCTAATGAAAATTTAAAAATTAAGATTCACTGTGGGCTAATTTTATATTTGCTTTCTCCTGACTGAGTTTAATTTTTTTAAGTCTAGTATTTTCCCCCAGATTGATAATATTTCCTCAAGCAAATGTATCTCAAACTCAAGTATTTTAGGCCTTTGAGATTTTTTTGTTCTATATTAAAATGATAAATAAGGTCATTCCCCTTTAGTATTTTTAAACCTATAAAGGCAGCATTAGTTTTGTTTGGTTTCCTTTTATCATTTTACTTTTCTCATTTTGAAATTGCATTTTAAAAATAAGGAAAAGCCTAATACTCAATGTTTTAAAATGATCTTCATATTATGACATCAAATTTAGTCAGTGAATTTTAACTATGTAGTTTATTATAAGTGAAAATACTTTGTCATATGAAATTAATCATGTTTGATTTTTTAATTACTTCATTTCTACCTTCTGTTTGTATAGAGAGGAGTGTATATAATTGCAGCAAGATCCCAATTCTTTGTAATGCAAGTGATGACATGAAATTGTCAAACAGTTCTCACATGTATCTAACAAATTATTCTCAGACTTTCTCAACATTGTTGATTTTGGCAATGTAAGACTATTAATTGTAGACTTTTATACTTTTGTGTATTGTGTCTCTTCATTTTTAATTTGTCACTTGTTAATTTTAACTTCAGTATAACTTTTGGCCCACTTAATATGTTGTTATAGAGTATTATCCCTTTCTCTCATTTAAAATGTAGACATAAATTATAAAAAGTTACTTAAAGAATATGGGTATTGTATACAACTTAATTATTGGCAGTAGTTTTCTTGCTTATTTTATATAAGCAGTGAAGGAAGAAATTATTTTTTGTTATTAAAAATTGCTGTTATCAGTATTATTATTATTATTAGTTCTTTTTGGTTACATGACAGTAGAGTATATTTTGAAACATTTACACAGACATGGAGTACATCTTATTCTAATTTGGATCCCAGTCTTGTGATTATACATGATATCACTGTGGTGTATTTATATATGTACATAAGTGAAGAAGAAAATTCTTGAGAATCGTTGTTAAAATTATGAAGATGCCTGATAAGATCTTGTTTGTTATCATTATTCTTAACTGATATATCCTAGAAGCTAAATGAATGAAACGTGACACTTTTATAGTGTCACTTTGAGCTTATTATTTTCCCCATTTCAGAGAAGATGAAGTAGCCTAAGCCTATCCCAGACATTTAAATAGTTAAGTGCAAAATTAAGACCCCAAATACTCTGTGTACTTGAAATTTGATATCCTTTTTTTTTCTACATTATGTTGCTTTTCTACCAAAACATATTCTTCTCTTTAGAATATACCAAGATTAAAAGATAAATATTTTAGAATCTGGAGATATAGCTCCTGGTTAATGCTGGTAGATTTAATCCCCATCCACAAAAATAGACAAAAGACAAATATTTGTGAACATCATGTTGCTGATTTCTTTTAAAGAGAGTCTTTTTTCCCCCTTAAGCTCGTGTTTCTCATGGGGACATGACAGAATGTTTTATTGGAATTTATTTCCCCTCTTGCATGTACTGAATGCTGCTATATATGGTGGTGGTCACAGTGGTTATGCTGTAAAATTTTTTTTTCATATAGAATTCATCAGATAAAAGTACTGATCTCCAAAGTTGTCTAGAAAAGCTTAGGATATAAGTATGATAGTTATGTCTTCAGTGAAAGTCTCCTAAAAAAACAATATTCTCTCAACCCTTCTGCCAGAATCTACTTGGGCAGATGAAATAGTACCCAGAGTAGCCCTTTTCAAGACTTTTTTGAGGTCTTTTTAAAAAATTTATGCAACTTTTATAGTCTTCTCTATAATAGATATTTGTTAAAGTACAATTACTTTTAATTGCCATTGAATTAAATGGGCCATTATGAGCCTCCTGTCTTTTTTTATGACTTGTTTTCTTTACATGCTACCTTATTCTTGTAGTCATTTGAGAAATACTGAAGTCAAGGTAAATTTAATTCTATATATTATATAGATATTAATTTAGATTAAAATTATTATGTTGTATAAGTCAGTGTTCATTGTTTTTTATAGCCACCAAGTATAGTGTAATTTAAAATACGAAACATTGGAAGGTCATAGTGGCAGGTGATAAAAATTCATGTAATTTTTTATTTTGGGTTGAATTAAAGGGTCCAGTAACATGAAGCTGCTGCATGTATTAATGAGTGGAGGGTGTACAAAATTTAGGTTTCTGAATAAGCACTGAAAGTTTTTGGAACTGCAAAGGGAAAAAGAACCAATAGCATAATAATATTTTTTAAATGAGGAAAGGTGAGAATAGACATTGAGAAAATGACTTTGCATGACTCAAAGTGGAAGAAATGAGTATGTGAATTAGGCTAGGTATTAAAATAATATTAGTGTTGTACATCGTAAACTGTGGTGTTTTACTAACATAATGCTTGTGCCTGTTTTTGTTATACATTATCCTAACTTAGGTTGAATGTCATTAGTTTGGGTTTTCTTTGGCAACTATTTGAACTGAAGATAGTTTCATCTAATTGACTTTTGCTTCTGAGATATTTTGTGATTTTTGCCTATCTCTTGCCAGCACTGTGCATATTTTCCTTTTGAGTAGAACTATGAAAGATTAAAGATTAGGTAGAAGTATTTAAATTATATAATACATTTACTAAGATGTAGATGATACTTATTGATGAGAAAAATAAGTCAAGATGACACCAAGAACATTAGTAATGTAATTAGTAATTGAATGTAAACCCAGTCTGGGTCTTCATACAGTCTCTAATTTTTACCATCAAATCATGATGTGTGTGAGAGAGAGAGAGAACCTTTTTAAAAAGTATTTTGCATAGGAAGTCAGAAGGAAACAGATTTAATTTTAATTTTAATATTAAATTTATAGATAATATTTAATTTATGATAATATTAAATTGTGGTTTTTTAATATTTATTTTTTAGTTGTAGTTAGACACAATACCTTTTATTTTACTTATTTTCATGTGGTGTTGAGGATCGAACCCAGGGCCTCGCACATGCTAGGCAAGCACTCTACTGCCAAGCCACAACTCCAGCCTTAAATTGTGTTTTAACTTGAAGTATTTGGAAGTGTCATGGAAGCAGGGTAGGAGCTTGGTGATGCTGCATATCAGCCTGCTTGAATTCAGCTTTCAGGTTTCTGTGGTCTGCTTTAGCCCAAATGAATTTCCTTTTGCTGCTAATGATACTTTTTCTTGAGTTTAAATCTTGAAGGATCTATCATTTTTTCTTTCATACCTCTGGAACTAAATGATTTTGCCAAACAGACTGGACTTCATGGCCATAATAACAGTTTTAAATTACTGTTTCTGGTAAATCAAGAAAAAGCAAAAGCCTTTTCCTAACCAACATAGGGAAGGGCAATCAGTTAAGATAATTAGTTCCTGCTACCTATGATGTTATTTAGATATGATTACTTGCAGGAACAAGCAATTCACTGAAGGTGGAGAAAGCCTATGACTGTATCTCTAACACTTGTCTTTTTAGGCAATCATAGTTAAAATTTGCTTTTAAAATATAACATAGGGGCTGAGGATGTAGCTCAGTGGTAGAGCACTTGCCTAGCATGCATGAGACTCTGGGTTTAATCCTTAGCATTGCCAAATAAATAAAATACAGTTTAAAAGAATCTTGAGCATAGATTATTTGCAAAATATACATATAGTTCAGAGACTCCAAGGTATGAATGGTTGAGGGAAATGAGAAATTTCAGTGTGGAGTCATTTCTAATCTGCTGAGGCTTTTATAAGTTTTACATGAGTGACAGGTTTTCCACTTTGTATTTTTTTCTTTTTTTTTTTTTAATGATTCTTTAATTAGAATTATTTTTCTAGTTTTTTTTTTTTTTACATTTAAACATGAACTTGTATCCTGTTCCCACTCCATGACCCTCCAAAAAGGTGCAATATTTCTATATATGCTAATGTATCATCATGATAAGCATTAATATGCACAATGTTTTTTTTATAATTAGAAATTATGTGCTGAGTGCTAGATGTCAAAGTGCAATAGTTAATTGCTACTCTTTTCCAGAACTCTTGTGATGATTTTAATATGTATTAACATATTTTCATAGACTCTAGATAACTTAATATATTTCAGAATAGTAGATTTTTTTAAGAGTAAAATAAATGTAAGTACCTAATATAGAGTCAAAGATTTCTAACCTCACCTCGTTCTCATTAATAAGGCTAGAGATTTCTCTTAATAGTATCGGATGCCAGACTTTTGACCTGCTTGTCCTTGGTTTGGAAATGGCCCAGTGCTGTTTATAGTTGTGTAACTTTTAGCACAGTGGTTTCTATAGCTACTGTCCAATACCAGATGTAGAACAGTGGAAAGCTTTGATAAGGAGAGCAGAATTTTTAAACAAAAGCCGGACATGGGTAATTACCCTGAAGTTGAACTGAGGTCCATTATATTCAGCACTATCATTTACATTTCATTTTACTCTCTGGTGATTACAAGAAAGAAAATCAACCTGCTGTTTTTCTCTTCCATCTCTTTGCCTTCTTCCTTGCACTTTATTGAAGACTGCGTATTACAGCTCAAATCTGTTTCATGAACCCTAAAGTCTTGCTGACAAAAGGAGATGAATACCACCAGTTTGGTGGCTTTCACTTTGGTGACAGCCTCATTGGTTTTCACTTAACATGGAATATGTTTCATAAGCCATTTGTATTCAAGTGTTTGCAGTGAAACTGCTGTTTTGTATAAACTGTTGTCACTTTGTGAATATAAATGACTTAAGGTTAATTCAAGCGAAGTAGAAGAAATCGTTATCTCATTATCAGTAATTGTCAGTGAGTAAAAGGACAACTAAAGCCTGACCTATTAATAAAAAGAGAAGCCATTTGGTTTTCTGCTGAGTGACTTTAGAATCTTGCACCTTCATCTCCTAGAAAGAGGAGATTCATTGTTTACATACAACAGTAATTTTATAAACTGATGATCATCCTTGGTATTTTCATTGAAACTTTGGGGTTTCTAAAATTCACTCTAAGCAATAAAGGGACACCATAAGGTAGAATTTTGGCCTTAGTCAGAATATAGTAGGGATTGATGAGAGATGAGGCTTGAGAGTTGAACCAAGTAGGAGGCAGTTTATAGTAGAGGATAAATGTGGGAGTGTGGAGAAAGTTCAGGAAATTCATACCTGATGACTAAGTTTTTGATGACTGTGAGTAAACATTGTAAGCCATTTGAGGACAGGTGAAATTTTGGAAAGTGGTTCTGTGAGAAATGGGAAAGAAAGCTATGTTGTTTTAACAATTTTTGCATTTATATACCATTTTATCCTTGACTTGACTATATGTTCCCTTAGGGGAAAGCCATGGCTAAGACCACTTCTCATGTGTTCATGGGACCATTTGAGTCAGGTGTTGAGACTAAATACACTAAGCTTAGTCCTTATCCTTAGAGTACATCAGCAGGAATGGTCACTCTGCCGGGTCCAACCCATTGTGCTGAGTCTTATAGTTACCTGTGAGAACAGAAAAAAGTGCTCACTTGAAGAGTTGGGACTTGAGGCAAGAGAGGTGAGTAATTCGGTGGGAAAGCCATATTTTAAGAAAGGTAGAGTCACAAGAAGGGTTGAGGTGTGAGTAGTAAACCTTAGATACTTCCTCCAGACTAGAATACTGAGTGTTTGAAAGAGAATCAGCTAGAGATGACCTGGAAAGCTACAAGGATGCCCAGTTAAGGACCGTGCTTACTAGTTTCAGGTTTATACGACCAGGGATGGCAAGCCCACGAGGAATATTAAAGTAACAGAAAGTCATGTTTTATAAGGGTTACCCTAGCTTGAATGTGTAGGTAGATTTGAATTGTGGAAGGATACCTGTAATACTAGTGAGGAAGTGCCTGGCATGGTTATTAAAGATGAAGAAGTTGTAATCCAAGAAAGGTGAAATTGGTGATTGTAAAGGACATAATGGAATTGGGAGTATTGGAGAGAGGTAGTTGTGGCAGAAATTGGTGACTGATTGGACAATAATTAGGGTGAAAGAGGTAGCAGTTGAGAACGACTTTTCAGAATTCAGGAATAGTTAAATGGATGGTAGATTTCTTGTATGTATTTTCCCCCAAGAACAATGATATAGTGCCACTTTCCTCAGCTCTATAATAGCCTCCCACCTGATTTCACTGCTTCTGCAGATTCTCCCTCTACTTTATTTTCTGCACAGTGGACAGAGTATATTTCAGAATGTAAGTAGATAATGAAATTCCTCTGCTTAAATCTTATCAATGACTTTCTGTGAAGTTTAGAATATAATTTCAGATTCTTCATCTAATCTCCAGGCTACTCTGTTCTGTCTCCAATTTCATTTTTGTACCACCTTCCTTTTTGAGCATTGAGCCTAAACCACATGAGCCACCTTTCAGTGCCCAGAATGGACTCATCTCTTTCTAGTCTCAGAGTATTTTAGATTGTGATTCATCTCCCTGAATATTTTCTCTTTCTGTAAGTAAGTTTAATTTATCATTTAGGTCTCAGATAAATGTCACTTTTTTTAGGAAGCGTTTTCTGTTCCTTCCTGGCCACTCCTCCCAAATAATACCCTTTTCATCCCAGTGTTTAATCAGTTTGTGAATGCATGTTTGGATGTTTGTTGCTTAATGTCTGTCTTTCCCATCAGTGTATACGCTCTGTAAACTTACAAACCTTGACACTTTAGTGTACCTCTAAATAAATATTTATGGAATGAATAGTAACTGTTCAGTGATTATTTTGCATTCTTGTCTAGAATAAAAACAATCTTATTCAGCAGTATTTAAATCATCTATTTGAAGAAAGACTAGGAACAGGTAGTTATGATTATCCAGACATTTCCTGTTTGAAATGCAGTGAATTTTATCATTACCCTGACATTATTCTTCAAAAATCAGTGGGGCAGAACCATTTTAATCCTGTGGTCTACCCAGGCTTCATTTCTCACCCGAGGCAAACCACAATCGCAGCTGAATTGACAGTTGGAAAACCTAATACCTTTCCTTTATTCATTTATTTGAGGAGAAGGTGATACAAGAGAATGGCAAGTTTCTGAGAGGAGGTTGTAACTAGAAAGATAGTTCTACTTCACTGGAGTTCTTCATGAAGAATCTACTTTCTTTACAGTCTGAGCAGTTAATGATACTCAGTTTGAGAAATGCATAGAAAAATATTATTGTCATATAATCCAAAGTGTTTTTAGTTCCACCTAAAGTGTCAGTTTCGAAGGTACTACAGAACATACTTTTGTTTCTTTTAGATTAAAATTTGTATATTATAAGTGACTAAAGTACCGTCTTTTTGGTGTCTTTTAAATTCTTTTTAATGTTATGTTTTTGACGTAGAGTTAGTTGTAAAAACAAAGGATTAACCTAAATACAGACTAGTTCGTGCATTTTTTTTCATTCATGTTCTGGGGAATGACTGTAATTCTAGGTTGAATACAGATGAGTGGTATGCTATAGAATCACTGAGTTAAATATGTATTTGTATGTTTCTGCATCATTCTTTAAACATGAAATGTTATAAATAAATGCTATGGGAATAGGCCACACTGCTCATGTGGGGGCTGTGACTCTGGTTGTTTATAGCAGTCAAAATTTGCAAAGAGTGAAATAAGTTTATAGCAGTCAAGATAAGCAAACAGTGCTTCTGTTAGATGTATGGTCTACTCTGCTGTAAACTTATTTTAGTCCACATTAGAAAAATCTTACAAAGAAGAATTTATCTACTTCAGCCAGCAGAGGGTGGTATACACATAAAAGTGAGCAAGTGTTTTGTGAGGCTTCCTTTGGTTTCTTTGGCAAGTGTGTTAGGATTCCTAGAGTGGTTTATGTTTAGAATTAGTCGTACTGATAGGACAGGAAATTGGTTGGGTGGGACAGTGGTTAAAGGGGTTCTGTCTAAAAGTTTAGATCTGAAAGATGTGCTACCATAATGTTGCTGTTCATTGAGGAATGTCTTCTAAATGTCAAACTTCATTTTGAACAACCCACTAATCTAGCATGTGGGAAATTAACTCTTTAGCCATCGTTTTGATGTAGTTTCTGCTAAAAAAGAAAAGAAAAGAAAAATGTAATGAAAAAAAGCATGAGCTTTTAAAGTCTGATTTAGGCCACACTTCTAGCAATGCTGCTTACTAGCTATGTGACCTGTGGCAGAGTCTCAATCTCCATTTCCCTATCCACAAAATGTAGAAGATAAAATGTTATGAAGAGATACAGAAAATTAATAATCAATGTATATAAAATACGTAGCTGTAGCAAATATATATATATATAATATATATATATATATATATATATATATTCATTCCTTGAATCAGAACTTGTATATTTCTTACAATATTTGCAATTGCTGGTTGTCTTACAAGGATAAATGAGAGGTCTGAGAGCTGCATATTCCCATTGTGTAGCCATTTGTGGGTAGTACAGATTTTCCTGTAAAAACTATTGATTTCAGGTTAAAGGATGATAAACAATAATATAAACAACAATATTAATATTTTTATTCACTTATCCTTGATTACTATCAATAGTTAAGAAATTTGGGGAAGATGATCTTTAATCTTTCATCACATAGTTTCCTCTTGTGGCATTTCCTAATTCCATGTGTGTTTTTATTTTACATCAAACATATCTTGTTTACTAAAAATGGGTAGAACTCAGGCTCTATGGTACATAGATGATACTATGATTGATAATAGTGATAGACAAGTTTGGAAATGTTAGAGAAAGTCAAATACTGGGACCAACTTGAATGAATGAAGGACATCAAAGATTACATTGTTTGAGGATGCTCTCATTTTAAGTAAATACTTTTGCCTTGGAGATACTGAATTGAACAATAACAACAACAAAAATGCAGATATTCCTAGTGGAGATGGGCAGGGAATGTGAATAGAGAAAAGTCTTGAAAAGGTGAGGACAAATATGTGGAGTTGAATATCATCATCTTAAGTGTGAGCCTTGGTCAAAGGGCTAAAGATAGGATGAAAGACAGGAAGAGAAACAAGAGAACAAATCGAGTTTGCTGTTCCCTCCAGCACTGAGGTAGCAATGCACATTCAGAATATACCCAGGCCGTATGAAATATAGTATACTATATGCATCATCGAATATATATTTCATATGGCCTGGGTATATTTGAATGTGTGTTGATAATAGGTATATGATATTTATGTGTGCAATAGTATGTATGTGATGATACATGTGAAACCAAATATACACTAAACATTTCATAAGGAACATTTTATGAACCATAGCTTTTCTTCCCAGATGGCAAATACTCCAAAGTCCCTGGCGTATTTGGCTTATTGGGAAACAGGACTTATGCTTCTAGATAATAGACTGGTTCCTGGCAGATCCTTGGCTGAACAAGGGATTTGGAGCCTTTGGATTGTACAGGAGTTTCTTTATGAATGTCCTGCTTCACACTCGGGGCAGTGGGTCTTGTAGAAAATGACATTCCAGCACAGGACCCAGATATTCATGCTGATACTCTGTACTACCTGAGAGAGAAAGGGAGAGAGAGCAAGTAAGATTTCCTCCCAGAAGTTCTAAGGTTAATGGTCTGCCCTGTCTTTTCTAGTAGCACGTGTGTCTTTGCCACTATGTCTCTGGGGCACTGAACAAAACACATAGTCTATTAAGGTGTTATTTTGCTTTTGCTGTATTCTAAGTTAATCTTAGGGTCTAAATTATATATATATATATATATATATTATATATATATATATATATATATATGAATATGTTTCCTTGATAAATCATTAGCATAGGCTTTGTTATTTGGGGATTTTTCAGGCTTCTATTTGTTCATTTCCTGGCTCTGATTCTGATCTTTTATATTCCATGTTCTTTATTGTTGTTTGCCCTATTTCTCTCCTTCATGTCAAAGATAAGCAATTTTACCAAGTTCTCTCTTTAGTCCACGAAGGAAGCCTGTCTTCAGTTGTGCTTTGGCTTTTGTCCCCTTCCTTCCTTCTGGGGAGGTGCATACCAGCAGCCTAAGTCAGTACCTGAGCTGTATCATTCCCCCAGAGCCTCATGATTCTGTCCTACCTCATCTTCACTCCAGTAGCTCTAGGATATTCTATGGAATCAATCATCTACAGTGTATTTTGAGCAGGAGGTGATCTTGCATGGCCTATTGAAGCCTTGGGGGAGAACAGAGAACTGGAGGACACAGCTGGGAGGGACTTGGTTGCCTGGCTGTTCTAGTTCCTCTTGTACAGGAAAGACCATTGAGTGAGATGTCATTCAGCAAACTGATGTGTAATTGAATCTAACAGCCAAATGTTAGGGGAAAGCCTGAGTGTTGGGGAAAATGTGAACTAAGTTTGGATTTTCACCAACGGGTAGCATATTATATTTGTGCTTTAATAAATTGGGTTTGATCTCAGTGTGGCAAACAGACTGAAGAAGGAGCCACTGAAGGAAGGATAACTGGCCAATTAGAGAAAAAAGAGGAGAGATGAGGAGGCCTAAACTAGAGTACAGGGATTCTGGGTGGAGACAAGTAGATTGGAGATATGGATATAGAAGCTAAGGTTTTAGGACGGACCAAAATTGGGGTAAAGAGAAAGAGGAATTTGATCCAGGTTTCTGATTGTGATGAAGCAGAGAACTGTGAGAAGATGGAGATAGTGGCATCTGAGCATGAACTCAAATATATAACCAAGGAAAAACTTTTCTGCTGGATTAAGCAGATGTAGCTCACAGAGTGGCCAAGTTTTCCAGTGATCTTATTTGACATAAGAACAGAATTTAGAATACCTGGTGGAGCAGTTGATGGCATATCACTTCCTTTCCTTCAGTCAGACTTTGATAAAACGAGCAAATTGATAGATGCTGGAACATTGTTTTCTACTACTGTTGTCCTGAATACAGTCATGAGATGTGGACCTGCAAAGTCAGCTGTACTCCTAGGGTTATAATATCCGTGAGCATTCCTGTGGCTCCTTGTATCTCCTTGAAATATGTTCTGTTAGTTAATGGAATGAAGTTAATAATACTTCAGATTTAATTCTGTTATTCTGTTCTTTTTTTTTATTCTGATTTGTTACATATGGCAGCGGAATGCATTACAATTCACATTACACATGTAGAGCACAATTTTTCATATCTCTGGTTGTACACAAAGTATATTCACACCATTCATGTCTTTATACATGTACTTAAGGTAGTGATGTCCATCTCATTCCACTGTCTTTCCTACCCCCATACCCCCTTCCTTCTCCTCCCACCCTTTGCCCTATCTGGAGTTCACCTAATCCTCCCATGCTTTTCTTGGTAGACAGTTAAGTTACTTCATCACCTGTTTATTCCTCATTAAATTGTAGTTAAGCATATAATCTCTGTAATCAAACAGAACTGTTCTCAAAGCTGAGCTCTGCCACTTATCAGCTATATTATCTTGGGCCTTGACTCTTAAATAATTCCTCATCAGTAAAATGGTGATGATTGTGTATATATCATCTAGAGCTGACAAATTTGGTCAGATAGTGCATAAAAAGCATTTAGTATAGTTTTGGGTCCATAATAAATAATTAGTAAAGTGTACTTTCATTTGGTATTCTTTAGTTATATGCCTACAGGTTGACTACAAAAAATTTATTGATTTATTTTGTATAGACTGAAGTTAGTAACCAGTGGCATGTTTTCATGTGCTTGTAGCAGTTGTTGTTATAACATACTTAGTGCCTTAAAATTTAAATAGCCACCTGTTTATTTTTGATGAACCAAGACATCTGGGAATGTTTAATAATTTTCTTTGTGATTTAAAAAAATATGTGTTGTAAAAATAGTTTCTGAACAAATGAGTCAATATTGTTTTGGCTCAACATTGGTTTTTTTTTTAAATTTAGATATGAAGGGAAGGATGAAATTATTCATTTCACAGAGGAATGTGCAAAAATTCAAAAACATTTTGAGGACTCATATTTCAGATGTTATTTTTAGCTACTTGGTTGATACTGAAATTAGGATAGAAAATTAGGCATCATGTTTTATCATTGAGTCCTCACATCTTTTTTCAAAATTACATTAATATATGCATATTCAATATGAATTTTCAGAAGTACATGAGAAATAATATTTTATTTCTAATTAGATTCCCCCCCCACAGGATTGTAATGGTTTGTGAAATTGTGTGAGATTCAACGTTTCATGCCAGTCTTCTTGTCCCCGTTTTCTCTGCCAAAATATGTTTGATATTCTAAAACCTAGATTGATATTTCCAGTGATCATTAGCCTTTACTTATATGTGAAGTCTAAAAGTGCAGAAATTTCTTGTTTAGCCTGAACCTTCATCTGCTGTGGTAGGGATCCTTTATTTCATACTGAATATGAGCATAGCCCTCGAGAGTTTTATATGACATCATACACATTCAGTAATCTTCTGGTACATACCTTTCTCTTGAGTAGAAGCTTCTTGGTTTGTTCATTCTTATCCATACCTACAGATAATTTCAGTGTATGCTGAACTAAGAATCAGAAGAAAGTTGTAGTTCTGACTGTGAAAACTGGAATAAGTCTCTTTGTCCTCTCTGGGTAATTAAAGAGTTTGTCCTCTGTGCAGAGTATTGTGAAGATTAGATGAAGTAAGTGAAAACACTTTGAATAACCAAGCATAATCCAGATAAAAAAATGATTGCATATTTCTCATTCAGTTAATAAAGAAATTTGAATATATGTCAGAGTAAGATTTTGCTTAGAGTAAATGACTGCATTGGTTGCAGACAAACTAAAGAAATAACTTGCGCATCTTTATATTTTGGATTTTTTTACCAACCAGAACCGGGACCAGTATTCACATCTGCTAAGTGATCATTTTCTGCCATATCAAGGTCATAATTCCTTCCGTGAGAAATATTTCAGTGGAGTAACAAAAAGAATTATTAAGGAAGAAAAATCCAACCAGGAATGAAAATTAAGATTCTGACAATGAAGAAAGATTAAATATTTGACAGAAAAGACGTCTGGAAGTGAACTTTCGTGTACAATCCAGAAAACATGAACTGTTTTAAGGTGGTTATTATTATTTTGTATAAAAATGCTTTGAAGTAAATCAAGCAGTTTAAAAATTGTCTTTGTATTTTAGACTATTCTGTTTTATGAGGTCTTTTGAACCTTATTTGACTTGTATTTGTACTTTCAAGTACTAATGGAGATTGACTCAACAGTTAGTTTTTTACAGTTAATTTACAAAGAAAATTAATATTGTTGAATTTTTTAAACATATTTGCCAGATATGTTATAGACAATTAATAGTGCTTAAGATTTATTCATTTGGAAAATCTGTTTAGTTTGGTTTTTAATTGTAATTGATTTATATTGCTACCAATAAACTGTATTGATAATTTCTAAAATCAAAAAGTGTTCAGTGCTTTTTAGGAGGGAAATGAATTTTTACTGACAAAATCCACAAGAACAGCTAGACCTAATAACCTAACAAGGTTCCAAAGCATTAAGGTCTTGAACATCTGAAGCTCGTCTGTACCTTGGATTTGCTCTTGCATTCCTAAATCTTGACTGTCGGTCAAGTTAACTACCCTCAATTTTTGGTTTAGAAAGTAACTGATGGTTAAAAGCAGTAACAACAACACAAATCCTTGATGGTTCCCTAATGGTATTAAGCCTAATCAGTGCTCTTTGAAATAGAAGCTGTATTTTTCTTGAAGGAGAAACTTTGCTGAGTCCACATTGTGTCCATCATGGAAATATCTTGTTTGAAAACCACTATACCCATTAATTCAGGATGCTAATAGCTTTCCTGCCTTTGGTGGTCAAATGTACCTCAGCAGGGCAGCAGTAAACGGATCCCCTCTCTCTAACCAGAGCCTATTTTTATTTATGTTATTATTATTATTTTAGTGTTACTGCTGACTTTTATGAACTCACAATATTCACTTACATGGCTTAGGAGCTAAAAAAACCAGTGCTGTCCAAGCAGAGAGCGAGGGTAGGCTATCTTCTTCATACTACTTTTCTCGTCTCACAGCTCTGGATTTCAGCTGCAGATCTCAAACATTTCAGTGATTGTTTTGTTTGGGTTTCTGGATGTGATTTGTGGCCAATGGGGAAAATCTAAAACTATTTGAGGATGATTTATTTTCAGAATTTCTGTTATAAACCATCTTATTTAAAATTTTTTGAGGTTATATGGGGGGTAAGTATGAAATTTTGTAGCTGACTCAATTGGAATATGAGATTTTAGCTTAGCCCTTTTTTTGGATTGTCAAAAAGTTAGTCCAACTAGTTCTGGAAATTTGCAACATTAATTTTAGTCACTTTGTTCTTAAAAATTATCTGTGTTATAACACATTTTAAAAAGTAAAAAATAAATTATACTAATTGAGGTCTTCAATTAGTAATTGAAGTAAACTTCTTCCTATTGTGAGGCTTAGTTTCATATCAGTAAGTTCAGTTTCACTTAACTGAAATGTTAATAGACTCAGTAAAAATTTGTGGAATTATTTTTAAAGTTGATATTTAGAAATGAAAAAAAAAACACCATGATCACTTTCAACCAATTCTGATTTTATTGTATAGATCTCAAGCTCTCTTATTCTAAAAAGAGAGACTTTCTTTTCTGGCATCAGGATCTTAATACTTTTGACATAATTTACAGGAGTTCATTCCCAGGATTGCTTTAGTTTTATGTGTGACCACTGTATTCCTCCTCATGCACTTAATAGCAGGAATATCACCTCGCAAGATGCCTGCATTTCAGATAGCCCTGCATTGTGAATTTACAGTATAATCTGGGAAAAAAGCCTAGGTGGTCTGTAAACTGGCCTATTTAATGTTTATAATAAGACAAAATGTATAATTTTGTTTCTGGAATATATTAAATGGCCATAAAATCCAGACAGTTACCTTGGTGGTGTTTCATCAGAAGGGCCTCCTTCCTGTCCATTCTGGTGAGTACTTTTCTTGCTGTGAGAGCTGGGAGGGAATAGTAGAGTAGGTGGTCTTGGGTATGTTTAGCCAAAGTGGCCAACTAATTTTAAATAAGTTTAAAATCTGCTAAAATTTTCTCAGCCACTTCCTGCCCAGGGTGACCCAGCTTTGAGTTAATTCACTACCACCAACTCTCTTATGACTAACTCTTTAAGCATTGAGCAGTGTCGAACAGTTTAAGCTCTGGGAGATTAGTTGATGTTGCCACTATTTCAATTTTGAGAATATTCATTCATATATTGAGATCCCCTATCTTATTTGGAAAAATGGTAATTAATACTAAAAAGACTTGCTTCAGGTTTGGTAGAGGAAATAGATTATGAGTTAACATCACTATATGGATTATACTGTGTGTGTTTATTTGGGTAGAAAATGTGCTGTGAAAGTTTGGCATGTGAAAATAGCTTTTAAGGTGTTTTATATTCACTGTAGATTAAAGAAGCAAGTGTTTGTCCTTTTTAACATCAGGAAATGAGATGTTAAAGTGTGTTACCTTGATGCCAGTATAAGCAACTCTGTCTCTTGGGTAAAAGGCCATAGTCCTTTGGTGTTAGAACTACTGAATCTTATTCTGGAAATACTATAAGCAACTCTGTCTCTTGGGTAAAAGGCCATAGTCCTTTGGTGTTAGAACTACTGAATCTTATTCTGGAAATACTATGAAGCATTTTTTTAAACCCAGAGTTATGGAATAAAGCACAATATTTCATTATTGAAAAATGAAGTTTTTGTTTGTTTGTTGAAAATGATCTTTCTATCCCTTTTAAATAAATCTCCCTTGAAAAAGCACAGTGGAACTAACCTGATGTTAATAGTTCTAGGGAAAAAAGAAAAAAAGAAGTCCTTTGTAGATAAAGCAGGACATAAATGAATAAATTCATTCATGTAGCACAGGGGTGGGAATGGCAGTGGGTGCTGCCAAGGAAATTGAGGACCTTATTGTTGATCTCTTTGACCCAAAGAGAATAAATTATACCAAAATAAGAATCTTGGCTCTTTTTTTTTTGCAAAAATATGATTTTGTTTTGTTATAAACTATTTAGAAAACCAAACACTTGCAGGGGTCTTTTTTCTTAGAAGGATTGGAATGATAGAATAAGTGAAGCTTACTTTCATTTCCAACTCACCCATTCCCATTTTTCTCAGATATTTATCAAGTAATGTGGTTTGTAATCTAAACAAAAAAAGTGCCTTAATCCAGGACATACACATGGACACAATAACACTAGACTGATGGTGTTTGTACTTTACTAAAACATTTGAGATCTTCTCTAAAACAGAGTGGTTTGAGAACATACAGTCTAAGGGTGTAAGGAATTATAATGGAATGATAAACATATCTGTGATTCTATCTTACCATAGAATCAGAAAGACAGCACATTCCTGTTTATCCTTTGAGGTGAAAAAACTTTCTAGGGAACCTGACCCTGTTCCTTTAAAAGAGGTCTGCTTCAGGATGTTCATATGTCTCACTGTGTGGGAAAACACGTTGACATTTAGACATAATTGAGGCCAACCTGGAATTTGGCTCTTATCCCTTTCTTCGTAGGCCATTGTAGACAGGCTCTTAGGAGGATGGAGGTTTAATTGTCATGGCAGTCTGTTAAGAAGCCTGGGTCATGGAACAAAATGGGGCTTAATAGATGAATGTTAAGATAAGCCAGCTTCCCTTACATAACTGCAGTCCTATTTCTTGGGTTATTAAGATGCGCTTAGTATATTTTTGTTCTAGAATTTGAAAGTTCTTACTAATATAATCATGTTGTTGTCATGCCAAACTGAATTGCCTCAGAAGAAATCTACTTTGACATTTTAATCTATGACTTTAAAATCTCCCCTTTAATCAAGCCTTCCTGACTCTCCTGAGGGTTTATCAGAAGAACTCTGTTTTGGCTAACATCCAGCAGTGAAGATTAGCTGGACTTATGTGTGAAGTTAGTCGAATTTAAAAAAAGAAAGAAGAGCAGACTTTGAGTAATTTTATCTAATGAAGTTGGCGAAGTGGGTTGAGATGGTTAAACTTGGTATTTGGTAAGCTCTAAAAATCTATAAGATTTCTGTAATATTTTCATGTAAGTCGTAAATTTAAGTATTTCACCATAAGTCTGAGAGCTTTCAGTACAAACAGCAAAATTTTGTTGTTTTTGTTTGCATTTTCTACAGTGTAAACCTGTGGAGAAGCAAGTCTCTGTAGATCTCTTGCATTTCTATATGTCTTTTTAAGTGAGAAACTGTTGTCCCTGTGTCTTAGACTGTCCTACTCAGGATGTTTTGTTTTTGTTTTTTTGGGGGTCCTGAATTTTGAACTCAGGGGCACTAACCACTAACCCACATCCCCAGGCCTATTTTGTATTTTATTTAGAGGCAGGGTCTCACTCAGTTGCTTAGTGTCTAGCTGTTGCTGAGGCTGGCTTTGAACTCGAGATCCTCCTGTCTCAGCCTCTGGGATTACAGGAGTGTGCCACCGCCTGGCCCCAGGATGTTTTTATAGTGAGCAAGCTGTCTTGGAAGAGAGTATCTTCCTTTCTCCCACCCCGCCTCCCCCAGCAGAGGTTGTGTGCATACAATCTCCAGAGTAAAAGGTGTGCTTACTGGTCATTGATAAAAGAGATTTGAGTTCTCTAAGCTCAAGGTTTCTCCCTTGTATGAAACCTGTCACATGTGTGGGTATCCATCTGAGCCTATCTAGGGCACTCCTCTGGGTGTTGGGTGTTAGGAAGAACTGGTGAAATTATGCTGATAATCATGCTGCTTGATGTGTCATTAGTGCTATAATGCTTTGTATGTGACCCAGGAGTCTCATGTCTTCTATGGATGCCCATGAAACTGGCAGATCAATTTGTTAGCTTGTATTAGAGCAAAATCTCAAACACTTCTCTCTTGGCAGTTTTGGTAATTAGGAGAGGATGCTGACTGAGATAGGACTCTCTGGGAGTAGATGAAGACTCTGGACCATTAACAGCATTTAAAGAAAGATCATAGGAATTGCTCGCAAACATGTTGACCAAATTTCAGAGTCCTCAACCTTATTGCCTGCTAATAAATAATTGGGGCCATGATTACATTCCAAATATCAGAAAGAAGGTTTTAGAGACCCAAGTGGCCTCTGGGTGTTGCTGTTTTTTCTGATTGGGATGGGTTGGGGATGGGAATTTCCTTTCTAATCTGCTGGTTAACTCCAGGTCCATCCATAGGAACAGTTAGTACTGAGATATATCTTGAGTAAGCAGAAAGTTCTGCCTTATTTTATATAATAGTAACAGGGACACAAACTTACAGTAAGACCAGAAGAAGGAAATTCACAACCCCTGTAGGCAGAAACTTAGTGAATGGTAGAGCTTAGGCCATCTTGCTAGGGAGGTAAAGAGGCAAGGTATATAATACTTGTTCAGTATTTTATATATATGCTGGCCCTGTAGGGTTCAGCCCCTCCTAGCTGTGTATCATGCGAACCCTAGATTCATTTAGATATGTTAGAAACTACCCTCTAAAACTGGGTCCTTGCTATGATTAGGGAACCACAGCCTTTTGGGGAGATATCCCTGAAACTCCTGTAGAAAGAAATAGGCAAGGCATTGACTAGTATTTGGTCTTTTACTACTCTAAGTTGAGTTTACAGTGCTGATAAAGGAGGCCTAGTGGAGAATGCCCCCCAAAATTCTAGATAAATTATTTCAGTCAGTCTCACTACCTTAGAAAACTGCTGTACCTTTTCTGTTAAAACCAGATAAGAATTTAGGTGATATTTCTTGGTAATTGGGAAGATGCTACTGATTAAGATGAACTTAAAAAAAAAAAAAAAGGAAAAGGAGTTACCAAAGCTAAAATAGATATTGTCAGATGATCTTGCTTTGGTTGGACCAAAATTATTGGAATTATTATTTTTTGTTGTTAATTTGTTTTTTTCTTCTCTTTTCCCTTCCCCTCCCTTTACCTCCCCCTTTTCTTCCCTTCTCCTCCCCTTTCCCCTCCCTTCCCCTCCTCTCCCTGCCCCTCCTTTTCAGTAGCAAGCAGCTGCCATACTACTCAAAACTGAAAGGAGATATTAATCCTTGCATATAGCACCCTGTTTCCCCTAATTTCTCCCTCCTCCTTTAACCTCACCTAATTTTCTTTAAGGAAGTTGGTAGGAATGGGCCCAAAATCTCTTTGTCCTAAAAGAGGATCAAAGGCCACATCTACCTGAATGAGAATCCTTGGGGAATTGAGGGAGGAAAGGGACTGAAATTTTTATAGCTTTATTATATGTAGGTGGCCAATTTACTATCTTACCCAGACCTATGGGGAAGAGGACAGGATACTCTAATTCAACTGATGGGGCTTAGGCATGGTTCACAGTAGGAAAACAAGGCTAATATGATCTTGTGAGTATGACCGTTGAACCAGTTCAGGGTACTATTGTTCCCTCTATATTGACCATATGCTTAAACTTTTTTGTCCAATAAGTTCCACAGGGGATCTTCCCAACCAAAAAGATCCCCATTTAGATAATGCCAGTATCTTAGATGCCACATGAGGTAATGTTCCCTTAGAGATATGGAATTTCCTATGATTGATGATTGTGCTGATTGGAGGCAGCCTCCAGCCAGATGTACCCTTGGGGTTTTGGGTTCTGTGTTGATCATCTTTACATGACTAACCAAAATACCTAATAAGAACAACTTAGAGGAGGAAAAGTTCAATTTGGTTTCAGAGGACTCAGTCCATGGTTGGCCACCTCCATTCCTATGGGCCTGAGGTGAGGCAGAACATCATGGCAGGGGAAAGCTGCTCAGCTCATGGCAGCCTAGAAGCAGTTCAAGGAGATAGGGACAAGATACATAATTCCCAAGGGCAGCCCTTAATGAGCTACTATGCCCCACCTGCCTGGTCCCTCATTGTACTGGACTTGGCAACACACTGTTACAGATGGGACACAAAGTAAAGGATTTGTGTTTCTGATACAGAGGCTGCCATTTGGTACCAGCCTTGTGACTCCTGCTGAAAGTTGACCTAGTAGCCTTGCAGAAAGGGAGTCCACACTGCTCAGTGTTATTCCCTCCCGTTTCCTGGCAGATTGATTACTTCAGGCTCCCCCGACTCACACATACTCTCCTGCCCCCAGAGCTATTGGTTGTGCATCATTGCTATCGACACGTTCTCAGATTACAGTGTTGCTATTCTAGTCAGATCAGTTGACTCCAGCCACACTGCCTTGGCCCTTGAAACTAATTTATGTCATGTGGTTGGCCTTTGGGACCATTTGGTATGTCAGCACTATAGCTTTTATTGCAAAAGCCACTCAGCCTTGGTATCTGATAGACTTCCCAGGATTGCAACCATTCCAAAGACTTCTGGAATTTTTGAACTTTGTAAATTTGCTCTGCATTTGTTCTGTATTTTCTCTGGAATTCCTTTTCAAAGCCTTCTCAGAAAGGCTCAGCACATTGCTCCAAAATTAGCTCTGAATAGGGCAGTATTTTTCCTTTGTCGAGTACCTAAGTCTTCTAATTGTTGGGATTCATAGCTTGAGTCTCAGCCTGAGAAGCTTCCCCAAAACTAGCACTCAAGAGGGGTCTGTGGTAATATGATGGAAAAGGATCTCTTTACCAGGTATCTTTTATTATTTCTATTGAAGCAGGTAAATCAATTGTCTAGTGGATTTATTATCTTTTTTTCTTTCTTTGTAATTAGCTATGTGTTACAAGAAGTATTAAAAGTTAAAGATCATGGAATGAAATGGACATCAATACACTAGGCATATGTACGACTGCATGAATGGTGTGACTCTACATCATGTCCAACCAGAGAAATGAAAAGTTGTGCTCCATTTGTGTGCAATGAATCAGAATTCATTCTACTGTCATGTATAACTAATTAGAACAAATAAAAAATAGAAAAATTAAAAAGTTTTTTTCTTCTATTTTAGTTGCAACTGTTGTTCCTCTGAATTAGTTATATGTATTACTCTAATAATGTTCTAAGGCTTCTCTATTGGTGATTGGTTGCTCCACAAAGGAGTTCCACACATGGGTTCAAATAATCCAAATGAATTTGCAGTCTGTTTGGGAAGATGAGACCTATGCCCCAAACAAGGCAGAATGGATTAGGAAGCAGCAGAAGCATCAGTGGAGTTTGGAAGGAGGACAATTTCTGGAGAGCAGGTAATTTAATAAAGATTTCACAGATATGGTGCTTATTCTAGACCATTAGAAAGTAAACTAATTCTTTTAAGTATTAAAATAATTCTGTTCAGTGGTAAGAAGAAAAAAAAAGCACATTCCAGATTAAGTGTGTGTGCTACTAGTTGTAAGGACAGTTTAGATGTGGGAATATGAGTTAGGAGGTAATGTACACCAGACTAACCACAGTGAAAGATATTATGTTTGTGATGGTGGGAGAGAATGTGGAAAATGGAGACTGGGATCAAATTATGAAGGACCTTGAATGCCAGTCCAAGGAATTTGTATTATCAACTGTAGACAACAAAAGGCGGATGTAAGACTGCAGATTTGAGAATAAAGAATGATGTTTTAAAAAGGTGACACTGACCAGCTGTGGTGGTGCACACCTATAATCCCAGAGACTGAGGAGGCTGGGGCAGGAGGAGTACAAGTCCAAGGCCAGTCTCACCAATTTAGTGAGATCCTGTCTCAAAAAAAATCAATCAATACATAAAAAGGCTGGGGATGTAACTCAATGGGAAAGCACTTCTGGGTTCAGTTCCTAGTACCACAATTAATAAAAATAAGAAGAGGAAGGAGGAGAAGAGGAGACGAAGAGGAAGAAATTCTGGCAATGAGATAGAGTGTTTTTGAGTCAGACCAGGAGGGAAATGAATAATCCAGGTGAGAATCCAAATCAAGAATGGGAATAGAAGAGTAGAGACAAATAGAATATGTATTACTTATCTATTTATTCATTTAGCAAATAACCAGTCCTCATTTGTATGTGTTTTAGTCCACTTTTCTGTTGTTGTGACCAAAAGACCTAACAAGAACAACTTAGAGAAAGAAAAATTTACTTGGGGCTCATGGTTTCAGAATTTTCAGTCCATAGTCAGCTAACTCCATTGCTCTGGGCCCGAAATGAGGCAGAGCATTATAGAAGAAGATTGTGGAGGAGGAAAACAGCTCAGAACATGGCAATCAGGAAGCAGAGAGAAAACTTCAATTATGAGAGACAAAATATAAACCCCCTAGGTATGACCGTCTCATACCCCTGGTGACTTACCTCCTTCAGCCACACCCTACAGGTCTATAGTTACCACCCAGATAATCCCTATTAATGGATTAATGCACTAATTAGATGGATTAATCCACTCTCAATCTAATTGTTTCACCTCTGAAAGTTCTTGCATTGTCTCACACATGAACTTTTAGGGGACACTTATTACTTATCTCTGACTCTGGAGTGCCTAGCAGAGTGTGGAGAAGAGGAGAGGAAGAATAAAGAATAAAGCAATGTGCTAGGCACTCCAGAGATAAGTAATCATGACTGCCCTGAAGAGGCTTGGGACACTCAGTGTTTGAGAGATGGGTAATCCTAGCATTGGACCAAATTCAATGAGATAGAGGGGGCTTTGTAGGAACATGAAGATAGCAATCCCAGCCTGCCTGTTATGGCTCCCGGAGGAGGTGTGCCGGACTTGCCTTTTTAATCTTTTTAGGTTCTTGGTAACTTTATCAAGAAATGTATTACTCATACAGAAAAGCACATGGAGAATAAGAACAGCTTGATGAATGATTAAAACAAATCCCTGTATACCACCATCCCTGAACTGGGTTTTGTAGGAGTTAGCCAGGTTACACTGGGGAAAGACATGGGAGGAAGTAAGGTAAGGACAGGTGAGGCAGTGGCATAGCAAAGGAGCATGGTGTGTAGGGGAGCAACATGCAGTTCAGTCGCTGGAGTATGAAGTGTGGACTGAGGAATGAACAAAGTGTGGTGAGAGGGTGTGGCAGGAAGGACTTTGGTTTTCTTGAACACCTCTGGTATTCAGGGAATAAATGCCTCTGGTGATGGGGGAGCAGAGGTGGAGGAAGAGCTATCCCAGCATTTTCACTGGGGGACCCATATCAGGGTTGGTCTGACTGTTACTCTGGTGATAGTAATTGGGATGGAGGAAGATACCAATCGAAGCTGGAAAGCTGGTACTAGGGCCGCAGGTCAGTGGTAGAGTGACATGACTAAATACTCATGAGACCAGATCAGACAATTCCAAGTTTATGACAAGAATTTTATACTAAAATCACTAAATGGCATGGGACTGCTCCCCTGCCATACATGAAACTGCTGAGTACGATACTGACTTTGGAGCGGTGTACGCCCGCCTACATGGTGTGGGTAAATGTACTCCATTTATGTAAAAGTGAGCCGTTACATCATAGAGTCAGAAGTGAAAAGGATTAGCGATTGTTAATTGTCTCTAAGAAAAGCTTGCTACAGAAATACACAGGCCACCACTGTTTGGACTCAGTGTGCAGAAAAAGGAAAAACTCAAATGGGTTTCCTTTCCATTCCTTATCCTTTAAAATTAAAAATACTTCCCTTTCCTTTCTCCTACTTAAGTAACTACATAATAGCTTTGGGGCAGCAACATAAAAATTACAGGGTAGGCCAGAATATGGGGGAAATTTTAATTAAATCTGGGGTTTCATTTGTGTTTTCATTTATTAAAGGATATTAAGCCAAAAAAAAATCCCAGTTTCCTTCTGCCCCTCTTTTTATATATCCTTATGCATTTGGCAGAGTGTGTGACAACCTCTTTGCAGCTGTGGACCAGCCAAAAGCCGCCTCTGAAGCTCCTACTAATTTGGATTAAACTGACTGGTTAAAAGCTTCACAACACAAATGCTGCCAGAAATGTCATGAGGTCCCTTGACATTTAATTTAGTACTCTTATCTTTTGGAGCCAAATACATGAATAAAAATGTAGTTTTTCATCTTACATCTGTTAGCTTGTTTTCTTTCTTAGTTTTGAAGAAGTGGATCAAGAATCTGAAAACAGCAGGACCTTGATTTTGCTTCCAGTCTGGCTTTCTGAACCCAAGGAGAAAGACCCTTCATGATGTTAAGCCTTTTCCCACAGAGAAGAGTAGCAAGTGTTGCTGTGTCATGAATCAGACTTTTGGTGAAAGGATGCATTCCTCCCAGGTGGGAGTGGTGCAGGAGACCCAGTCCTGCAGCAGGGAGTATCACTCATGTATTGGGACCTAGGGCTGAACCCTGTGCCTATCAGGGTTTGTGCTTTCTTCCTGTTCTCAGTGATGAATAAGACACACTCCTTGTCCTCATCCTAGAAGTTGAGGATGGCAAGAAACAAAATAAAATAGTGTGGTGCATCCTTCCATAGGAAGCTCCAAGTGAATGGGAGAGGCACACATGACCACTACCCACGATGGTCAAAAGAATTCACCTATTAACCACCTGGTTCTGTCATTTGGACTAGTGCTTCAAAGCCCTGGAGAGACTACCCTTCTCAAAGCCAGCCAATTCCTGGAGATAATAAGGGACTCAACGTTGTCTTTCATATGCAAGCTAGCCAGTTTGAAGAAGCCTGCACACTACCTTTTCTTACATAGACCTACACTTATACTCTGGGCCATCATTTCCCAGGCCTAATTACTTTAGGGCCACGTATCTGGCAACAAGGAACAGCCCTTACATCTCAGAACCTGAAATTATTCAAACCAACTAAAGCTTAATCTATTTGCCCTGTACCACCTGTTCCCTCTTACGGAAACCGCAACAAAATCTTTTGCCCATATTTTCCCCCCTCTCGCCCCACTGCCTGCTTCTCTGTGTGGCCAAGTGTGTGGTGTGCCCCCTCCTCTTGGGAACTGGCTATCTTTTCAATGGCAATTATCTTCTAATCTGTTGGTTAAACGATACCTGAATCATAACAAAACTTACGTTTTAAAGTATAGTTCTGGGAGAGGGAGAGGATTAGATCAAAGAAGACTTCTGGGAGAAGACATCCAAAGAAACAATTGAAGATGCGGAAGTGACCAGGTGATGTGAATGGGTGAAGTGGAAAAAAGGAATTTCAGGCCAAGTGAACAGCATGTAGACAAGTTCATTTGGCCAACAATTTAAGCTAAATGTGTGTGATGAAAAGGAAGAATAAGCCAGAGAGGTCATGAAGGCACATCATAAAGGACTCAAATGCCTTGCTACAGAATCTGAACTTGATCCTGGGCGAAGCTTACACTCTATGAGGTTCCCTGTCCTGTGGTGATGTCAAGGCTCAAAATGGTGTCATTTGCAGAAGTGCTTGATTTCCTTGACCCTTAAGATATCCTGTGGAGAGGGAGTTGAGGTCTGCCATTGCCCTAGGGACTGACTCACCCTGGGTTCTATGTCCCAGTTAAGGACCTTTTCTGAGTTGGGCTTGCTACACACTTAAGACTGCCTTCAGCAGAGCATTACCATCTTGGAACCTCCATTTCTCCATCTTTAAAGTCCTCTTAGGTTCCCCATTATACCGTGTAAGAGCTTTCTCAGATAAATGCAGCAGAAACTTCCCTGACCCTGACTGACAGATAATTGCTCCACAGCCAAGAAACAGTCTTGAGAGTTGGCCTCCTGCAGGGAGAAAGATGATTTTTATTGATTTTGCTCTTCACACCGAGCTGACAGTATAGGTCTGTAGAAGAGCAAGCTGATGAAAATAAAGATTGTGGGTTGCCAGCTCGTGTTTGCCCTTATCTCCAAGGAAAAACACAAACACTGTCTCAGGGAGCTGCTTCTCCACTCCAAGACAAATGAGCTGTTGAAGTGTCGTGATTTTGAAATGGTAGCAATATACATACGGGATGTTTTACTGATCAACCTCAAGGAATCTGTCATAAGTTAAACAATGGTCCTTGATGCCTATTTCAGAGCTTTGCCTTTAGACCCATTGTGCTGTCTCCCAAGTCGCAGTCTTCCCTGAAAAAAATGTGACTTAGGACTCCCAGCGCCTCTTTCTATCTCCTTAAAGGCACCTGGCAAGAGCAGCCAACCTTTTCTGAGTCACCATATGTGGGCAATCTTGTATTCGAGTGAGGATGGGAGTGAGGCAGGATGGAGACCCCTATTCCTCACTTGTCAGTCTTTCCTCTAGCTGTCACTCTCTCTTCCTCCCTGCCTCCTTTTCACCATTTACTTCTTGTCCAGTAGATGCAAACTGCCAATGAATGCAGACACAAAGATGAATGGAAGGCTTAAAAGCTATACATAGTCCTTGACTAAACTAATTTTCATTCAATTGTGAAATATTGTATTCCGAGTTCCAAGCTGGCACTTAAACAAGCAAAAACAAAAAGCAAGACGATGTCACCTTCCATATACTGTTCTCTGGATGAGGTATAGTGAGATGGGAGTGGTGGAGGATAGGTGGGGTGCCACATTCAATCTTAAATGAATTGAAATTTTTTCTCCTTTAGTGTATACTATTTCTTTTTACACCTAAACCATTTTCTTTAAATGTTCATTTATATTTCCTCCCATAAAATTCTACAGCCATCTTTTTCATGCTTCCTCTGTGTTCTATAAAGTTCTATAGTCTGTTTGAAATTTTTAATTTAAAAATTTTGATCAGGCAATAAATTTGCATGTTAAAAATTCAAAGCAGTTCAAAAGTAGGCTCCAGATTAAAAAAAAAAAAGTTTCCCTCTCTCCCTTTCCCCTCCCTTGGCCACCCAGCTGCATGTCTTGAGACAACCATTCTCATAGATGGCTTAGCTCAATGCCAAATCATACACAGTCCAAATGTGAAGCTGTAATTGCAATACTCATGTAGAGCAAGAGCAAGAACAAAGAACCAGCCATCTAATCCTAGAAGGGCAGCTCCGAACTCATCTGTCTTATTTCTTATTGCTAACATCAAAATAAGCTTTCTTTAGCTGTCTGCTTTGGAATAAGAATCTGTTTCGTTATCCCCTGCTCACTCTACCACACTGGGAATTCAAATCAGGAGTGCTTTACCAACCTTTTTTATTTTTTATTTTGAGACAGCATCTCGTGAGGTTGCTGCAGTTTTTCTTGAACTTGCAATTCTACCTCAACCTCCCAAGTCACTGGGATTACAGGTGTGCACCACTGGTGCCCAGCTGGACTAAGAGTGTGTTGAGATGACGTGAATGAATACATTTTTTTTTAGAGTTGTTACTAAAGGGTTATAAAGACAGGGAAGAGAAACCCCAGAGAATAAAGTTAAAAATCATTCAGTCACAGGGTTGAATCATTCACAAGTTTGGCCAAGAAGTCCTTTCATTTGATTACAAAGCTTCCACTTCAGAGATATCTAGAGGATATTGGTTCAATAGGGAAGGAAGCATAGAATGTGGATTTATTTCCTGTTGGTTTTCATGGTCTCTCTTGAACTCTGGAATCATACAGCCAGAAGTGGGTTCCTTGTTAGGAGCCTACCTGCAAAGAATTCTGGGCCTTTTTTAGCTACCTGATCTACCACCTGTGGGGGCAGTAGAGGCTTGTGTTGTGTCTGTTTGATTCTTTTCTGGTTTACGGAACAGTTTCCAACTGAGTATAGATATGGTCAAGGCATGTGAGTTGGGAGAAAATATAGACAGTCATGGGGCTCCAGGATTCATGTCCCCAATTGTCCTTGAGGCAAAGCTTGTCATTTACTTCGGAGGAAGTTGTACTTGGGGAAGGAATGCAGACCCCAATGTGCAGTTAATTGTGCACGTGTGAAGGGAACTGGCCTGATAGCCAGGGGCTGGAGCCTTTGTTTATCCACAGAAGATAGGAAGCAGGGGACCGAGATAACACAGGCTCTTACATCTGCATGCCTCCACCTGGCCCTGGAAAAGCTGTGCTAGTGAGATAGGAACTCTGGGTCTGGCTCATTTAGTCTTGCATGGTGTAGTAATTACGGAAGAGACTGGTGCTCTTCTGTGAATTCTGGTGCAATTTTATCAAAGGAATCTTAAGCTTATGCCATCCATAGTTGTCTTCCTTTTTAAGTGACTTATTTTGTTTTCTGAGAGTCAATAAATCATAAGTTTATTTTGTGCATTGCTTTTACTATATGAAGCAGCATAAGCCCAGCCCCAGGATTCCTGAAAGAATGTCCAAGGTTTGGAGGTGTTTGTGACTCTCTTCTCTACTTCCTCCTTCTCCATCAGTCCTCTGTGGCAAGAAGCAAAGATAATAGATAATTGTGTTGTCTGATATTGTCTATGGTTACCCTGAATTTCTGACTTTCTGATGCCAGGAATTGAATGTTTATATCTTTGTAGGTAATCTTTGAAGTACTTATCTTCTGTGTTAGGGAAAAGTCAGATACTTTTTGAAGAGTGTTTTTTGGTGAATTATGTTGGGTTGTCTGGTTGCAGGAAAGCACTGATTCTATAAGTTTCTCTATTTAAGAATCTCAAGATTAAGCTTAGAGTGCCTCAAGGCCTGGAAGGAACTTGTGGCTTTTTGGTGAGTATTGAATATAAATCAGAGCTCTGAATATTGTAACTCTAGGAGAATTCATCCAGTGAATCAAACAGGCTTAAAGCTCAATGACACCAGGAACTTGGTAATGGGTTTGGTCTAATTACTTTAAAATGCTCCGGCAGCAGTTAGTCTTTGGGAAAATACAGAAAGTGTGTCAGCTACAACATTAACTTAAGTTAGTCAAAGCCACTCTCTGCATAGGAGAAGGTTTTAGTGTTTTGACAGCAGTGCAACTCAAAGGACCTAATGGCCTAACAGATTACCTCCCTTTTACCTTGGCTGTCTTGAGAGTCTTTTTACTAGAGCATCTTTGCTAAAGGGCAGGCAAAAATTGAGGGGCTTAGCAAGGCAACCTTGTCTTCACAGTAGTATTTCAAAAGGATAGAGCCCGTGGAGATGACTGAGCTCTCTGGGTTTTGTTACTGTACCTCAGACAGGTCTTGGATCTTGAATTTATTCTTATACTCCTTTGGAGAATGAATCATAGAATGAACAAGCTCCATATACCTTTGCTCTCTTTATTGGCACATTCTGTCTCCTTGTTGATGGTCAAAGATGAACAGATAACAACCCAAGGGTAGTTACTGAATTTTTATGTTTCTATCCACTTCTAAGATTTTAGATCCCAGAAGGATCTTAGAGGAGTTGCAAGCCAAGAGCAAGTCACACTATTCAGGGCGTTCCTCCTTACCTTACCAAAACATTACAGAGCTGGTATCATTTAGCTAAAAGAAAATATCTGTGAGAGCTTTCATGAACAGAATAAAAATATGAATGGTAAGAAAAGCGGTTATTGGCAGAGACTGGGAGTGAGGGGATTCAATTAGTTGCAATACTTGCAATAATAATTACTAGTATATACTGAATATGTGGCATTGTGCCTTTTATGTAATGTTTAATTTTTGTAATTTTTTTGTGGTTGTTTTTTGGTAGTACTGGGGATTGAACCCAGGGATACTCTACCACTGAGCTACATCCCCAGCACGCACCCCCCCTCCCTTTTTAATTTCAAGACAGGATCTTGCTAAGTTGCCTGGGCTGGCCTTGACCTTGCATTCTCCTGTCTAAGCCATCAGCATGACTGAGATTACAGGTGTGCACCACCACACCCAGCTGATTCTCTAAAAATTATTTTATGCCTTTAGAATCGTTGTATCTATTGTAGAGATGAAGGAACTGAAATTTAGAGATGAAGCGATGCAAGCAGTTTAATGGTAGCCGTGTTGGAGATGGGGTTTGAACACACATCTGACTCATAAGATTGATGCCTCTGACCACTGTGCTATACTACCAGTAGCTTTCAGTCTAGACTATAGGTTTCTCTAGGATTAGGTCTCTGGCTCATTCATCTTACTCTTCTCAGTGCCTATATTTCCAAAACTCTAAGGTGTCCATTGACATGCACCTGCAAGTGGCCATGTCCAAAAATAGCTCTGGGAAAATATTTATCTGAAAGGAAGGGAGAAAAATCATAGTCAATGGGAACATGGTCAAGAACTATTTCTGGTAACCATGGCAAGTCCTTCACATTTGATCATTCTGTAAAAGTGACCGGAGGAGGACTGTCAAGTGCCCTGAGGATGTAATTCAATAGCACGCATGGTAACTTTTCCTCTTTCAGGAGCAGGTCTGTTTTCTTCTGCCTTTCTTCATGCTGCACATCTACCCTAGACTGGTTGCAGGATTTTTAATTACATTTCTTAAATTCAGAACTTTAGGTCAAGAATCCAAATGTAGATATTGAGGAATTGTTTACTCTTAAGGGTTAGCTGCTCTGTTACCTACAGCCTCTAAAAATACAGCCTCTCAGAACCTGACATCCACTGTTCCTTTTTAACTTTTATCTTATCACTGGCTCTTGGACTCAAGCTGTCCACCATGAGAAGTGAAATGCCACAGGGGTGGTGTGGTCCCCCATCTCTCCTTCAGGCAAGTTCTCTCCAGAGAGAAAAGCCCATTCACGGGCTGCTCCATCACTCAGCACATCTTTGACAAGGGGCAGATAAAAGAATATCACTGTATCCATAGTGGCTGGGTTGGCCCTGCTTACAGGATGTGGCCAGTCACTATTGGTAGTGAGGACAAGGCCTGGGGTCTACCCAGCAGACATATAATAGATTAGTTTTCAAGTTTCTCTTTTTTCCTTTTGATTGAGAAATGAGCTCTCCCAACTCTGATGACAATACCCGCTTTGAAGGGCTCAGTATGATTTCTGAGTAGCAGCATTTTGAGAATGCTGCTCAAAATGCAAAATAGACTATTTGTCTGCTTTCAGATCAGAGGACAAAAGCATTGTTTGTTTCTGTGTTCAGAGACATAAGATCACTTGGATAAATGAAATCAACAAAACCAGTAATGAATGGTTTCAACCTTCTTCCCCACCAACACTTTTTAATTGCTGCCAAAAGGTAAGTGACCTCTTGTCATGGGATGTGCTGGCGAGAAATACGTGGCTGAATGAAGGATGGCTTAATGTAAAAGAACAATCACAGATCTGCACAGTAGGGAGTCTCAGTCCTCTAGTACTTAATTCAAAGTGTCCTTTGTGGACCAGATGAGCAGAATGGCCTCAAGTTTTTTAGAAATTCAGAATCTCAGGCCACATGCCAGATCTACCAAATTGAAACCTGTATTTATTTACTTATTTACTTAGACAGTACTGGGGACTGAACGCAAGGCCTCATGCATGCTAGGAAGTCACTCTACCACTGACATATGTCTACAGACTTTTTTATTTCAATAGAGGGTCTCATTAAGTTGCCCAGGCTGACTTTGAACTTGCAATGCTTCTGCCTCAGATTTCTGAATAGCTGGGACTATAGAACCTGTACTTTAATGAGATCCTGGATCAGATTTATATAAACATTAAACTTTGAGAAGCAGGGCTCTAAATTCAAAACACGGTACCACCATATGTTACATGTCTGCTGGCAGAGAAGAAAGATGATTAAAGTCATTAACATAGTTCTTAAACTTTTGTTATCAAGGTTAACTGTTTGTTTATTTAAGCTAAAATATCTTCTTCCTCTGAAACCATTTATTGGGCCTATCAGTAAATCACTTCTTTTAATTCACAGATTTTCTTATTTTCCTACTTGCTTGACAATTCTCAGAATGAATTAAGATTCAGTGCCTTCTTTTAACTACAGATATCAGTGACCAGTTCAATTTGATATTTGAATATGTTGACATCCTTGTTGCCTAAACCAGTGTTTAGCCATAATGCTATGGAAATACCGGCTCTTGTGGATAGCTCTTTGTCTTGTCTGCCCAGAAACTATTTCTTCTTCACTTGGAAGTGGCACCATCCTTGTTAGAAGTCTTCAGGTGGGTGGGGCTGTCAGCCAAGATCTGCTTCCCTCCAATGGCCAGGGGTTGCCATGTGACCCAAGTGGGGCCAGTCAGATGCTCTCTGACTATGAAACTAAAGCTCACTCCAGCACAAGAGCTGGGAGGACCACTGGCCATCTAGATCTGGAGCTTCTGGATAATCATCCTGCTCAAAACCTGGCTATTTAGCTTTTCCTTCTGTTTTATTGCATATTCTTACCATACAGTCCATTTTCATCTGCCCAACGTAGCCAGCATCCTTTACCATTGGTTCAAAGCAAAGAACGCTAGCTGAGAAGAGCAATGTAAATATGGTTCATATTGTAGAGAAATCACAAGTTTATTCTTATTGAAGAAGGAGTGTCCTTATGAGTCACCACAGCTTTACTTTGTTTTGTGGTTTGGGTTGTGTTCCACAGTCAGTTATAAATGATTTGAAAGCTTTTCAAATTTTTATATCCCTTACTTTGCCTTAGTTTTTTAATATGTACATATATATATCTGTGAAAAGGCTAATATTAATTAATATCATCAGAATATGGGTAGTCCATAGTTTATGGTAACTTCAAACTTAACCTCACTGTGGCTTTTTTTGTGAGTTATTTTTTAAACTTATGACTTTGATGTTTAGGTGCTCTTAGGATATCCTTAAAGAGTTAAAATTTAGCCCTGGAATAAAAAAAAATACATGTATAATTTATCAATCAGACACATAGAAAACAGCATTATTGTAGGCCTATCGATGTAATTATGATTAAAGGATATTGTTTAATTGGCAGGCTTTACTTTTACCTATTCATACAGCTGAAAAAAATTCATAGTGGCGCATACCTATAATTCAGCAATTTGTGAGGCTGAGGCATGGGGATGGCAAATTTGAGGCCACCTTCAGCAATTTACTGAGACTATGTCTCAAGATAAAAAAATAAAACAGGTTGGGGTCTAGCTCATTGGTAGAGCTCCCCTGGGTTCAGTCTTCAGTAGAAAAAAAATTGACACACCTTTTTCACAAATGTATTTCTTTATTAAAAAACATTTAACCCTAGAATAACTAATATATATCTCTTATTATATTATATAATGTCTTTGGAAAAAATTGGAAATGGATCATGATGACACATTGCCTAAATGAATGTCCAAAATAATCAATACTCTTCATCCATTAATTCTTATAGATAAATATTTATTGGACATATGTTCATTGTGTATCATGTGGTCACATTCTATAGTACATTATATATAATAATGTACATGAAACTATTATAAAGTCTTACAGTAGTTATCATTAGGTAATTTTAATTTGTGGTGTTGATGCTTTTGTGGTACTAGGGGAATCAAACTCAGGGCTTCACAATGCTAGGCAAGCACTCTACCATTAAATGACATGCCCTGACTGCTTATTTTATTTTATTGATTTTTAAAATTTTCATTCCAACAATATTCATTTTCTGATATTTTTATAAAAACATGTTTGCTTTCTGCTATATTATAGATTTGAGGTATCCTTCAAAAGCACATGCATTAGACAATGCAAGGATTTTCAGAAGTAAAATGTTTAAATTATGAGATTCTAACTACTGATGTGGATTAACTGGGTGGTTAGAGGAGGTAGCTCACTGATTGCCATGTCCTAAGCTGCTTTCCTCCTCCACTCTCTTCTCTTTTTTAGAATATTTTTTTAGTTATAGATGGACACAATGTCTCTATTTTGTTTTATTTATTTTTCATGCAGTGCTGAGGACTGAACCCAGTGCCTCACACACGCGAGGCAAGCATTCTACCACTGAGCCACAACCCCAGCCCTCCTTCATACTTTTCTACCACGATGTTCTCCCTCACCTTTGGCTCAGAGCAATGTGGTTTGCTGTCTATGAACAGAGACCTCTGAAATCATGAGCTCAAAAATGAACTTTTTCATCCTCTAAAACTGTTCTTGTCAAATCTTTTGGTCACAGTGGCAAAACAAATCAAAGAAAACAAACAAGAACACTTCCATAACATAAATAAAGGGAAACGTCATTTTTAGTTGAAAATAGATTAGAGATTCAGTGGGCTTTGTGCATAAATTAATATAGAAACATGCTAAAGTTTAGATACTCAGAATAAAACTTATTGTATGATGCAAACATGGTATAGAAATACTCATTTTCCCCGAGAATGTGAGAAACATCATATTAGCTTTTATTTTCGATTAAACAAATCTAGGGGAACTTAAATTAAGAAAATATTTCTGTAACAGTTCTGTTTGATTTTATAAAGATGCCTTACAGTTGGGGATTTTGAAAAAGGAATGAATTAAACTTTGTGTTATAACAGATTTCTATTTTCTAGAACAGAGCTTCTCAAATTTTAATGTGCAGACACATCCCCTGGGGCTCTTGTGAAAATGCAGATGGCTCTGTTGTGAGGCCTGAGAGTCTGTGTTTCCATCATGCTCCGAGGTGGAGCCAGATGCTGCTGATCCATGGGCTACACTTTGACTGGCAATGGTCTCTGGACAGAAGTTGTCATTCTTAATGATGTTGGAAATTACGCTGAGCCAAGAAAAAATAAACAATTGGTGAGCAAAAGCTTTTACAGCCTGGGGCAGAAAGCTGGGAGGATTTGTGCCTTCTGAGTTTGGGACTTAAATGTTTCATCAGAGAGGAACAGAGGTCAGAGATCTAGGAGGAGGAGTGAGGGATGGGATGCTGGATCAGATCATGGAGGTGGGCCAAGGAGGGACCTCAGGGAATAAGACCACGATGACAGGGTTATGCCTGATGATATTATTTAATATTATATTCCTGAGCATTTCACTGCTGGCCTCCTTCTCTCAGGGATTAGAAAGAGTTAGCAGTTGGCAGCCTGTAGAGAGAGAAGTCAGAGGTGGTGAGCTTGTGAGCTGGGGAGGGAGAGGAGGTGGTGGGGTCTGTCCGCTGGTGCTGATGCAGAGGTGGATGTGGGCACATGAAAAAAGTTGAGACCCTTGACCTCTAGTATGTCTGAGAGCAGCCCAGGGGTCTCTGAAAATCTTTCTGTGTGTTCACAGATACCCTAATGATACCAGAAGTCTGTGGACACCCTTGATATACTTGTAAACAGTTCCAGAAAGATTAGTACTGTCTCTATTCTCTATTTTAAAGAAACAATACCACAGCTGTGGGCTCCAGGATTGTGCTTGCCCAGGGGACACTAAGGCAGGAGCTAGTAGAGTCTGAAAAACTTGCATTTTGAAGCTGGAAAGGCAGTCTTAGAAAAGATCAGTTTGTCTCCAAGATGTCAAAAAAGTCATGATCAAAGATTAGAGATAATCTTAATAACTGTGTATTTAACAAACTGTGACAATTAATGACAAGATAATAGCTGTCAATAAACCATAAAGTACAAATTCTGTTTTAAGAGCAGATATTAAGTAAAAATATAATTTCTGTAGGTCAAAAAAAAATCATGTAAGTTAGGCCCAGACCCATGGGAAAGGGAGTTGGACTCCAGACTCCAGACTTGTGAACTAATGATACCATCAAATCACTGGTTAACTCTCTGTATCCTAAGGTCAATATTTCTTTTAAAAATCCGATGGTAAGTCGTTACTCCTAGAGATGATAGTTTTTAAACTCTATTCCATCTGTATAACAAGCTTGTCGTATGTTTGTTTAGTTGGTAACTTTGATATGGAACAGGGATAATTAAAAAAATTATTAGCTATCATTACTTGATACTAGAAACTAGGTTTTTTTTTTTTTTTTTTAGAAGTGAAGACTGAAACCCAGGCCGGAATGGGGCCCTGGTTTGAATATAGGAAAATTCATATTCATTGCTGAGGGACTGTGAGTTTAGTGCAGTGGTAGAGCAGTTGCCTGCATGTGAGAGGTGCTGGGTTTGATCCCCAGCACATGTGCCTATCATGTGTACAAATGCAAGTAAAATACAACTAACTAAATAAAATTACTGAAATCCTTATCAAGAGAGATTCATGGAGTCACTGCTTCCACTAGAGGACAGAGACAGAACCAATGAAGAAAATAAGAGGGAAGGGTAGTTCCTAAAGCTTAAGGACCACTGACAATATTCTGATCAGAATCCTGTGAACTATTTGCTTATGAAAAGGAGCTCTAAAGCAAAGAAATAAATACCTCAATATGAAAGTTTTTCCTTTTATTGTTAATAGCTCAATAAGACCACTTACTAAAAAAGGGACTATGTGGGCTACAGGAGAGAAGATAATTGGCCAGATAACCTTGTTCTTTCATCTGGTGGTGTGCCGAGCCTGGGCACCAGGAGACCTACACAGCTTCTGTTATCATGGAGCAGGGTGGGAGCAGAAGCTGTCCCCCAAGTGGAGCCTGGCCATCAGGTAACAAGACTGTGAATTTAGTGCAGTGGGGTTAGAAATGATGGTGGAATGTGATTGACATTATTATCCAAAGTACATGTCTGAAGACACAAATTGGTGGGAATATACTTTGTATACAACCAGAGATATGAAAAAATGTGCTCCATATGTGTAATATGAATTGTAATGCATTCAGCTGTCATACATAAATAAAAAATTAATTAAAAAAACAATCAGGATAATAGTACCTATTTCATGAGTTTTTGTGTGATATAGAAGGATAAATGCTAAGGCAGACACTTAGACTTTGCAGATAGGTGGGGCTTGGGTATTGCTCAGAAGAGTTGGGAAGACCTTGGACGCTTGCTCAGCCATTTATATTTACATGGAAACAGGCTTCTTAGGGACATGGATTAAGATTTTGACCCCTTCCCTGGTTTGATGGCTGGGAGGATCAATTATCAAGGTCAGATGTGGAAGCAGATAAGCAAGGCAATCCTCTGCAGGAACTATGACCTATGATCATTTCATAGGTCAGGATCAAGGCTGACCTCTGCCCCAAGGCCAGGGCTTCCTAGGTTTGCTCTGGTGTCAGAACTCATCCTGCCCAGACCCCAGCTATGAGGAAATAATAGGTCCAGGACATTTGGCTGTGACCTTTCATGGATCATGAAAGAGTGTTGTATCAGAATAAATTGGCCAAGTAACTTAAACAACAAAACTTTGTTTCCCACAGCTCTGAAGTCTGGAAGCCCAAGATCAAGGTGCCAGCATGGTTGGTTCTTGATGAGGGCCCCCTTCCAGTTTATATTCCTCATATGGACTTCTTTGGGTGCATGGAGAGGGAGAGGGAGAGCAAGAGTAAGAGTGAGAGCAAGAGATAGATAGATGATAGATAGATAGATAGATAGATAGATAGATAGATAGATAGACAGATAAAGAGATGAATCTTGTTTTCTTAAATTTTCTTGTGAGGACACTAATAACATTGTAGGGGTTCCTCCCTCATGATCTTATTTTAAAAGTTTTTAATTACTTCCCAAAGGCCCTACCTCTTATACACATAGATTTGGAAGGAAAGCAAAGGAGACACAAACATGTAGTTTACAACCCAGACTGAATTATAACCACTCAGAATGTTATACTCTGTTGCCTAGAGATGTGGGTAAATGTAGGGGAACTGTTAAACCTGTCCCAAGGGCAGGGTAGTGGGGAAGCAAGAATGAGGTCTGGTGTAGACCCATCACCCAGCCAGCCAGAACACTGGCTCCACTGGCCACCATGAAAAACAAGGATGAATTGCTTGATGGCTGAACTGCTGGGCATGGGAGAGGATGTTGCCTCCTGTAGTCTGGCATTGGTTTCTATGGGTACCAGCCCCTGAGCCAGCAGCTGGGGTTGTCCAGGTTTGAGAGCCATCTGGATTGTGATCTATGAGAGGGGCCAGGACGAATTCAGCTTATGAGTCAGTGTATTGGGGGATTCTTGGATATATAAGAAGGTGACTGTAAGAAAAGGCATGACTCAAGAGTCATTGTAACTTAGGGTATCAAGGATTTATACCTTGAGTCTGGTGAAATGCAATCATTTTGGTTCCATGATAATTTCAATAATTAAGGGTTTCTATGAGCTCCAAACAATGCAAAGTCTCAGAATATGCTAGTAAATGAGTCCCCCTCTTCCCTTCCCTTGCTTTGCCCTAAATACCCATAAGACTGCACTTGACTGAGCACTCAGCTGATCTGGGCTATAAATGTGACTCAGTGAGCTAAAGCAGCTAATCAAGGGCTCAGTGGTTCAAGATCCAGGACAGGGAATTCCTTTTGAACAGCCACAATGTTCTTGACATCAAAGAGACAAAACTGTCCTTTTGTATGGGTCCCCTATACGTACTATGCCTTACTTTTACTATTTCTGGAAAATATTCTCAAAGCAGTAATCATTTGGATATCTCTGGTTTCTATCTAGATTTCTTTTCTTAAATTAAGTAAACTTGTAAAAGAATACAAAAAAACTTCAACATTGAATTATACCCGGCATTCTTGCTGGTTTAGTTGCTTATACCCTTGTCCAAACCCTGAACTTGGAAATAGCCATCAAGTTGCAAGGCTGTATGTTATTCTAACTCCTCTTTGTTAACAGCTTCATGTTGGCAACTTTCCATTAGCTGTTGCCAGCAAAGTGTCTCTGTTTCCGGAATCTGTAGTCCAAGACCTGCCAGTATTCAGAGGCATCGTCTTCTGTGGTTATTGGAGACTATAAAGAACAGTTTCCCTTTGTTTTGAAGGTTGTGAACATAAGGTGGGAGGATGTTTGGTTTCTTTTTTTTTCTTTTTCAGTGCTGGGGATCAAATCTAGGCCTTGCACGTATGAGGCAAATACTGACCACTGAACTACATCCCCAGCTCCATTTTTAATTTTTGTAGATGGAGATTTCTACTATTTTTAATTGAAAGAATGCCCTGTTAAAACCACCTTTGTGTTTTAATTTTTTAAAGTTTTTTTTATGGACCTTTATTTGATTAACTTATTTATTTGTGGTGCTGAGGATTGAACCCAGTGCTTCACACATACTAGGCAAGTTCTCTACCACTGAGCTACAACTCCAGCCCCCAAAACACCTTTATTTTTAAAGAGCCAGAGGAATTAAGACATGGCCATTTTCCAATTGATCCCTTGGGGATAATTTGAGGCAATTAGAGGGTCCCACAAAAGCAAAAACATGAGTCAAAATAAAACCAAACACACAGATGACACATGAACTAGTAGCCATGGACTACTTTCTTTTCTGAGCTTTCTGGTTAGAAGCTAAGTGCAGGAAAAGAGAGACAAAGAGAGACCAGAGTCTCAAGTAATTGAAATATGAATGAAGGAATTTTCACTTTTTTTCTCTCTGAGATTCCCATATCAAGATCAAGAGACAAGTGGGTTTCCAGTGTTTGGCTGGTGGTCAGAATTCAGAGAACTACAGAATTATGCTAGGCTGCTTAGACACCTTTTTCTCTTTCCTTCTTTTTGCCACTGCTCTAGTCCCTGGTATTCTAATATATTCTTTCTCCAAATTTAAATTAAAAAATGACTTTCAAATCTTACATTCATCCTAAGAGAGAAGTGTTTGTAAAACCAGATGGACTCATGAGATCAGAACCCCAAAATAGAGGAGTGGAGCTCAATAGGTAGAATTCCAAGAAATCAGCCAATTGGTGGAGAGTTTGGAATGGTTTTCTCCAATGTTCCCTCCTTTTCCATCCTTCCTCCCTTCTTGACCTATAAAAACAGACCCACTGCTTATTCTCCAAGAAGTTACATTATGATTAGTGATTTCATCACACATACACCAACTTTGAACACTGATCACCTTATACTAGCACCATCTAATCAGCATTTACTTAACTTAAACATTGTGCTAAGCGTCTTACATGTGTTATCCCACTGAATTCTTAAAACAATTCTATGATGTTAGTAGTACTATTCTAATTTTTACAGATGGGGTAACTGAGTTTTGGAGAGATTAACCTGCTAACACCACATACCTACTAAATGAAGAATCAAGCTGGTCTGACTGCCACCCACTAGCTAACTAAGCACTATCCTGAACCTTGAAGACCATGGTAATTTGACTTGTAGAAGGAGGAAATAAAAGTAAGGGAAATTTGTGGAGTTCATCACCTTTGAGTTGACTTGAAGGATGTTGGGACAGGTGAATAAATGAATGTCGTTTATGGCCTTTTCATACCCTCATCTCTGATACCTCTTTCCCTCAGAAGTATCAGTGCTTTGCCTTGCCATACAAGAGCCACTGGAGTGCCGTAGTTTTCCACTCCAAGTGGAAACTTGTTATCATTAATCACTATGTACAGCCCTGTTTCCTCCAGGGGGCTTCTTTTGGATGCTGATAAATCTTTCTAATTAGCTGTAAAAATCATGAAAACCCAATGTCATGTTTTAATCATAAGCCACATGGGCCATTGGCATTTGTACCCTCGTTGAATTCTTATTTTCATTTACCAAATTGAGTTTATGACATTTTTAGTAGATCTCCTGTACATCCAAAGGACTCAGGATTACAAAAGCTATGAATTGTTTTCAATAACTTGATCACACAAAAGCAAAGGAAAAAGGGGGGGGCATTGACACATTGTCAGTGGTTTATTTTCCCATGTGTTGGTGGAATAGTAAAGATCTTTGCGATCTTTTCAGATAATTCAATGCAGGCCTAGTTCTAAGAATAAAAGCTGGCATACTGAACAGTTTTTTTTTCTTTCTCAGAAGCTAAAATGAACTCTTCCAAGAGTTGTGGAGAAGGATATGGGATTAGAAGTCACACTATAATTGGCTGTTAGAGTTCAGATGTGTGTAGCATCAGAAAGAGTTCAGAAAATCATGTCTCAGCTAAAATCTTTCTCCATGTCATGCTATTGCAGTGGCTCTAAAACTTCAGCATCCATCAAAATCATCTGGAGAGTTTTTTATAGCACAGATTGCTGGGCCCCAGCCTAGAGTTTCTTACTTGGTAGATACTAGATGGACCTTGAGATTTGCATTCTGATGACTTCTCAGATCATGCTGATACTGTTGCAACCAAAACTTGAGAGACTAACTTGTTATCCAGCTGAAAGCTAACCAGCTATGAGACCTAAGCATGTCTTGATATCTTGTGCCTCACTTGTATGTAATCCAATGCAGGTTTAGGATCCAGCTTGAAAACCACTATGAAGCTTAAAGAGCATCCACTAGGATCCCAGCTGATAAGAAATATTCACTTCATTGTTCCTTACAATTTGGGTGGGATTTACATTGCTTAAAAAACTGATTTGCTATTTCAGGGAAGCTCTGAAGATGAGTTAATGCTATTCATTTATGTAGGGTAACACATGCTTCTGAGTCAAAACCTCATGTGAATGTAGAGGCTCTGAAACTGAACATAGCATGCATGGTGTGACCTGATAATTTCTTTCAGCATTTATATTTTTTAAAAAATCACTTTGTTTCTGAAAGTCGTATGTACATGTAGCTATTAGACAACTTGGGCTCTATTGTGTGTGTGTGTGTGTGTGTGTGTGTGTGTGTGTGTGTTTTGTGGTGCTGGGGAACAAACCCAGGTAGGCACTCTACAACTGATGTACATCTCCAGCCCCCACTTGTTTGTGCTCTTATCTTTGTGTAATCCACAGCATCTTAACAGAATGTCTTGAGCGTAGTGGAGGCTCAATAAATGCTTGTTGAGTTGAAACACTGAATTTTAAATTTAAACATTCTGCAAAGAGAACATGTACAAAACACTATCTTTTGAGTAGATAAAAGTAACCAGACCAATTACACTTTATGTGTGTATCTCAGCTCTGTTCAGGCTGCTATCCCAGAATGCCATAGACTGGATGGTGTCTTAACCCACAAATTTCTTTTTTTATAGTTTCTGAGGCTAAGAAGTCCAAGATTAGGTGCTGACAGATCTAGTATCTGATGAGGGTCCTGTTTCCAGTTTGCAGTTGGCTAGCTTCTCATTGTACCCTCACATGGCAGACAGCAGAGGTGATCTGTCCTGTGTCTCTTCTTATGAGGGCACTAATTACATTCATGAAGTCTCCACCCTCACTATTTAATTACTTCCTAGAGGCCCTGCCTCCAAATATCATTACTTTTGGGATTTAGGCTTCTGCATGTGAATTTTGGGAATACACAAACATTCAGTCCATAGCAATGTGACTTAGTATTTCAACAAAATTGGAAAACAAATTTTCTCTCTCTTTCTCAAACTTCATAGAGGTTGAATGTAAATTATAGACTATTTCGTGGTTCAGATCATGGGGAGTTTTAATGTTTAGTGTTCCCCTGACAAGAATTGCTAGCTCTGAGCTCCAGTGAGAAGCATTTTCTCAGAAGCCATTGATAGCTGGATCCCAGACAAATTGGAAATGGAGCTTCATATCGGGCCATGATACATGGTAGGTGATACGTGAGTCCCAGTTGAAACCCCCTCAGAGGAAGCATTGCCCATGCTGAGCCCAGGAGAATGAGGGCTCTCCAAAAGAGCATCTTCTCATGAAGAAAGCAAGAGACTCCTTAACACCTCTTTCTTGTTAAACCATCATTGAACTTGGCATACAAAATATATATTGATAATTCCATTTTTAAACATCAGGGTAAGTTTCTTTTTTTTTTTAAATAAATAAAATCCTCTTATGGGAGATTATGTGTGACCTACTCTTGTTATCTATTCTTTTTTGGAAATAGTTACTCGCCTACACGCCTAGGAAAACAACTCATGTGATTTGAATATAAAATGCAGCCATCCCTTGTGTTTGCAAGGAGCATCACTTCCAGGACTCCCTTCCCCCTTGGATGACAAAATCCATGCCAAATTCCTTATATATAATGGCATTGTATTCGCATATAACCTATATACATCTTCTTGTATACTTTAAATCGTCTCTACATTATTTCTAATATATAATGTAAATGCTATGTAAATAATTGTTGCACTGTATTGTTTAGAGGATAAGAGCACAAAGATGTATATGTTCATCAAAAGTGTAATTTTTTTAAGAGTATTTTGATCTGTGGTTGTTTGAATCTGAGAATGTGGAACTTGAAGATATGAAGAGCTGACAGTATTTCCTACTTTATCCCTCTAATTCCAGTCAATGAGCATTGACAGCTTGATTACATGAATCAAGATAATTTTCTAGTTTTTAGCAATATGTTATATTACTATATTCTTTTTTTTTCATATCAGGAAGGATGTTGGAAAGCTTTTGAAAATATCTATTTCTCCTAAACAAATGGTTTCTTTTAATCTTTTTTTTTCTCCCCCCTGGTACTGGGACTTGAATCCAGGGATGCTCTACCATTGAGCTACATCCCCAGCCCCTTTTAGTTTTATTTTGAGTCAGGGTTTCACTAAGTATCCCAGGCTGGCCTTGAACTTGCAAATCCTCCTGCCTCAGCCTTATGAGTCACCGGGATTGCAGATGTGTGCCACTGGGCCTGGCTTCCTTTAATTTTTTAAAAAATCTTTTGTATTTCTATTTTTTAAAAAATTTTAGTTGTAGATGTACACAATACCTTTATTTTATTCATGTATTTTAATGTGGTGCTAAGGATCGAACCCAGTGCCTCCCGCTTGATAGGCAAGTGCTCTACCACTGAGCTACAACCTCAGCCCCTTTCTTTTAATCTTAAACAATATGAAATTTATAGAGAATCAGTTTTCTCTTTTCACAGTAGCTAGTACACAACTTGGCCCTATTTGTGACTCATCTATCAAAAGTGCATTTATGTTTATAGAATGTGATGAGCCTTTTCCTTTGTATATATGTGTATGTTCTATCTTTTCTTGCATACTTTATAAAAAAAGACCTTAAAATTATGGAATAATTCACACTTATCATAGAATATTTGGAAAATATAGAGAAGTAAAAATAAAAAGGCAAAACCAAAGCCAGAATATTTTTGTAGTCTTTTAAAATGCATATATGCATATATACACATGTCTATATTTAAATAAGTTAGCCTAAGAGTATGTAACTGTGTTGTAACCATGTTTTTTTTTTAATGGCATGTCTCTTTTATCACCTGCTCTTAATTTATTGCCATATTATTACTTTACATATATCTTCATAAAATACCTAGAATCCTGTTAGCATAAAGGAGGATGAATATGAATTATCAGCCTTAAAAATCTCCCATAGTTTCCTTAAACAACGTTCCTTGGGATAGAAAAGTGAAAAATTATGTATTTTTCTTATAGAAATAAGGTGCTCTTCAAAATGTACCACTGACATTTTGAAGAAATGAAAGAAGAAAATATGATCTCAAGAAAATATGATCTCAGAGTGGTGTTTTCAGAGGATGACAGATGTGTACCAACTTAGCCACACTTAGGTATTAGACAGGCTAAGGGTCCACTCCACAGTCAAGGCATCAAGGGCAGCTCACTGAACCCCACAGGGGTGGGGCCCCGAGTTGCTCTTAGTTCTGTGCTCACCTCTTGAGCCATTCAGTTCAGATTGGGGGGGTCACTTCCTGCCTCTGGCTGGCTCTCATTATCCTGACAATCTTTGTAAGAGTAGCTCTGTGAGAAATGCCATACCTCAGCTTCCTGGATAAACTTGGGAGCTATAGGAGGTCTCAAACCAAAGATTCATGCAACTCCGGGAGAGTTGTCCTGAGAGATGACAGACAACTCACTGGGTTGTGAAATCATGTCTTTTCAAAAGACGTTTGCTAAGTTGCCAATGGCTCCAGATAGATTCCTGGAGGTCCTGATTAAGTAAGAAATAAAACCAGCCAAGCCAATCCTCCCACTCTCCTTCCCTCTGGAACACTCCAGCTGGAACACTCTTCCTCAGCATTTACCAGGATGGTAGTCTATGAGGACTAAGCTACAGGGAACCATCCTCTAGAAAATCTTCTCCAGCGCCCCCTCATGTTCTCTGTGCTTACTACACCATAACTGGGGGTGCCATGTTCTCCCTCACAGTGTGGCCACTTCAACTCCATGGCTCTGGTTTTGTTTCTTTAAAAAGAGCACAGTATCTATTGGATAGATTATTTCTAGATTTTTCTCATCAAGATAGACTTCTTGGGGTAGGGATGGGGAGATTTAAGCTAAAATGTTTTGAATATTACTTATACTACTTATAACTTAAGAAAAATGACTAGCCTTAGTATCATACACCCACACACAAACCCCAAAACCAAAACAACAACAGCAAGCAAAAACAAAATGAAACAAAACAAACAAACAAACAACAACAACAAAACAAAACAGAAACCCAGGAGAGGCACTCACCAGCTATCACTTTATTTGCTGCTTAGGCCTTGAAACATTTTCCATTTTTCTACATTCTTAATGTAACATATCTTTGATTTATTCTTAAGAACCAAGTTTTTTATGTTCTCTTTCATGCTTTAAGTACTTATAGAAAAGATATATCTAAAATGACAATACCTTAATATCTTAAATGAAACTTAGGTAAATAGGAATTAATTAATTAGAATTCTCAATGAGTTGGGTCCTTGCCTACACCAGACATAAGAGAAAAAGGTGAAAAAGAACAAATAACTAAAGAATTATTTTCAAGAAAAAATCCAGAGATCAGTAGTTACAAAGTTTATTTCTTCATTTATTAAAATACATAAAAATAATCAATAATCTTCATGATTATATTATTTCAGCAAAAATTAATAACTTTTAAACAATGTCTAATAACAGGAATAATACAACTCAGAGAAGTTCTCAGAAAGACTAAGAAAAATCATTTTAAGATAAGCAGAACTCCTATTTAGAGAGTCAAATTTCTGCTATTAAATTCTGAATGTCAATGAAGTGCTCCATATTAAAGAAAAAACATATTGTCAACAAATTAATCATGAGGTTGTATGTAGGATACCTTGAAGCAACTGTTTTTCAATCTCAATAATTTCCATGTTAAAAAGTCCATGAAGAAATGACTACATGAAATCTATTTATTTTTGTTTATTATAATTATTTCATATATGAGATTGAACCCAGGGATGCTCCACAACACTTTAATTTTATTTTTTAAATTTTGAGACAGGGTCTCACTAAATTGTTCAGGTTGACCTCAAACTTTTGAATCATCTTGCCTCAACCTCCTGAGCTGCTAGGATTATAGGCATGAACCACTGTGACTGGCTATGACTTTGTGATCTCTGTAAGTAAAGCTTTATTTTACTGCTATTTCCCATCTTGACACAGGGGCTGCTGAGAAATGGTGATGTTCTACTCAGACTAATCACTTCTAGCTGCTGCAACAGGAAATCCCCACATCTCAGGAACTCCATGCAATAAAGTTTATTTTTTGTCACGCGGAGTCCAGTTTGGGTGGGGAGTCCTCTTCCATCTGGTAGCCATCCCCTCTGGACCACAGAGCTTCCAAGGTCACTATTAGAAAGGAGGAGGAAGATGGAGAAGACACATGGCCCTTAACTACTTTGGCACAGAAGGGACATGTGTCACTGTGGTTCCATTGATTTGGCCAGATAGAGTCACAGGCACCAGAAAACTGCAGGCAAGGCTGCAAAATGTATTTTATGAGCACACAGATGGTTTGTGAGCATGAACTGCTTCTGCTACAATATTCTTGACAATTAGGATTTCACTGTCTTGATCTGTCTTCTACTACTATTAACAGAACACCCCTGACTAGAGACTAGGGCATTTTTAAAGAACAGAAAGTTATTTTTCACAATTCTGAGGGCTGGGAAGTCTAAGACTGAATGAATGCTTTTGTTGAGGGCCTTTCTGCTGCATGGTAACATGGCAGAGGGCATCACATGATGAGAGCATGTGGAGGGGGAAAAGAAGGAGAAAGAGAGGGCAGGGGAAAAAGAGCAAGAGAGAAAGGGCGGGGGAGGGAGATTGCTTTTATAACAAAGCCACTCCTTCAATAAATGACCCATTCCTGAGATTAAGCCATGCATTTGAGTGGAGCCCCATGACATAATCCCCTACTTAAAGGTCCCACCTCCTAGTACCATGACAGAGGCAGTTAAATTTCAACATGAATTTTGGAGGGGACATTCAAACCATACCATACCCTTGCTTGGTGTGCTGCTAAGAATAGCAGGGCTGGAGGTGGGTGATGGGAAAAAAAACTAAGAACAGGAGGATATAAGTGGTGAATGTCTACTATCTCTGCTAGCATGAGCACCCACATTTCCTCAGGAGAGCCGTCTATCTCCCAATTTCTGTTCATATAATTCTGACTTGACCTCTTTCTTTCTTCTAGGGAGGAGCAGAGGACTGACTAGTCAGAGATAACTGAGGGACAGACGAGCCCTTCTTTCTGCTTATGGGCCTGTGGTGCAGTAGCTGTGCCAATCTGTGGATATGTCTGTTTAGAAATGAAGCCAAATCAAGAGACTGTCAAAGCAAGAGAAAAGAGAACTGGTAGCACCCCAGATCAAGCAGTACCAGTTCCTACCTTGACCTACTCCAGTTTTAACTGTCAGCCAAGTATAGCCTTAGTTTCAGCTAAATTGAGTTTCTGAAACTTGCAAATGCAAGAGAAGAACTAGCAGTTATCACTTCACAAATCTTCAAAACGTTATCTTTACATCCTTTTTTTAAAAAAAACCAAAAAACAATTACCTAAGAAAATACTAATGATGACAATATACCTTTACATGGCAGAATGATTGCTTCTATAATATAGACACCATATAAATGAGGAGTGATTAATTATCCCGTATGTATCTCTTCTAACCCTAGTTTGATCATTAGTAGTTTTTACAATTAGTATTTACAATTTACAATTACGATGAGTCAAAATGGATTTAATTTTGGCAGTTAATGATTACCACATGTGAGGAGTCAAATATTAAAAATTAAGTTCAAGGATATTACGGGAGAAGCTCCCCTCCATTCATATCACCTCCACAAATATCATATTATGTAGTCAATTAGATGTTTTGCAAATGTGTAAACTAAATCTAAGTAATGCTTTTTCTGTCCATGGCACAATAAAAGTATATATCTCACTGTCAGGTCCAAGCTCTCTGGAGTGACTCAGGAGATTTGGCCAAGTTGCCCGATTTAATGCAACACGTCACAAGACAAGTCCAAGTCTGAAAGAAGACACACAATAACTTTCTGGTGACCCAAACTATTGTGACCCCAGTTTCTAAATCACAGAACATTGGCTTGCTTTCCAATAGCCTGATTATTTGTCTTTATTTAGTGTTCTCAATCAGGAGCCAAAAGAAATTGGAGCAGCTGGGCTCAATTCTTAAAACTAACAGAGCTCTCTGATGTTGAACTGAAGAGTGACTTTTCTTTAACATTGTCATCACCATCGTGCCCAACCTGCTCTGTTCCAGATATGTAACATCTGGGCTCTGAGAAGTGGGACGAGGAAATCAAACAAGGCGTGTGGACTTCCCAATGAGATAAGAGGCTCCAACAGATCACACTCCTTTCCTATATAGTTCTATTTTTTCCCCATCTGATTCTGTCAACATTTTCTGGAAACCTATGTCTCAAAAGCAGAATTCTTCCTCTTTGGTCAGCAAGACAGCAAATGTCAAGAATTTTTTGTTGTCTGAGATAACTAAATGAACCGAATAAAAATCCTCATGAAAAATCTCTCAAATCCCTCTCTACAGAATGCCCTTAGGGGACAAGGTGAACTGAACCCCACTCCTCTTGCCGACTGGATAGAAAGTATTACTAGTCCTATTTGGGTGGATGCTCCAGAGAATTTTTTCCTCTTACAGCAGGAATGTACCTTTTCTTTCTTCCAAGTTGGGATGGTTTTACCTTCAAAATACATAAACACTTTCTTCCCCATGTTAGAGTAAGGTTTTAGCAATTTAGTTAACAATTTTAAATCACAATAACTGATATATAGCAGCTTTGACTGGGGAAGGCCAACCATAGGCTTTAAATAAGATAATCCGGAGGTAGAAACAGGTTATCATTTGACTATTAGCTTATTCTTTGTTATTAATTTTCCTTCTTATATGATCAATATGATTCCCTCATCTCTAAAAAATCCAGAAGTTATATAAATCAAGCTTGGGCAGAACCTAGTTATCTCAGTTGAATTTTGGCATACTCCTGATGAGGGAGCAAATGAACATCCTTTGTCAACTGATCATTGAGTATTTGTTGAGGATATTCTTCATGCTCACATGGTGCTAAATGAATGGGGGAAGCAGATCAAGTTCCTACCTTGTTCACCACCTCAGTTGGTGAGATAATACTAGCACAGATTAAACAATGGTTACTAGTAAAAGACAGTATACCATTAACACTAAGGTATGTGATATAGTCTAAAATATTTCATGAGTTCAAAAAAAGAGGTTGCAGGAATGATAAATGACTGTGGGAGTCAGAGATTGTTCTGGGACTTAATGGATTAATCATAGACTGTGTACCTCACCCCCTACATGTGCCTGAAAAGTATAGACCCTGAGTCACAAGATCGACTGGGTGAGGGACTATGAATGGCTCTGAGCTAATGAATCATTCCCACAGTGAAAGCATTCTACCTGTGGTGGCATTGTGGAGAGAATATTTATCCATAATCTATCCCATCTATTTCTGTTCTCATAAAAGAGATTTCTAAAAGGTAAGAGAGTCACTCTTCTGAGGGAAATACAGGTCTCAGTGATGGAGTAGGTCCTTTGGGATTGGGAGAATTGCCTGTGAAATCAAATTTAGGTAAAAAGATAGTTCAGCAACCATATGTAAATTGTTCCCTTGTGTAGAAACAACAGTGTGCACTGGATAATTCAATAGAGAACATTAGTCATTTATCATCCTTAGTTATCAGTCATCTCTAACTGCATCTGGTTTGCATTTTTTATTAGAAAGTTTTTTTTGTCTTTTTTTTTAGTTGGACCCAGACATTTTTTTTCTTCCGTTCCCAATTTCATTTTGTTATTCTTTTTAAAATTCCATCACTAATTCCCATGATGTGAGGAGGTTTCTATTTCATAAGATGCAATAAATCAAGCAGCTGCTCCGTTGTAACATTGTCCTTACTGTGCATTTGTCATAGGCCCTGCATTGCTGAGTTTGCTCAAGGTTAGAGAGTCAGGCTGCTTTGAGGACAAACTTAACCAGTGCTGTGGGTGTGCACGTAGCCCCATCAGAGGAGCTGAAGGTATAAAACTTCCGTCAACTTGAGGGAGCACAGCTGCTTCAACAAAGTCAAATGGCAAAAACCAACCTTGGGGCACTTTGGAGTTTGAGTATTCTTGTCCTGGTACTCTGGACTGTGTATGATAGCTATGTCAGACTTTCTCATGTAGAACTGATTAGCTGTAATATTCTTTTCTCACCAAATGGCCAATATTTATTAGTATTGTAATGGCCAATATTTATAGGAATTTTCTACATGCTTTGCACTATGTAATGTGCTTTCATACAGTGTCATGTTCAGTTTTCACAATGATCATTCAAGGGAAGTAAATATTATTTCTCTCTCTCTCTCTCTCTCTCTCTCTCTCTCTCTTTTTATACCGGGGATTGAACCCAGGGACATTTTACCACTGAGCCATATCAAGTACCATTTTTTTTTTTTTACTTTTTATTTTGAGACAGTGTCCCATTAAGTTGCTCAGGACCTCACTAAATTGCTGAGGCTGGCTTTGAACTTGCTGTTCTCCTTGTCTCAGCCTTTTGACCTGTTGGGTTTGCAGGCCTGAGCTACCACATCCAGCTATTTCTATAATTTAGATGGATAAACCTTAGACAGATATATTGCATGGGACAGCTGGGGAGTCTCTGATTTATATAGGCAGAATTAATTGGAACCCCGATCCTGCATGAGGTAGGTCTATACTACATTTCTCTCATTTTAACCATGAAAATCTCAGGATAAGATCAGTAAGCTCCTCGTTTTTTCTCCCCAGAGTATGGGGAGAAAAGTGTGAAGTCTTAAGTTTATATGTTTAATCTTAAAATAATGGTTGTGTTTATCAATTTGTTCATGAAACTCCTGAAAATTTAACACTATGCTCTCTTGTAAGTTAGTTCAAGGTAGGTCCAGCACACCACTGCCTGAATCTAATGAGGTTGAGGTGCCACAGCTTCCAATGCATGTAGAGAATCCAAAGACTTAGGCAAGTAGGAGTTGTGGAGTGGATATTTCATGCATAAATTGCACATTTATTCCTAACTAAATCCATCTAGAAAATACAGAGGACTTCCTTCATTTAATATTTTGAATAATGCATCAATGAAGAAAACCCTGGCATCCTGGCAAAACTCTGTAGTTATTCTCATTTGTAAACCAGGTATGGCCATGAAGGATGCACCATTGAGATGGGCACCCAAGTTTCAGTGAGGAGGATGGATTCCTGGAGTAGCAGAGGCCATGGTGCTGCACTTATCTGTCAAGGACAAAGATGGGCACATTCACATTAAAGGTCGACAGAGACATATTCCTGATCAGAATCATTGAGCTGCTGAGATCTTAGGTGGTGACTAATTGATCATAATGCTCTTAGCACTGAAGTAAATACACAGTCTACCTGAGTATTACTTGAACTGTACAATAGAAAAACTCTAATTCTGGTAGTCAAAAACCTGAATTCAGCTACTATGCTGGAGAGCCAGGGCTGCTCACTAAGTAGGTAGATCAAATTCATTGACCAATTCATAGATTTTGAGTCCTTGTTGGAAAGTAACTTGAGGTCTCCCTAAGGAAGGACTCTGAATCATTGTTATAAATACTGTAAATCTACCTCCAAAGCTTTTCTCAAAGGGAACTACAGCTATTTGATAGCATGAATATGCCTTGTGAAAAAAGGAAACACCCAATTCTTTTAGGAATTACTACATATTCTTTTTTTTAAATTTGTTCATATTTTATTTTGTTGATTAAACATGTATTGCTATTTGAAAAATATATCACGTGTTTTTTTCATTATACATCCATTTTTATTTCTTTTTTTTTTTAACATATTCTTAATTATATTAATTCCTATGACCTAAACTACCCACTATAGCCTAACAGTTAAATTGGGGCTTTCAGTGGTTAGGATACAGATGAAGTCTGAGCCTGGGATTAATTCACAGTGGGCCTAGTTTGTCAGTTTGTCCACCCTGTGGTTATTTTCCCAGCTCCTAAATGCGTGACTGGAATCAACTTACTTGGTCACTGTCAGAATCTTCACATGGGTCTTCTGACCCATGGAGTGAGAGCCATTATGGTAGCAGATATAAAGTGAAAGCCCTTGAAAATTCTTATTCCTACAAAGATAGTAAACTGAAAGTAATATTTCATCTTTTGGAGGAAATTAGAGATATTAGAGCCACTGTCAAAGACTCAAGAAAGGCAGGATTGTTCTGGTTTAGATATGAGGTGTCCCCCAAAAACTCATGTGTGAGACAATGTAAGAAATTTCAGGGAGGAAATGATTGGGTTATGAGAACCTTAACCTAATGAGTGCATTAATCCGTTTGAGTGGATTAGCTGGGTGGTAACTGTGGGCAGTTAGAATTGGGGCATACTTTTGGGTATATTTTGTCCCTGGTAAATGGAGCAGTCTTTCTGTATTTTCTGGTTGTCATGTTGTGAGCTGCTTTCTGCCTTCATGTGCTTCCCCCATGATGATGTGCCTTACCTTTGGCCCAGAGCTGTGGAGTCAACTGTCTATGGACTGAGAATTCTGAAACTGTGAGCTCCAAATAAACTTTTCCTCTTCTAAAATTGCTTGTCAGGTCTTTTGGCCATAGTGGCAAAAAAGCTGATTAAAATGAAAAATCTGACATGCTCATTTAATTTTGTTGTGTGGTCAGTGCAAACCTTTAGTGAATCTTGGAGAACGTGAACCATACATTTAATCAGGTGGGAACCTTATATTCATCTGTGATCCTAATATGGTATCTTTACTGAAACAAATAAACACTGCTGCTGGTAGCTGGTGTGCAGTTATTGACCTGAAAAATACCTTTTCCTCCATATCAATTTGCAAGAACTGTCAGAAGCAGTTAGCTTTCACCTAGAATAGCCAACAGTAGACTTCACATTCCTGGAGTCAGGGTTATGTCAATTCTGTTTTCTTCTCTAATTCAGTCTACAGAGAAATTGATTATCTTGACATTTTATATAATATTACACTTTTATATTAACATTATTATCATATAATACATTGCATATTAATACTATCATATTGATCAGAACTGATAAGCAAAAAGTAGAAATCAGATGCCTTAGTAAGAAATATATAAACTAGAAAGTAGAATATAAACTTCCACCTGGGTGAAATTTCTGGAGTTTCAGTGGTTTGGAGTCATGAGAAAGATGAGTTGCCATATCTTGGACTATCTACCGTGAAAAAAAGAAGTACAGTGCTTTGTCTAAAGTTTAATAAGTTATTTTGAGGTCAAATGTGCCACATTCACGGATGCTATTCCTATGTGCATAGCTACCTATAAAGTTGCCAGTTTTGAATGTGGACTCCAGAGAGAGAGAAGGCTCTGCAGCAATCCCAGTTCTGGTGCCCGCTGCTCTGCCACCCAGATTTGTGATCCAGCAGGTCCAGTGATAATGTGCATAGTAAATAGGGACGTGGTATGGAGCTTCTGGCAAGTAACCAAAGAAGAATCACAGTGAAAATACGTTGGGGTTTTAGAGAAAATCTATGACATTGTCGGCAAGTAATTACTCTTGTTTTGGAAACAGTTTCTAGTTTGCCACTGAACCTCTAAGAGAGTAACCAGAGATACCAAGTGACTATGTGACTTGAGCTTCCCACCATAAATTGGGTGTTGTCTGATCTACCTAGCTACAGGGTCTAGTGTGCACAGCACAATCTATCATCAAACAGAGTTCCTTTCAACTAATTGACCAAGGAAGAAAGATCTTGAGCTTAGTTTACAGATGATTGTGCACATTTTTCTGATACTACTGAAAGTAGGAAGCTGCACCATTACAGTCCCAGTTAGGGTGACTCTGGTATATGTATATCCTCTTGTTTGTTTCTTGTACCCTGACTAACACAATAATGTTATATGACTTAATATACTATAATATAGTACTGATATACTGTGTATTTTATAATGTTGATATTGTATATTGTATTATCAATTATGCATTACAGTTTACATGTGCAACACCATAATAACAATTCTTTTTTTTTTTTTAAGTACTGGAGATTGAATCCAGAGCTCCAAGCATGCATCCTCAGCCCTTTTCATTTTGAAACAGGGTCTTGTAACCAGGCTTGTCTCCAATTTGTGACCTCCCTGCCTCAGCCTCCAGAGGTGTGTGCCATAGGCCGGGCCTCTTGTTCACTTTTCATACTTTGTTTCTCATTTAGAAAAGTAGACTTTGGCTTGTCCTGTATTCTCCAAGATTCTTTACTGTTATCATTTGTGGTGTACTTTATATCAGTTTTCTCAGTGGTCTGGAGATTTGATTCAATTTATAATGGAACTCTTTAATTCATTTATTTCTCCTCTCTCTCTCTCTCTCTCTCTCTCTCTCTCTCTCTCTCTCCCTCTTTCCTGCTTTGTGATTTTATATCCTCTTATTTAAATTGTTCCCTAGTTATTTTTACAATAACTAGACAATGCAGAAGCAGATGCGAAGGCAAAGATTCACCTAAATCCATTGATCTCATGTTTCTTTCCTTCGATTACTTCTTATTTTAAATCATGATTATTGCTAGACATTTCTTGAGAAGCATCAGATTATTTGCAGAGTTTTACTTTTCTGAAGTTATTTTAATCTTGACAAACTGATATCCCATCAAGGTTATCAGCAGTAGTCCCTAACCCTTCCTTCTGCCTAGAGCACCGTGCCCCAGTTCACCTAAGTCTAAGCATACACATCTTCTGCTTTGGGAGAACTTCTGTGACTCTTTGCCTTAGGTTTGATCCCTTCAATTGAGCTGTTTACTTCCATAGTACTCTGTACTTCCTTTTTCTTAATTTTTAGCAAACTTGTGTCATTGATTAAATGTCTTGGGTTATTCTCTTATTTTTAAATAAATTTTCTTTCGAAAGTTTAAGATGAAGAAATTGATGTTATGGGATACGAGAGTAAAAGGTTACTATAGTGAAACAAATGAACAGATTCATCATTCACACCCCCTTTTGTGGGAAGAGCTAAAATCTACTCATTTGGTATGAATCTCACATACAGAACAATTTACTATGCATAGCCCTTATATTGTGCATTGACTTGCCAGATTGGTTCATCTTACACATCTGCTACTTGTACTCTCTTGACCTACATCCCCCAATTCCTGCCTATCACATCCACCTCCCACCCTGGTAACCACTGTCACGCTTTTTTTTTTTTTTTTAATATTTATTTTTTAGTCACAGTTGGACCCAATACCTTTATTTTATTTATTTATTTTTATGTGGTGCTGAGGATCTAACCCAGGGCCTTGCACGTGCTAGGTAAGCAGTTTACCATTGAGCCACAACCTCAGCACCTACTGTTTTGTTCTTTATCTATATATTTGATTTTTTAAAAGATTTCACACATAAAGGAGATCGTACACATTTTTCTTCCTGTGTCTGAGTGTCTGAAATATTACACTTACCATAAATCCTCTAGGCTATACATGTTGTAGTAAATCACAAGATCTCATCTGCCTCCTCACCCCACCCCCTGCACATCCTCCTATATATTTTTTCAGTTCAAGGATCAAACCCAGAGCCTCCACGTTAGCCAAGTACCACTAAACTACCTCCCCAGTCCAAGACCTGCTTCCTTCCTTCCTTCCTTCCTTCCTTCCTTCCTTCCTTCCTTCCTTCCTTCCTTCCTTCCTTCCTTCCTTCCTTCCTTCCTTCCTTCCTTCCTTCCTTTTTCTCGGCGGATACAACATCTTTGTTTGTATGTGGTGCTGAGGATCGAACCCGGGCCGCACGCATGCCAGGAGAGCGCGCTACCGCTTGAGCCACATCCCCAGCCCCCCAAGACCTGTTTTCTAGGGCTGAATAATATTCCATCATATATACATACCACAATCTCTATCAATTTGTTTGTTGACAGGCACTTAGGTTGTTTCACTATCTAGGCTATGAAGAATAATACTGAAATTAACAAAGGAGTGCAGATATTTTTACAAAGTGGTGATTTAATTTCTGTTCGGTATATTTCCAGAAAAGGGATTGCTGATAGTTTTATTTTTTATCTTCAGAAACTTCCATACTGTTTTCCATTATGACTGCACCGATCTACATTCCCACCAACAGTATACAAGTGTCCTCTTTTCTCTACCCCCTTACCATATTTGTTATCTTCTTTTCACTTCTTAATAATAAGATAGCATCTCACTTCCCGATGATGACTATGAGATGCTCTCTAACAGTGGTTTTGATTAGCATTTTCTTTATTGTTAATGATGTGAAACACCTTTTCACATGCCTATTGCTATTTGTAGGTTTTCTTTCTTTTTTTTTTTTAAAGAAATACTTATTCACGGCCTTTGTCCACATTTTAATCACGTTATTTATTTATTTTTACTTTTGAGTTATATGTGTTTTGTAAAAATAAAATTCAGATGTAAGTCTCTTGGTTTACAAATATTTTCCCAATCCATAAGCTGCTGTTTCATTTTGTTGTTTCTGTGCAGACACTTTCTAGTTTGATGAAACCCTGTTATTTACTTTTTCTTTTGTGGCCTAAACTTTTGATGTGATATCTAAAAAATCATTGCCAAGGCCAATGTCTGGGAGCTTTTCTCCTACATTCTCTTCTGGGAGTTTTGTAGTTTTTAGTCTTATTTTTAGGTCTTTTACAATTCCAAGTTGATTATTTTTGTGCGTGTGGTATATGATAAGGATAAATGACTTTCTCAGTTTTAAAAAAGAAGTCAATCCTGCAATTTTTGGCAACATAGAGCAACCTGTTGCTCGTTATACTAAGTGCAATAAGGCAGACAAATACTGCATGATCTCACTTTTATATGTGGAATCTAAAAATGTCAAACTCATAGATGCAGAGGTTGCAAGAGTAGATTTTAAATGTTAACACACACACACACACATACACACACACAGTGATAACTATGTGAAGTGAAGATGTTAACTGATAATCATTTCACAATGTATATATATATCAAATCATCATTGTACAACTTCTATATATAATTTTTATTTGTCAATTATACTTTAATAAACCTGGAGAAAATTATTCTCAAAAAACCGTGTTCTCCCCCCTCTCCCGGCCCAGCCCTAGGCTGCATATTCTGCAAGGGCAGGGATCTGACTTTGTTCCTGACATACAGTGTCAGGTAACAGGTGCCAGGCAGTACCCTGGACCATTCATTATTTATGGAATGAATAGTAAATATGCTATTCATCTAGGAGGGCAGGTTCCTTTTCTTTGATTTCTTGCTGTTTCAAATTCATTTTCCTTCAAAATATAGCAAGCATTAGAAAAATGATTGATACATAACGTAGCACAACATATTTAAGATGAGGAAAGCTGCTCCTTCAGACTCCAAAGTGCCTTAATATCTTTCATGTACTCATGTCACTAAGCTGCACTGCATCAGCCCTTAACACATGGAATGCTACACTCAATTGACACTATGCCAAATTCAAGGTGATGCCTGCCTACACTCAAACTTGTCTCTTTTCTATATTTAGTGGTTAAAACACAACAATGATTTAGGGCAGTGAAAGATACCCTGTATGATATCATAATGATGGACACATGTCATTATACACTTATATGTAACCATAACATGTACAACATTAAGAGTAAGCCCTAAAGAAATATGGACTTTGGGTGAGGTAACGAAGTGGGCTCATTGATTGTGACAAATGTGTCACTCTGAGGATATTGATACTGGGAGAGAGAATGCATGTGTGGGAACAGAGGGTATATGGGAACTCTTTGTACCTTTCTCTCAATCTTGCTATGATCTACCCTCAAAATCAAGACTTGTTTTTAGGAGCAACAATAAAAAAAAAAAAAAACCCAAATGTGTGAGTGGTATGACAGGTCAATGGTTTTAATAACTGGAGGAAAATGTTCTTAAATGGTTCAATTAAAAGAATGCATTTCTTGTCTCTAATTCTTGTGCCTATTTATTTACAAGGAATTATTTAATTCATATTTCATTCAAATGAGTTTTCCCCTTGCTTCTTATGTTGTCTCATGAATGAATTACTTAAATTTTCATTATTTCCAAAATGTATTTGTTTAGCTTAGTTCTGGGCAAAATCTAAGCCATGGTGAGTGTAAGAGGAAAGTGTCTAGTTACAGGCATCACATGCAGTTGCCCAAGCTAGACACCTATATCTCCTCCTAGACTGCTCTTTCTCCATTCCTTTACTTGTCCCATGAAACCATTCACCAAGTTCTGCCTCCTTCCATTGCCTCCATCCTATTTTATACATTTGAATTTCAACAAACTCTGGCTCATTGTCTCAAATGAGTTGTCTCAATTGTTCACATAAAGATAGTGCCACTACTTCATCTGGTCTCCCTTTCCTCAATCCCCTTTCCAAATAACAGCTACATTAAGCCAACTCATGCATCTCCTTGCTTCAAGTACCTCCGTGATTCCATGCTGTCTGCAGAGCTAAGTTCATACTTGTTGGCTCCTATACTGGATCTTTGGACTTGGTTCATGTTCACTTCTTCAGTCTTATCTTGGGTCACTCCCCGGGTACTTAAAGCCTCATAACTTTAGGCTTTGTAGCGATTGCTTCCTCTGAAGGCCTTGGCCTAGGATGACCTTTTCTCTTCTATTTGTCCAGCTAAAACCGTTTGCTGAGACTGTTGTGGAGGAACAACTCCAAAATGGTGGCCTCCTTCTGGCCTCCTCATTCCCTCTCCTTACCTTTATCACGTCATTGTTCACATTGTGTTTTAGTGCCCCCCCACCAAGGAAATTCTTTGGAGGCAGGAGCCAAATTTATTTGTGCCTAGCATGGTCTCTGACATAGAGAGGGTGTTTTAATAAACATTTATTGAATGAATAAATTAATAGATTAAAGAAAAAGAGTAAATACCCAAAGTTTCCTACTCCCTTTAGTAGTTCACAAACCCAGTCAAGTTAATACCAATTACAAACCTTCACAAGCTCTATGCAGGAGCTCACTTTTGTTCTAACCAAATACTGTGCTCTTCAAAGACACAAAGGACATTAAATGTTTTGTAAATGAACCCACTGGAGTGCAAGAAGTAATATTATATTGGAAAACATTAAACAACCTGAAACAAAAGCAGATCATTTCCCAACCACAAATTGCAAATTAAAGAAACAAAATTCTCAACCAATATTAAGTAAATACTGCCAACATCTTAAAGAGAGGCCATTTTCACGGGAGGACACAGTCAAATCAAAGGGAACAAGACTGTTGAATGAAGACAAATGGTAAAAGAAAGAACATTAGTCAAGAAAGTAAAATGTCAAAAAGTCCATGTGGACAATGAGAAAAAAAAAAAACAAATTCAAGAGTCTTTTAAATGTCTGATATATAGGGTTGTTTCATGGTTTTGGGTTTTGATTTTCCTCAGAAGCTGATCTCAGAGACTTTTCCTCTGTGGGAAGAGCCCTAGGCTGTCATTTTATCATGGTGTGTGTCTGTTCACATGTCCTAGAGGCAATGAATTATGAAGAAAGGAGAGAGTTGCAGGAGGTAAAAGCAGGCTGGGCATCCTTTAAACAAAAAATGGGGAACTGTTAGAAAAATGACCTGAAAACTAGATTCTTTCCAATGTGCATTCCCCAAAAGAAATGCTCTGGCTGGGGGCATTGTCAGTGGTACAGTGCTTGCCTAGCATGCAGGAGGCCCTAGTTGGGTTTATTCCCAGCTCTGATGGGTGCGGGGCAGGGCTGGAATTTCTTCTCCTTTCTTTTTTGTGAATATTACCACTTCAAAATCTATCTCAGTTTCCCCCAACTTCCTTGGAGACTCTGGACACTTTGACCATTTCTTCTGACCTCCCAGAGCTTTGGAATCAGGCTATTCAATTGTTCATATTATTGTGTTATAGTTATCTCTAATTACGTTTTTGTGTGTAAACATTGTCTCTAATCAGATTATTCCCTTTGCCAGGAACTGTGTCATTGACTTTTAAAGAATTTCCTGACAGTCATAAGCATAATGTGCAATATGTATAGAGTATTAAATATTACAATTAAATAGAATTAAATAAAAGATATTCTATGACAGAAATTTTCCTCCTTCAAAATTATTAATAGAAACACGAATCAGAATAAGTTCATCTTCTTTGTCCCTATATGCAACAACTATATTTTTTTCTTTTCTTTTTTTCTAAATTAAAGCGGGTGGTATGCCACAATAGTGGTTCTCAACCCTGAGGCAACCTTGTAATCACCTGAGAATTTTAAAAATATGGAAGCCAAGGCTGTTACCCAGACCAGACTTCAACCAGAAGTACAAGGAGTTTTAGAAGATCCCAGGAGAATCTAATCTGTCAATGGGGTAAAAAGCTCATTGGCTACAGCACTGGCTGATGACTCAGTCAATCAACAGCATCTGCTGAACCACAGGGCTAATCTAGTCAAGATCAGCACGGCAGCTGCTCATGTGGGCTTCTCTTAGTTACCTATTTTAAGTGTGCCAAGCTGTGGAAGAGCTTTTGGGCTCTTCAAATGTTCAGATATACCCCTTCTTTGGTATATGGGCACTCTTCTTCTAGACATCTCTTTATAGACAATACAAACACCTTTTTACTAGAATGTAAAAAAAAAAAAAAAAACAGAACCAAAGTCCAAGAAGTTTAGAAAGTTTAGTGAGAACAGTTTAGATTGAGTCTGTATTCTTAAAGGGAAAAAAGGAAATTTAATCTGCCAGAAAAATCAAACTCCATGATCCCCTAAACCTGCACTTTTTGTATCTAAAATAACTTGTTATTGGGCTCATAAGGGAAAAATACTTATCAGACTCTGCAAACCTCTTCACATATAATCTTACCTATTTGAACTATGTGCTTCTATATCACCTGTTTTGCATAAAAGGAAACTAAGGGTGGAGAAGAAACCTACCCTAGGACATAGTTCTGAGAAACAACGGATTCAAACCCGGGTCTATCCAGCCCCAGAGCTCTGAACCTCTGCACTGTGACCCCAGGAATAACTTCTGCTGAATAAAGAATTGAATGAAATGCTTAACCCGAAATGCAGGGTCATGGAAAAGCAGTAAATTGTGAGGGTTTTCTCTTCATTTAAGTTCAACTGTAAGTCATTAATGAATTTATGTCTACTGTAATTGTGTTTGTAACTTTCCACTAGAATGTGTTCTGGATGATCTTATAAAATTTCAAAGAAAATTCATGGGATTTCTCCCCAGTGTTAAGTGACAAAGAAGACCAGCAATGTGGCTGTAGAACATGGTTTATTTATAATGAAATTATAGAATACATCAACACAACTGCTTTATGTTTAAAGATAGTGACAGTTCAACTACTGGTTCTAGAACATGCTGTGCTGTTTTATGCCTCTCTGAATGCACATGCTGTTTGCTCCTACTGGCCAGGCATGCTTCTTCTCCTTGACAATGTCTACACGTCAGATTTTAACCAGTTCACCAAGACGCTCAAGCATCTTTCCCCTGGTTGAATTCTTTCACTCCCCACTTGAGGGGCCTAAAGAAGTTTTCAGTGTGCCCCTGTTTCCTTCTCTACCATATAACTTGCTCTGTCATGGTCTTCCTAAGTCTCATGGCAATCCTTTCTCATGTGTCTTGTGCGTCTCTCCTGGGTGAGATAGGAAGCCGTTTGAGTTATGCTATGGTTTGGATAAGTGTCCCCTAAAGGCTCATGTGTTGAAGGATTGGTCCTTAGCTGGTAGAGCTATTGGGAGGTGGTGGAACCTTGAAGAGGTGGGGCCTAGAGGGAAGAAGTTAGGTCATCAAGGGTGTGCCCTTGCAGGGGATATTGAGACTCCAGCCATTTCCTCTTTCTCTATGCCTCTGGCCACCATGAGTTGAAGCCTTCCTCTACCACATCCTCCCACTGTGATGTACTATCTTGTCATAGGCCCAAAAGCAACAGTCAACTGGCTGTGGACTGACGCCTCTGAAACCGTGAGCCAAAATAAATCTTTCCTTTTTTTAAAAAAAAAAATCATTTATCTCAATAATTTGTTTGAGTAACAGAATGCTGACTAACATAGGCCAAGATCATTTCATGATCCTTATATCCCCAGAGCCTAGCACATAGTATATGACCTATACATGGTTTATTGGATTTTCGAATGAATTATGGGTTAGATGAATTGGAATTTACCCAAGAGACCATGTAGCAAGACTTCAGCAGAGTCTTCATCCTGATAAAATTAGATATCTTCTTTATTTAAAAACTTTTCACAGCCTCAAATTTTTAAAGGGAAATATAGTTATGCATATATAAATAAATACATTTAATGTTGAACAAAGATAAAGCCTTCTCTAAAAGCAATTGGTTGATAAATTATGCCATCGGTAGAAGTTTTTATGTATATGGGAATATATGAATGTAAACTTTAGTCAAATGCGGTCAGTTTTCTCCTTTGAAAAGTTGATATTCTGTGTAATATCAAACTTACTACATCAAAGCCTACTGATAACACTGTTTTCTCTAATATATAAATAAGACTGTTTTATGCTGACATTCATCTATGGGGATTCCGTGACTGAATTAACCACTCAGAGAGAATTAATCCTTACATGTGGGATCTGGGTGTTGGTTTTTTATATGGGAAACAGCATCTGAATTCAGCCTCTTTCTTCAAAGCTTTTCTTTGAAACAGATGTGCTGTTTCCTACAGAGGAGAGGGATTTGGAGTGACGCCTGCCCCCTGGCTACTCTGTATCAGACCTCATTGGCTAGCTCTGGGCAGGTCATGAAAGGCCACAATGATACAGTGTGGCAACTTGGTTATTTTCACAGAAGCCTAACTAGCACTGATTGCTTTCTTTGATACTAAAATAGAAAAAACTCAAAAACATTTATCAGGCTAGGGAGTAGCTCAGTGGTAGAGTACTTGCTTAGCATGTTTGAGACCTGCTGTTCCATCCCCAGAATTGCAAAATCAATTACCTCTTAGTCTAAATCATGCAGTGTACGTCAGTGACACACTGACGACTTTTTTTTATATATATATATATATATTTTCAAGGCCTTGAAGTCATCATCTGGGAATTCACTTCTTTAGATTTTTAAAGTATGCTTAAATTCTGGCTTCTGACTTGTTTATAAATAGATATGTTGTGTTTAAAGTATGCAGAATGGAGGTGATAAAAACTAACTCATCACCTATGTCTGAGTCCCATGAAACATTTAAATAATATATAAGTTTATGGTTTAAAGTTTTAAGAAGTTGTGCAGGAAATATGAAATGGCCAGTTAAGATATTCAGATGATTTGGATTCAAATTAGCCTTATAAAAACTTTATTTAGTTTGATTAATAATGATTACTTGCTTGTGGTTGTTGAATTCTCTATATAGATTTAGTTTCAATTGTAATTCATACACTGTACCTGGGTTCCCAACTTTGTTACAAGGAACATAGTCAATAGAATCTAGACTTTTCGCTTTTCTCAGTGATTGGTCTATATGTTTATTTTTAAACTTTTGTTATGGTATTTACACAGCAATGGTAAACTTCTGCATTTGTCATGTGGATTTCTAGAAATTTCAGAAACTTTTACTAATCTAGTGGTTCTGTTTCCAAGTATTATTTTCTGGCTGTTCAATGAGACTCTAGAATTCTTACAAATAAGTAAAAATGATAAACTTTTAATTTGTGACTCAGAAAGTATGTGAACCCTGCCAATCTTAATGGAGTTACATGACATAGTCCTAAAAATCATGTAAGACATCTAAGTGTACTTTAGTATATTCAGGGCCTTTTGCTCCGTTTTTTTTAAGTGCATGAGTTTGTGTGAAAAGAAATTCTATATTTTAACCTGCTGGATAAACTGTTTATTTCTTAAGTCTTTTCAAAAATTTGTATTTGAGGGAGGTATTTTCCTGGCCAGGTATTACAATATTTCCTTAGTAAGTCCAAGTATGATTTTAATTTTAGAGTTTTATAAGTTATCTTTACATTTGGTTCTTCATAAATGTGAGTTGTTTGGGTAAAATAAAAACACATAAAGTTAATATTTCCTTTTGGCATATTAACTCCATCACATTGCTTAACTTGAACTCCAAACAGGTGAGAGGCAGAGTAAACACTATTGGTCCATCTTGTGGCACTGTGGGATTTCTTTCCTTTTTGTATTGTCTGATCTTCCACAGTTTTGGAGTTTTAAGATAAATTGACTATAAAGACTGAGCATTAATTCCAAAGTGAGAATGTGGGGTCAGAAGTTTGGAGAAGAGCAGCGGGAACTTATAGTTACTTTCTTATTATGATTGACGTGGAGTTTAGGACAAATGGGGGATACTGCTGCTTCAAACATCAGTACCCTGGACAAGATTGTATCATTCAGTATTCAGTGTAGGTAATAGTACATATTTTCTTCCTACTACTTGGCTGATCGATAGGGCTCTGGAACACACTCAAGAACTTAAAAATAGAGAATAAGATCAACTCTCGTAGAGAGTTGAATTATAAAATTAACACATAGTACATAGAAGAGTATAGATAATCAGGCACTTGAATGGCTTGAGGCCTATAATCTATTTATATGCCCTAAAACTGATACATTAATTTAGAAATTTCCTAGGACATAAGTTCAATATATAAGTAATATTCCTAAGCCCTAGCAATGAATAACTGACTGCATTTTTCTAATCTAAGAAAAGGCTGAAATGGAATGATTTACTTTGTTATAGGTTTTTCCAAAATGTGATACGGGCAGTTTGAGAACTAAATACTTCCTGAAAGTAGGTTACTGCAAGTTGGTCCTTGATTTATGGTTTGTTCCTTTTCTTTTCATTTCCTTGGGATCAGGAGTTGAACCCAGAGGCACTTAACCACTAAGTTACATCCCCAACCCTTTTTGATTTTTTTTTTTTTTTTTTTACAAAATATTAAGACAGGGTTTCACTAAATTGCTTAGGACCTCACTAAATTTCTTTGGCTCTGATGCTGACGCTGGCTTTAAACTTGTGATTGTCCTGCTTCAGCCTCTCAAGCTCTGGGATTACAGACATGTGCCACCACACCCAGCTTGATTCATGATTTCTAAACTGAGTGGTAAATAAGAGAGGTACAGTACAGCTGTCTTATTGATCTTGGCTCTGACTACTTTATTTGATGAAACATGACTGGAGTATTCTTACTCATGAGGATCACTCAAAGTTACTGAACTTTGTGCTTCTCAGAGTAATAAAATCTCATGTGTTGTTTGAACATGGCAATGTCATGAAATCCCATGTGAGATGAGCAACTGTCAAAGAAGAGCATACATTCAATGTGATGGAAAAGGATGTTCTATTAGAAAAGAATTTATATATCTATTTAAAGGGCTGGGATATAGCTCAGTGGTAATTTACCTACCAAGTGCAAGGCCTTTGGTTCAATCTCCAGCACCACAATGAATCAATCAATCAATCAATAATTTTTAAAAAGTATATATAAAATGGCAAATTTGTATGTCAGTATTGAGATAGTCTCAAGGGTATTTATAAACTGATGCCCTGGGGGCTATTGGGAAATAAAATTTACCAAGTTATATTTTATGCATGTATGAATATGTCACAATGTATAACACCATTATGTATAGCTATAATGCACCAATTAAAAATCAATTCAAAAATTAAAAAAAATTAAAAAAAAAGCTTCTCCAATCACCTAGATTTAGTGCTCCTGATCTTGCTGCAGAGAAATAGACACCTCTGGCATGTTATGTGTCCTCCAGTTTTACTGGCCAACCCTGGGCCACAGTGGGCACACATTTCCACATTTTCTTCAACATCTTAAAGGAAAGGTTATCTCTTGCTTGTGAGAATGCCAGGGATTTCATCTAGGCCTGGCCTGGGTTTGAATGTAGAAAGAAACAAGACAATTGTTCCTTTTTGTAGCTCTTAATTACTGAAGTGTGAGCTGAATGTTCAAGAACATTCTTGGGGCGAGTGCTACAGGTCATATTAACTATGGCCTATTTTCTCCTTAATAAATAACAAGTGCATTATACAGAGGCTTTTCAGAGAGCTCATGCATGTGATCACTGTGCCAATGGATGCTGCCTTATTTACCTTCACCATGATTTTGTAGGGCAGATAGATATCTACTTTTTGAAAGAGTGACAGACTCCTGGATCAAGAATTAGTTCTAGGTTCTAGTGCCCACCTTTGTTGCTTGAATTTCATCTTTAAAATGTGACACTGCTAAAACTCTTATTATTTTCATCTTACATATGGATAAAGTCATATGTAAACAGAGAGATTAAGTTACTTTTCCAGGATTGAACTTTTCTTTGTAGTTTGGCCTGTTTTTAAGCTTGCAATAGAATATACGTCTAACATTTAGGGATAACATTCTTGGAATGTTGGATACCAGTAAATATTTAGAAATGGATATTAACAATGATCAGCACAGGATGGATGAGAACAGTTATCCTATGGGATCATTTCAGCATTGAGTCTTCTGGGAGGAGACAGGTAACCTGAGGAGTACAGACCTGAAAAGTAATCTCCTTGCTTATATTGCTTACTGCTGAATGATGAAGATTGAATTATTTACAGGAATCTGTCAGGCTTTTAACTGTAGTCTAAGGGAGAGGGAGCTGTGGCCACTCTAGACTTTTTTGGGAAATACTGTCCTAGGCAAAGTTGATATGAAGTTTTGAATGTCCTATTCATTAGGAATATTGAACTCCCTGCTGTTTCTTTGCTGTGTAACTTTCTGATTTCAACTTGGCTTTCAATGTAGACTCACTTTATTCAGTCAGCAAACATTTTTTTTTTTTAAATCTGCCATGTGCTGGGCCTACACATTCAGAATTGAGAACTGTGGTCCCCATCCTTGTCCCTGTGGAACTAATGGTCTTCTTGAGGTTGAGGAGAGGGAAAGATTAAACATGAAAAAAATCATTATTTTATAGTGAGATACCAATTATAACAGAGGTCTGAGCAGAATGTAATGAGAAGAACTAACTATGCAGGGCATGGTTAAGTGGAAGAGGAAGGAATCAGAAAATTCTTTGTGTAGGCAGTGAGAATCAGACTCTTGAAGAGTAGGGAAGAAGAGGGAGGAGAACTTCTTGTGTGGGATCCGTTTTATGCATGGAGGTCTGAGAAAGCATGGTTTATTGAGGAAATAATGGCAAGTTTGGTGTAACTGGAACTTTCGTGGGGTGGGTATGGATGACACGGGAGAAAGAAAAGAGATTTAGGGACAACATGCTTGGAATGTTGGATACCAGTAAATGTTTGGAAATGGATATTAACAATGATCAGCACAGGTTGGTTGAGAACAGTTATCCCTATGGAATCATTTGAGTATCGAGTTTTCTGGGAGGAGACAGGTAACCTGAGGAATAGAGATGAATTCAAGTTGACATCAGACATGCCTTTGATTTCCAGAGTAAGGATTTGGCTTTTATTTTGCATAAAATGACAAGCCAGCAGGGAAGAGTTTGTTATCAAGCTGAAGAAAATTTCTGGTTCTTTTGGAAGTTAACTCTTGTCTGAAGAATATTTTGGTTTTAATCATAGGCCAGTGAACACACAGAATTCCAGGTTCCTTGGCAATTGAACTGATTTATCAATGTAAAATGGTAAAGTGGTGTTCTACTTTGCCATTGAATGGACTGTAAATTTTGTTAGTTTCAGTCTCCTCTGGAGTCAAATCAGCTTTGACTGTCTCCAAAAAACTTGGTTTTCTGGATCTGTTCATAGGTCACCGACTATGTTTGCTACTTATTTTGCTAATTCGTTAGTCCTGTGCTTCCAGCTCTCAGCAGCAGTTTGTTTGAGGTCAGACTGTAGGTCCTCAGTCCTAGTCCACCGCCTACATGAGGTCACAATGCTGTCTCTAATTTCAACACATTAAATTTCAGTCTTTTTCTCATGAAAGTCAAATACTTTAGTAGTTGTGAAATTAGGGCTTTGTTGCTCTTTATGGCTGGGTCTTTAAACCTCTGTAAGCAGGAATGGATCTTCTTAATGTTTGCACCGTCATTGTGCCCAAGTTGATCCTGTACATGCAGCAAAAGTATCATAACTGTCCCCTGAAGGATGACTTCCTAGTCACACTAGAGTCTCATCAGGAGTCTTTCTTGTGACATTTCCTATTATCCATTCATATAAAATTGATTTAAATTGATTCAACTGTTTTGGAGAATTTTCTTAAGAAAGAGGCTTACCATATTAAAGACGTGAAAGACTAAAATTTATAGAGAAGAGAATTCAAGGGGGTGAGTCACTGCTGCAGACCTAAGTGTGGGACTTGTAACCACAGTCAGTAGCTGGAATCATTTGTAATTATAGGAAATATGACTTGTCCCATCAGACTATGCCAGATTGCAAATTTTTTTTCTTCCTTTCAAATAGCATAAATTTTATTTGAGATTAATATATCAAAAATAAGAATGACCAGATCAGAAATGAGTGGGTTTATATTTTCCCCATAGTGTGTGATTTGAGGGTGAGAACGAGGACATAAAGGAATCCTGATAATATTGTCAAGACAGAAGTTAGTTACCCTCAGGGTTCTAATAGAACACTTTGATTAGAGACCATCATTCCCATTTGGGAAGGAATCTCACATGGTGTGGCCTCTGTTAACATTGTTGATGTCCTACTGCCTGCTGGAAAAACAGTGATAAACAATGCTTATACCACAAGATCTCCATTCTGTATCCGGAAGGCCAAGTAGTAATGCATGGAAATTATTTTAAGTAATACTCAAGGAAAGGCAAACTATCAGAGAGTACTCTTTCAAAATGTTAAGCTGATGAAAAAAAGAGGAGCATTTTGCATCAATTTAGCTTTCTTTCCTTTTTTTTTATCTGCAGTGTTGGCGATTGAACCAAGGACCTCAAACAAGTAGGCAAGTTCTTTATCCCTGGGCTGCATTCTTAGCCTTTTAAAATTTTTATTATGAGATAGAGTCTCACTATGTTGCTGGGGCTCGCCTAAAATGCACGCTCCTCCTGCCTCAGCCTCCCATATAGATGGAATTGTAGGTGAGCACCACCACACCTGGTTTAGCTTTCCTTTCTTTAGGGCCCAAAGCATATTGTGGTGCTTGTCTGAGAAATGTAACACAATTTTTATTTCATTGAGTGCATAGCAAGTGTATAATCTTATTTTTAATGGTTTTTGAAACATGATGCAAGAATCATTTTTAAATCCTTAGTGTTTTCAAACTTTGTAATCAATTGAAATAAAAAAGAAATCTGAACTTAAAACAACATTTAATTGTATCTTTACTTCTTTAGCCTCTCTATATTTTGTTGGCTTGTAAAGACTAAAATTTGTTTAAGCTCTTTATTTCTTTACCTTTCATTACATGTGTGTTCTTGGGGCAAGAGCTGGGGGTGTAGGCAGTAAGGAGAGGAAGTGGCGAAAAGCACTTAGAAGTGCCTCTTATCCTTTTAAAGAAACATCTCCAAACTCTCTTTGTTTATTCTTATGGTAAGTGGTTTTACAAAGTGCTGGGTAGGATAATTTCCATGAAATTTTCCCTGGATTTTAATGACCTGAAGAATTATTCAAAATTTCTTCCAGAACACTAACTGGAAGGGCGTGTGGTCTGGTCTGGAGTTTCCCCACTGTTTTTCTGGATGGGTCACATCTCTAGACTCAGCAGGCCACCCTGGAGAAGCCAACCTTCAAAGAGCCAGATAGCTCTCTCCTTCCTTCCTGCTCAGCTGTAGTTGGAAATCACTGCCTGTATTGGATGTCCACTCACTTTCCATCTCTGCTCCTCCAGTGTGTTTGCTGCTGACCTCCTTTCCTTGGTCGGGTGTAGCACAGCCTCATAACGGGGCAGCAGTACCTCCTTCTTCACCTGCCCACTCTTGCTCCCACCTCATTAAAGTCTGTCCTCTCTTTGTCTCAGGCCTATTTGATTTTGAAGAATGGTTCTAAATAAATCATATAAACTGATCTTAGACATTCTTGTCTTTTTAGTTGTTGATGGACCTTTATTTTATCTATCTACCTATCATCTATCTATCTATCTATCTATCTATCTATCTATCTATCTATCTGCAGTGCTTAAAATCAAACCCAGTGCCTTATGCATGCTACTGAAGTGCTGTACCACTGAACTACAACCCCAGCCCCCATTCTTGTCTTTTGATGAAGAACATGCTTCAGTTGCAATATAAAGAAATGAATGATGGTTGTTTTTGGCTCTATAAACATCTGAACTTTTTCTATTATTAAAAAAATACTCAAGTATTTTAAAGTTATTTTTTAATCAACAAATAAAATTGTATATATTTATCATGCAATATGTTGTTTTGAAATGGAAGTCTGTGTTTTCAAATGTCTTCCTTGAACCACTCCTTATGTGCTGCAGTTACCATCATTCCCCCACCTGCCTCTCCCCCAGTAGCAATTTTTTCCTTTCTGATGTGGTTGCAACATTCTTCTTTGTCAGAAAACCATGAAGTGAGGATGAGGGAGGGCAGGGAGCCATGACAATTGGAGAACATTGTTGTCAATAAAAGCCTAGTAAGGAATTTTAATATCACTTGAGGATCAGTTTCCCTACTTGTGAGATGGGCTTAGAGAAATAGATATGAACACCATTTTGTTCTCTCATGTTTCAGTAGCTTAAGAAATTTCCAAAAAGGGGATTTAAAAATAGGCAAGGAATTATGGGTTTAACCTGCTATTTAATCTAGAAAATACAGTTGTTCAGCATTCATTAACTCCATAAATATGTGCTAAGTATTGGCTCTCTGCTAGGTATAACTGATGGATACATAAATTAGGCAAATGCTCTCATAAGATTAAATATACCAACAATTTCTTTTCTTATCCCTTTTGGAGATTGCTAGAAACTTGGTGGTGTCCTTAAATCATTCAGTTAGCTTCTGAACACTGAACATCCTTCAGGGACATGATTATGTATGTGTAGAATTGTGTAATACTTTGAGTGTGTTGTGTTTCGAATTTAAGAGGGAAGATTTCCCCAAATTTCAATTGTCCATGAAATTTAGTGTGGAGTTAATGCCACTCTTTCTTGCTCTCACTTGTACTTCTCTATATTAATCATACCACCTGCTCAGCAAAACTCTCTGGTTAGTGGTCTTGTTCAAATTGGATGGAAGCTTTATGTGTTACTCAAAATTTGGCCACATACCTATGAATTGATGTGAGAACTGTTGGGCTATAGGTAAGTAACTTACTGTATTTTGCTAATTCTGACATATGTTGACTTATTTCAGATGCTTCTGATCAAGTTCATGGATGGCAAGTTGGATCCCTGATGATAAAAATGGCAATTGGAATTTATTGAAGTCAATGGTGCTGGGCCTCATGTGCAGTATCTTGTTTAATCCTATGTGAATCCTATGAGGATAGTTCAATTTATTTATTTTTTTATTTTGTATTTGAGAAAATAGGAACTTTGATTAAGTAATAATTTAGCAGATATATTTAAGAGTGTTCAAAAATCATATTTTTTCTTGGCTTCTGAGACATAATAAGGATTCATGAAGATAATTTTTTTTCACTGAATACATTTTAAGAAGGAAAAGGAAAATAAAATACTTTAAGAAATGTGAAGGTCTCCCCACATTTTTGAAAAACTGAGTATAAAATCTGGAGGGGAAGATTAGACGTTGGTAAAAAAAAAAAGGCTGATATTATTAAATTTCTGTTTTGACATTTTGTGTATGTATAAATGTGAAGCAACCCCAAATATTACATTATTTTCTATTTTTTAATGAAAAGTTATTAGAATAGTTTTTGTGACCAATTTGAATATATGTATTGTTTTAGGGTTAGGTAAAATAGATAAATAGTACCTGTTATTTATGGCATGTTTACTACTTCTATACATGTTCAAAATAATATTTTATATAAAATATAAAATTATGTATTTACTTAAAATATTTCTTTTTTACACCCTTACATTTCTTGAGGTGTCTTCAATAGTGACATTTCTATCATCAAAAGAATGTTTTGAATCACTTACAAAAGTTTTCTTTAGCTTCATTTCTTTGAGTTATAATATTGCTTAATTATATGAGATGCTGACACAGGAGATTTTGATTTATAATTTCTGTGTTATAATCATTTTCTATAAAGTTGTTCTCAAAAGGCTGCCTACAATGCTAAAACTGTATTAAGTTTCTTTGCCACCTAATTTTAAAAAATCAGTTATTTCAGATGACTGATGTAATGCAGTCATTACTCTTTTGTTTAAGCTGAAATAATCAAGAGAATGCCCTGCAGTATGAGATATTTCATAAAGACTCCAAGATATGGTGAGTCTCTTAATTTGGAAATTTTTTCTTTTTTTCTTTTTCTTTTTTTTTTTTTTTTTTTGCGGGGGAAGGGTAGGGGAAACAAAAGCTAGGCTAATATTTCTGAATATATGATAGTTCTAGAATTTTCATTTCTAAACCATGCCCATAGTAACTATGCACTATAAAATGAATTGGAGCCCCTCTGTCAGGTCCCAAGGATCGTATAATATCCATGTGATCCAACCTTTTATTTTAAGCTCTTTGCTTACAATGATGATACCAAGATCCCAGATAAGAGGACAGCAAAAATTCTTGGGTTAGAGCAGTGAATATAAGGGCACATTGAATCAAACCTGGGTGTAAAACACATATTAAGCAAGAGGCACAGATGTTGTCCTTTTTTCTTGGTACCTGGGATTAAATCCAGGGATGCTTTATCACTGAGCTACATGTCCAGCCCTTTTATGTTTTTTTTTTTTTTTTTTTTTTTAATTTTGAGACAGGTTCTCACAAAGTCACTTAAGGCCTCACTAAGTTATTGAGGCTGGCCTTGAATTTGTGATCCTCCTGCCTCAGCCTCATGAGTTGCTGGGATTACAGGTGTTCACCACTGACCCTGCAAGAGTTGTCCTTTCTAATTCTGCTTGGGAACCACCACGAGGACAGACTTTGCTCTTCATGTCCGTCCACTATATACCCTTTGTTTTATGCTTCCTTGTTGACATTTGGGGCCCAAAGCAAAACTGCAAGAGGAGGTAGAATAACTTATGTTTCTGTGGTCAACAGAAAGCCTGAGCTCTACTCATAAGAGTGATCCCCACCTGGGGATGATTCTGGAGGCATGTGAAGGTCAAATGGGCTCCCTTCTTTGGTCAAGGTCTTGATGTTCACATTTGACAAATGCTTTGAAGGACTGAATAAGTGCCTGGCACTTTGTTGGTGTTGGGGAGTTTGGTGGAGGGTATGGCTTAACGCAAAGAAAAACAAAGATGTCTTCCCAGTATTCAAGGAGCTCGTGGTCTAGAAGCCATGAGAGGAGCTTCCAAGTCTTGCTCTTCAGGAAGCTGGTGGGGAGGATAATTAGGCTCAAGGCGGAGTCTCTGCTGTGAGGTGAGACAGACCAGGTAGCTACTTTGGGAAGGTGGTGAGCTGAAGGTTGTACAGGGATAGAGAAAAAAAGCGCAACAAACCATTGTTATTATTTTCAGTGCCATTGATTGAAAAGGAAGAAAGGCAGAGTACTGAAGTGGTACTTGGGATTGGAAAGAGAGAAGTGGTTGTGGATCTAGAAGAGACAGGCATCTGCACCAGCCTGGGCATGGAGCTCATGGGGCAGTTGGGACTGGGAAGGAGACTGGCTGAGTTTGTGCCTGGCAGGACTGGGCAGCCAGGGTGGAGTGTGGTGCCAAGGGAGTGTGCTGCTAGCAGAGATCATGCAATGGCACCCTTGGTATGCTTTTAACTAAAAATTAAAAATTTTAAAAATTAGGCAACTCTCTTCTTTGATTTATTTAAGCCTTCCAGGGCTCTTGGATGATACAGAGAAGGACCAATGGAAAATGAAGCCAGTAGGAGATTGTCCAGTTGGTTTTAGTTATACTTTGTGTGTGTGTGTGTGTGTGTGTTATATTTGATAAAAAAATCAAAGATCATATTTGTATCTATTTGTATCCCAAGAAGTGTGAACATTTCAAACTAATTTCAATTTATAAATTAGTATTAAGACACCCCAAGATTGTGATTTGCTGGATGTGACATAGTAGTCACAATCCTGAGAGTTCGACAGCTTTATACAGTTATATCTTAGGCAGCCTTATTTTTCTTTCTGTTATTTTCCCTTTAAAAATAATATTATCTGCCACTTTCTTTTTACTCATAACTCCTTATTGTCTTAGAAATCTTCTTTGTTGTGGATGACAGAAAGTCTCTTGAATAGGTTTGAGCAAGAATATGAGCCATGAGGAATTTTCTATATGGATTTGTTGTGACATTATATATCCTAATGACAGAAATGGGGCTAAACCTTAGGCATATTGTCCCAAACATCTGTGACCAGGCCAGACTCCTGCTAGACTAATGTGGCAGCTCCTCCACTACTGATGAGCTCTGGGAGCAAGAGGGAAACTGCTGAGGGGGCAGTTTCTAGAAGGTATGCTCTTGGGCAGACCAAAAAAAAAAAAAAATTACTACAGTTAACAGTAATGGCTTTGAAATCAATGATAATGAATATTCACTTTCAAAATGACTCAGTGAAGCTAATAATATTATTTTATAATTACTATGGGTTACATTATCTTCTTATTAATTTTTTTAATCCAGGTGAACCATTGAGCAATTTCCCCAGCCATTTTTTGGGGGGAGGGGACAGGGTCGTACTAAGTTGCTTAAGGCCTAACTACATTGCTGAGACTGGCTTTGAACTTGCAATCCTTCCTACCTTAGTCTCCTGAGTTGCTGGGATTACAGGCATGTGCCACTGTACCCAGCTATCTTATTATCTTATTTGAAATCACAGCTGCTAATGCAGTAAAGCAGCAAGTGTATCTGTTCCCATTTTATAGATAAAAAAACCCAATGTGCAGAGAGGTTCTGCAATTTGCCCAAGGACACACAGCTGGTAACTTATAGAGATGGAACACAGGCCCCTTTCACCACATCCTCTTCCTAAATGCTTCGATTCTTAAAATAAATCAACTCTGTTGTTCATGTCTTTTCCATTTATTTTAAGGAAACAACATTCTGGATTAATTTTAAGTAAAAGTACCCTGAAGGCATAGCTGAATTTTCAGAGTTGGACAGGTGATCATCTGATGGTGCTGTAGCATTTCTATTTCTCTTTAGGTTGGGAGAAAGGACATTCTCCATGCTCCTCTTTTCTTTTGATTTCCTGTTGGCATCACTCCTTCCCTCCGTATTTTTCAACATTCAAGCCAGATGCCAGTTGTCTGTGTGAAAACACACTGCATCTCAAATATATCAAGATGCCAAGCGTATGTGCAATATTTGACCATATGTGAATATTCCAGTAAACTCCTGGGGACTTATGTTCCAGTGTCAGTGCTGAACAACAGGAAGACTGTAAATTCCATCATCTAACCAGAGGATTCACATATGCCTCATATTTATAAATACCCAATCTATGCAATGCATTCTGAACTTGACTCTTTGGTACCATGGAGGTGTTGCATGCTGTCTCCATGGAAGCAGTGATAACTTGTAAGAATATAAATTGATGTGACCTTCTCATGTTGGTGCTGTCCTTCCTGATTACAGCAATTGGTTGTTGTGGAAAAACTTGTAAACAAAGAACATTTTTCAAGGGGAGTCTTGAAAGAAAAGAAGAATGTGTACATGGTGGCCAATAGATATACTTTAAGAAAACCAAACGTTGAGTTACACTGACTGGGCCACGGAAATTCCCCTGAAGCTGGACAGGGAGGGATTAAATTCTGGAACCATAGCAAAATATTTCCAACGAGACAGAATAGAGGCTAGCATGTTGAGCAGTATCTTTATCTCTGGCTTCCCCCTACCCCAGGCTTCTGAGGTGCTGCCTAGTCATGTAAAAACTAAAAGCACAAAATGAAACCACTTCAAGAGGATTTACTTTATGCCAAGCTTTGTTTTGGACCTGGTAAAAGTTAAGAAGATGAGATAAACAAGGCCTTTATCCTCAAAGGCATTTATGGTTTAATACAGGGACTCTCCATCAACACAGAAATGCCAACAAAGCAAGGCAGGAAGGAGTTGGAGGCAACATTTCCTTGCAATGCCAGGGTATTGGGACAGGCGGAGACTCCTAGCATGACTCTGCGCTAGCTAAGGCCCGTGGAAAGGGAGTTCCCTGCATGAACTGCCCTTCCTTCTAAAAAGCATTAGAAGTCCTACTGGTAATAATAACAGCAATCATTTATCAACTTCTTATGTGTGCTAAACACTTTAATTCTTTTTGTCATTTGACTTTCAAAACAACCTGATGAGGATACACTAATTTTTCCTGTTATTATAGTTGATGGAACTGAGGTTTAGAGAGAGAAATAACTTACTGAAGTCATGTACTTGTCTTGTCATGTGATTGTCAATTCCTTTTGTTCTGCAAAGATGAGAATGTTCATAGTTTTCTAACAGAGGTATACTATGCAATGCATTCTGAACTTGACTCTTTGGTACAGTGGAGGTGTTGCATGCTGTCTCCATGGAAGCAGTGATAATTTGTGTTACTCTTCATCTCTGCCAAAGCAAGCCCTATTTATTCTGCTAGAATTTTGGGACACCCTGTACATGTCTTATAAACTCCTCCTGAGGTCCAAGGACCTTTTTCTACAGTGCTTTTAAAAAAACTTATGTTTGGTACATTTATTTGGCAATTGATCATAAATTGTCATATGTTGACTCTCATTTATCGTATGATATTGTTTCAATTTGTGTAATCTTTCCATTCATATCCCAAACTTCTTCATGTTGGTGATGTTAAGAGATTAAAAATAATTCTTTACATTACTCATTGCAGGGTACATTATGAACAATATTTTTGGTATTGATTAAAATTAAAGCTGTATTGATTCTTCATTGCTGCTCAACAAATTACCAAGAACATAATAGATAAGAAAACAACATGTGTTATTGCTTCTCTGGATCAGTAACTGGGCATATGTCCTGACTGGTTCTCTGTAAAGTGGCAGTAGAGGCATTGGCTGGGCATGCTTCTCATCTGGAGGTGGGTTCTAAGATCACTGGCAAAATCCATATATAATAGAATGGATTTGAACCCCTATCTCTCATCCTGCACAAAACTCAACTCAAAGTAGATCAAGGACCTACACATTAGACCAGAGACCCTGAAATTACTAGAATAAGAAGTAGGCTCAATTCTCCAACATGTCAGCTTAGGAAACGAATTCCTCTACAAGACTCCTAAGGTGTAAGATGTAAAGTCAAGAATCAATAAATGGCATAGAAACAAACTGAAAAGCTTCTTTATAGCAAAGGAAACAATCAAGAATGTGTACAGGGCTGGGGATGTGGCTCAAGCGGTGGTGCCCTTGCCTGGCATGTGTGCGGCCCGGGTTCGATCCTCAGCCCCACATACAAACAAAGATGTTGTGTCCGCCAAATACTAAAAAATAAATATTAAAAAATTCTCTCTCTCGCTTTAAAAAAATATTTTAAAAAAAGAATGTGTACAGAGATCATACATACTGGGAGAAAATCTTCACCACTAGTACCTCAAATAAGGCATTAATTTCTAGGATATACAAAGAACTCAAAAAACTTAACACCAGAAAATTAAATAACCTGGTCAAAAATGGGCAAAAGAACTGAACAAACATTTCACAGAAGAAGAAATATGAATGGTCAAAAAATGTTCAATGTCTCTAGCCATCAGAGAAATGCAAATTAAAACGCACTGAGATTCCATCTTATTCTAGTCAGAATGGCAATTATAAAGAACATAAACAGCAATAAATGTTGGTGAGGATGTAGGGAGTAAGATTCACTCATACATTGCTGGTTGGACCAACCAGTATAAAAAGCAGTATGGATATTTCTCAGAAAACTTGGGATGGAACCACCTTTTGATCCAGTTATCCCACTCCTTGGTCTATACCCAAAGGACTTAAAATTAACATACTACAGTGATGCAGCCCATCCACATTTATAGCAGCTCAATTCACAATAACCCAGCTATGGAAACAACCTAAGTGTCCTTCAATCGATAAATGGATAAAGAAAATGTGGTGTATATACACAATGGAATATTAGTCTTAAAGATGAAATTATGGCATTTTCTGGTAAATGGATGGAGAATATCATGCTGAGTGAAGGAAGCCAAATGTTCTCTCTTTGGTTTTTGGATGCTAACCCCCCAAAAAGGAAGGAAGGTTGGACAGGGGAATAATAGAAATCCATTGGATTAGACAAAGGAAATGAAGGGAAGGGAGAAGAGAGGGTAATAGGAAAGACAATAGAATTAATTGGTCATAACTTTCCTAGCCTTGTATTTGTACACATGACCAGGCTAACTCACATCATGTACAACCGCAAGAGTGGGATCCTAAATGGAATAAGTTATACTCTGTGTATGTATGGACTTCTAAAATACATTCTACTGTCATGTATAACTAAAAAGAACAAATTTTAAAAAGAGTCATTTCCTTTGGTTGGGGCACGGAGGATTCTTCTTCTTCCTGGCTATCAGATGGAGGCTACTGTCAGCAGTTAGAGGTTGTCTCCTCCATCCCATTTCCATGTCACGTGGCTCTCTGATTTGCCCTTTTACAAAATTGTATATTATTTCCTTCTTGAAAGTCAGTAACTGAGATGTCTCTAGAGGAAGTTTGCTAATAAGATAGATTCTTTTTTTTTCTTTTTTCTTAAACTATTAAAGTCTTTAAATAACGTAATCTTAAAATAAAGTAATCTTGGGTACAACATCCCATCACCTTTACTATATTTTATTTATTCTAAGCAAGTCCCAGGCCTCCCCCAATCTCAAGGGGGATGGGATGGCACAAGACTGTGAACAACAAGAAATGGGGATCATGTGAGTAGCACCATAAAAATCTACCCACCATGAAAATGAAAGAAATAGGTAATGTACATATATTTGAGACTTAAATTCACCTAGCAAATCAATACTGGTACTTAAAATGAATAACCTGGTTTCAATCTTGTTTTAGTTATTAAATCATCACCATCACAATTTAGATAGTCTTGGTTAAACAGCAGGTTCTGTCTTATGGGAATGGAGCCCAGGAATTAATCCATTTAGTGGGTATGAATTGAGGAGATAACTTGCTAGGAAGGCCACTGTCCAGAGTGATGTGTTTCACTCAGCGAGAGCTGAGATTCATGGCCATTTATCTGGTAGTTGGTGGCAGGAATTAGGATATGCCAGGATTGGGGTCAACTCAGTCTCTCAAAGAGGGAAATTGGCAAGGCTCAGACAACTTGTTAGGACTGTGGTCCAGAACACAAGGATAGGGCCTGCTGGGATATTTAGCTGCTAGCAGGAAGCTGGGTTGAACCACATCTAAGAGATTGAACCACAGCTACCCACATACATTTGGGTTTGAGCTTGGTTGTGACTCAGTAGGCCTGTCCTCACAGAATTAGCCTTTGCTGCCCCTGTGGACAGAGGGGAGGCTAGTGTTTTTTTCTGAGGAAACCCTGTCACTGAGGAAGGTATTACAAATGATCTCATGAAATCTAGGCTCTGATTCCACTTCAATCAAATTTGTGAGAAGTCGTCCATGTTAACATTTTTTCCTGAATGTTAGGCACATTCACTTAATTATTTTTAATAAGATTTCATTTTTCTTCAGCCTTTCCCATTGTTCAATCATCTTAACTTTCATTAAAACCCATTAGAACTGGATTTCTATCCAGTTCCTCTTTTCCCATGGAAATTCAGTGATAAAGATATAATCCTATCAATTGAACAAATTGGATCAGATATGCTTTTCTGCATATAGCTTATTTATTATACAACTTCATATGCCTTTTTAAATAACACATGTTTTATGGGGTCTTTCTCCTGTGACTCATTTTTGGAGCTGATCCGAGAAGGAGTTATTCACCAGACGTGGCACCATTGACCCTCATTTCGAACTACATTTTTTATTTATTTTTTAAAAGATATTTCATTCACAGAATCCCCACTGAGCTTTTTATTGTGGAAAATTAGGGCCCGTAAATCATCCTCCTCAGAAAACTATAAATTTTATACAATTGAAACATTCCATGGACCGAGCTTGGCACTTTGATGAAATCACTCCTTTGCTTCTTATAATTTATGAGCTTTCCCCATCCTCCTCCCTCCTGTTCCATCATCACCTTGCCCTCCCAGCAAGAGTGGGGGTGGTATCACGACTTTAAATTGCTCACTGGGGTTTATTGAGTATAATTTGAGAGTGAATTTATATGAACCCACAATATTGCGACTTATCCAAAATTATGAACAATAAAACTTTTCATTTTCTCCTGGCAGGCAGAAGGGACGGGTTGATCATGCAGGAGGTACCATGGTGCAGAACAAAGTCTCTGGAAACCAAATGACATGGCTCAGAACACAACTCTTCCAGTCATTTCCTGTAAGACAGACCTCAGTTTCCTCACCTGTAGACTCAGAGCATGACTGGTCTTTAAGGTTATTTTCGGCTCTTATACTTTCTGTGGCTTGTTGCTTCTTTTATATGGTAATTATAAAAACCAACATAATGTACCTCAAACACTTGATTTTGGATGTGGAAGTTAACCTTTGGTTTTTAGGGGAAAGAAGAGAATAAAGACAAAGTAGTAAAGAATAAAGGACTCTTGATTCTTGTCTGTCAGATTTGCACTGGATTTTGAAGTCCTTGAAACCAGAAGCTCTGTATTTGGAAATTCTGCCTCCCAGTAGAGAACCTGATATCTGAATTTCCAATAAAAAAACGTTCAGTGAATACAAGAATCCAAAGGCGCATTACTTGCATAGATTTAAGGGCCTGGAACGTGACAGGCACACAGTAGGTACTCACTATATTTGTTGAATTCCCAACAAATGGGCTGCTTGCCATCTTTGGGATCTTGGATTTTCCCTGTGTGTCCACTCCCAATCCAGGTGGTATCTCTGTCTATATATTTTTATATCATCATTTTCCCCAGTTAGAACTCCAGATGGGTCTTCTAAGAAATTGCTGACTTTTTGGTGTCACTAGTACTCACAGTCTTGGCAAGAGTTTTGCTGCTGGAGAAATAGGCTAAGAATTAGAAGACAAAAGTGGTATGGCAAAGAGGCTGAGCTTGAGCTCTGGAGTAAGACTTAAGATTAAATGTGGAATCTTCCACTAAAAGACACTTTGGCCTCAGGCAGATCATTTCCTCTGAGTCCTACTCTTCTTTGCAGAATGGGGCCAGGGTCAGTAAGTGAGGATTAAAGTAATCATCCATGGTCAAGTACTTACCCTGATGCTGGCATCCAGTAAGTATTCAATAAGTACTAGGTATGACTTGAGAGTTTCATTGTCGGTAGCAGTGTTGATGTATTCAGCTGTAATTGCTACAGTTTTTTTTTTGTACAAAATTCAGATTCTGTTGTAGCAATATGACAATTATTCTAGGTAAATTTGTTGTAGTTTAAACTTAGTCCTTTAACTTTTGAGTGTCCATTTGAGATCCTTGTGTTTAAAAAAGAGTTATCAGTGATACTTATTAAAAGAATCTCATGATTTTTGAACAGAGAGCGTTGCTCAGATTTCTACTTACTTCTAAGTGTAGTTTTTGAGATTCCTGGGTTTTAAGAAAGAATGTGAATGTAGTGCTGTATAAAACATGTCTGGTATCCATCTTTTTCCACAAGATGGAAAATTTCCTTTCTGAGAGTTGTCAGTTATGACTTTGCCTACATGCAATTATAATATAACACTACTGTTTTAAGAAAAATATTGCTGGGGCCAGAATGCAAAACAGTCTGAAATACTTGAAAAGCAAGATGAAGCCAATTTCTTTTCTCTGATTTGCTTTGACAAGGTATGAACTGGAGTATGTGTCTTGGGACTATTTACCCTCTAAATATTAAAAATGTAAATAAGTGATGGGGTTTAGCGTGACAGAATACTGAACTGATGGCCACCCAGCCTTTGCGAGTAAAATATAGCTCACTTAATGACATTTTGGTTCTAAATCACTGCACTGCAGGCGAGTTTGTGGCTGACGGGGCTGCACAAAAATATTCCTTCAGGACTGTTTAAAAAGGCTGAATAAGCAGAGAATCCTGCGTGACAGCGCTCAGCGTATCAAAAGAGTGGTTCAGGTACACATGTTATTACCCATGGCTCCAGGCCCAATAACCTTTTCCTCTTATGGATAGATTCCCTGGACACAAAACAAATCTCTTTCCAAGTTAGAGAACTTTATCAGATTTATCTCTCTTTGTCAGAGCAGCATGCAGGAAACAAATGAAGTCTACAGCATGATTCAAATTGGAAGGAGAACAATTTACAGAGCTCACTGGCTTCTCGTAAACCTTATTAATGTTTGGCATGGGGTGCCAAGGAGTCGTAAAGAATCGTCCTGCTGAACATTTATATCTGCTCAGTCTCTTATTATATGTCCTCAACACAACTTAAATAAGGGCAGCCAGAGCATCTCGTGAGCAGGAAATGAGAAAGTTACACGTGTTTTTGTCTCACAATCAAATATTCTTCCCTATCTTTTTAAAGTCTCCCACTGGGAGACAAAGTACTTTTTTTGGGTTTCATTTTTCCTTAAGCTGTTGCCTGTAATTTCCACTTTGTTTTAGATTTGTCACAGCCCTAAAATGGAATTAAGTTGCTTATGTGTGCTCATGTCTTCTGTTACTGTGGATTTGGGGCGTTTCTCAATTCAGTCATGGACACACAGTTGCTGGAATTCACATTCCCTTTTGGAGTCTAGCCCATTGTGCCCTGCTGATGTGAAGTCATTGTGGGTAGTGCTGACTTACTTGATTGATTTCCTTATTCCTCTGCAATTCTCAACATATTTGACCTAATAATGCAGAGTAGGTATCATCTGCAGAATACTTAACTTTGTGCCAGGCGCATATATGTTTCATGACATCCTCATAACAACCTCGTGAGCTAAGTACGATCATCAACTTCATGTTAGAGATGGAACTGGAGCACTGATGTCAAATTAAATGGCCTACCTGGAAATTGCCTCCTGACAACCTGCACTACCATCTCTTTCTAGAATATTACTTTAGAGTTCATTGTAATGCCCCGTAAAAAACGAGTATATCAGGGGAGGAAACTGGGAGGAAGAAGGCTCAATGTAGAAAGATGTACTACATGGGCTTCTACCACCAGTTGAGCTAAAGAAATATTACACTTGGGTGTCATGCTTAGGGACACCATTGTGGGTGGGTGGCCTATTCAGCCATTCTAACGAGCATAGGACAGTCTTCTACTATTAAAGGTTAAAATTTCTTTTGTAATATTTCATTTTGAAATAATTCTAGACTGTCTCTCAAGAGAGACCAATATGAAGAACTTTCATATTCCTTTTCCCAGAATTCCCTAATTTTTTCCATTTTAGCACATTTAAAAAAATCATTTTGTCTCTATATAACTATTTACTATTATTTCACAGACCATTTGGAAATAAGTTGTAGAACACATTATCCTTTTGCCCTTAAACAATTTTGGTGTGTATATTCTAATAATAAGTAAATACTCTTATATAAGCACATTATAAATATTATAATCAGAAAATTGACATTGATTCAATGCTAATATCTGGTCTACAGACTTTATTCCATCAATTGTCCAAATATAAATATTTTGGAAGGGGATGTTCAGGGATCAATTTAGAGTCACATATTATATTCAGTTGCCATGTCTCTTTCGCTTATTTTGGTCTGGAACAGTTTTTCTTTGTCCTTTTTCATTTTGACATCTTTGAAAAGAGTATATAGTTCAGTTATGTAGCAGCTTGTCTCTCAATTTCAGTTTGTCTGGTATTTCCTTGTGGTTGGATTGAGGTCATATACTTTGTGCAGGAATATCACAGAGGCAATGTTGTGTTCTTCTCAGTGCCTCATATCAGGAGGCACCTGATGCTTATTCATCCTATTTCTGTGAATGTTAGCTGATTTCTACATTGCAAACACAATTTTCAATGGAGTAAAATTAAAATTTGAGTTAGATGTCAGTTTCCTGGGACTTTGGCTCAAATCAGGCCCATCACCCAAGCAGCTTTGGGAATTCTGATAAAGCTAGCTTCCCGATTGTCTCAGGACCAGGCTGCAGAAAGAAATGAGTCAACTGAGATATCCCTTGGGGAGCAGTAAGTAGGTACCATCTCTATCACCATAATCTCCAAATTGTGATTCTGTTTTTGCCCACGAAGTATCTTGATATTTGTTGAACTAATGAAAACAATTAGAATATCAAAATATTTACATGTCAACAAGTATTTCTAGAGCAATTGGTTTTGGAGCGGAAGTGGAGGGTGCAGTCAAATGAGGTCTGTTCTATCTTTGGACAAGAAGGTGGGAGCCTCATGTTGAGGAAGAAGTGGGAGAAGCTGGCATTTAAAACTGCACCCTATCCTAAAATGCAGGGAGCTGAGTTTCACAGAACATTGTCTCCTACAAGTAAGGCAGTACTTGATCAAAACAGGTAGGTGCTTACATTAAATGAGGCAAATATCCAGACAGCAGGGTATTGGGTTCTCTAGCAGCTCAGCACGCTATCTCCCCCATCTTTTCTGTGTGTGTGTGTGTGTGTGTGTGTGTGTGTACTGGGGTAGGGGGAGGTGAGGAAGGCTCATGAAGGACATGGGTCACTAAACAGATATAAGACTTCAGCCCAGGGGAACAAACAAAAAGACTGCAGAATCAGAGTAGGTCTGGGCTGGCACCAACTGTGATTTCAAAGAGGCTCCTATGGATGGGGCTAGAGAACTAGCTAAACGTTTAGCCTAAAGTCTGGTCTGAGACAAGAGAATTGGAGAATTTTAGCTGGGGGAAAAGGAGGGCACAGTTTGGGACCAAGCCTGACAGTATGGCCAAGCTTATACTATTAAAGATCTGAGACTTATAACTGGCAATTATGAAATCAGTATGAGCAGCTGGACTCACCATATCCAAGCCTTGCTCACCTTGGATGTGAGCCACACTCATGTCATTATGACGGTTTTTTAAAATCTTATAAAATTTTCTCTTTTACAAGACCGTTCTTCAATCCTATATCTCTTTGGACACTGTTGTTGGAGTTAGAAAAATGTAGCATGATTTGATCTGGGGTCCAGACCCTTTCAAAATATATATATTATGACTGAGAAGGATGGTCTTCTCCCCATATCTCTGAATTGGGCTACAGTGGACAGAGAGTATCAGAATGAGCAGTGAAATATGTCATAATAAAGAAATATGTCAGAATAAAGTTATTTTTAGAAAATAATTGCTTTTTAAAATCATCACCCATTCTCACCCTCTGTAATTTTCTGTTCCCTATTAGCTTCCTATATTTTAATTCTTTTCTTTTCCCCTGATATTTCCTATTCATTTAACTATAGCAATATTCCTAGAGACCATAGCAATGAAGTGTTTTATAAACATAAAGTGGGGCATAATGGAAACACCTCCTATGGTAACGGAAACCATAGAAACGTGTGTGTGTGTGCACACATGCACATGAATGTGCATGCACACAAAGCTATTTTGAGGTCAAAGCTTTGCAGAGTTTATACAGTTGGGAAAATGAAGTGTTTTACTGGGATCACATGGTAAAAATTGGGGTCTATTGTTGTCATCATGATTTAACATTCATTGTACATCTATAGTCCCCTGCACAGACCCTGGAACTAAATGTCAACTCTGCTTCATGGATTTTTGCTGGAAATTAGATAGCAAAGTCACAAAATGGAAAAAAAATTGAGAATACTTCCAAAGCAGAAATAGTGAATAATGCATTCCCAGAAAAGGTAGGTAAGGAGAAAATGAGTTTGACCCAGGCAGTTAGGAATGAAGAATGTGTGAGGAGACTTAAATGTCTAGCTCAGGGGTGGTTTGTAGCCATTTCCAAGAACTTTGGGAGGAACTGTGTAGGCTGCATGATCTAACAGTATAATCCTCTTCTGTCACAGCTCAGGCTCCATGGGGTGGAACCTTGACCTGGAGACTCCCTGTATTGGATAAAAACAAGCTGACTTCTCTGTAGGCAAATTTTCAAATGAAAGTTTTACTCTACCACTCACGTATCTAATACAATAAGTAATCAAGCCCTCAGGCTACAAGGGAAACGCTGAAGGTTCCTTTTTGCAAGGATGTAAAGATCATTCAAAATTAAAGATATGGTTTTTAAGAATATTTTTATCCTTACAATGTTCCTGAGACCATATTTTTTCCAACATCAGACACCTCCCCCCACTTTTTAATATTAAATGTCATTTAATAACAAAAGTAAACTGCATGTTATTTATGGAAACTGCAGTATATTAACTTGGCTAATTACAGGGTTATTCACTTTCCCAGCACCAGGTCATCTCCCATTTGTTTCCAACTGCTATGGCCACCATGTGTTTTAAGAGTAAGACAGAAATAATAAAGTGCAGGTTTCCAGAGTAATCACGTGTTATTTGCACAGTTCACCCAGGGAATTTACCATCTGGATTTGAAGGGCACATTATCCTAAAACAGAGTGGACTGAGTAGGGCTTTCCCATAACCCGCTTGTGTAACCACCAACTCTGTTGGGAAATTTCAAATGGAGCTATAGGGCCAGAAAAACCCAAATTCAGATGCCAGGCAGCACAACTCTTCACTTATGTGAACTCTTCCCCTTCTCTGCCTCTTAGTTTCTGTGTATAAGATAGAGTAGTGATGCCTAATTTCTAATATGATGCTGAATCTTGAATGAGATGATATGGTATGGTACTCAGCACAGGGTAAGTTGATAATGTATCCTGGTTCTTAGTTTATTTCCATTTCAACCTGCTCTCAACTCCTAAACTGAGAAGGCATGAAACATATGTAGTACTAGTTCTAAATTCAGAGTAAGAGACCCAAACTTGGCTATGTTCTATAAGGGGATTTGCTGTGTTATCGGGCTACTATTTGCTCATTTTAACCTTCCCTCCCATACCTCCTTGGTTAGTGAGGTGCCACCACCTGCCTATTCAAAAACTGAGCCATTTGTTAATGACAGTATGTGTGGATTCTAGCACAGAGCTCAAATAAACTCCTAGCCCTTTACTAGTATCTGTTAGAAATGCCAGGAATGGGTTTGACCCTCTACTCTATGAAACAGTTCCTGTATTTCCATCAACTACTTGAATCTTTAGATCTATAAATTCTCTATCTTTTCTTTTTTTTGAAAGGGGTTTCTACTTGAATTCTCTTTCAACTCCGACAGCCAGTTAGTTCCATTCTGACACAGTGGAGATATGCTGCTTCCCTCAATAGACACAACCTGGTTATGTGCCATCCAACAATACCTCCAGGGTGTTCCAGCTGTGGGGTCAGTGACAGGTAGGCTGGCCTTGCCATACCGAGGGCCAGTTGTTGTAGTGATGACAAACCCCGGCTATATAATTTGTTGTTTGAAATCATGAATCTTCTTAATTTTCCTGTGCTTCTGGCAACTCTGTCTAGACCCTATTTCTTGGCATTATCTCATCTTTCATTTATGCCACAATTCCCCAAAGATCTTTGGCTGCCTACTTTCTTCTATGCAATGATCTATCTTTCAGTCACTAACTTTGCCTGGGATTTTTCATAAGCCAGAGTTTTAATATCCTTCCTAGTTGTAAGGGAAAAAAAGTAAGCTCCCCCACCAAATGTGTGTGTGTGTGTGTGTGTGTGTGTGTGTATTTATATAGTGTTTTTTTGTGTGTGTGGTGGGGATTGAACTCAGGACTGCTCTACCATTGAGTTACATACCCAACAATTATTATTATTCAAATACTTGAGAAAGGATCACTAAGTGGCCCAGGATGACCTCAAACTTGAGATTCTATTGCTTCTATTAATGGCGACAGATGGGCAGATGTTTGCCCATTTCCTTAAATCAGTTTCTCATCATGTTTTTTGATTTGCTGTCTGTTATAGCTCAGAGAACCTATTACTGAGGTAAGTTGTTTGTCAACCAAATCAATTTGGTACACCGTGGTTGAATCTGATGTGGTCAGGCCTGAGGGGTCATTGGAGACAAAGAGGTGAAACCCTTACCCTGTCCTCTGGATGCCTGACACCCAGTAGGGAAGTAGGTAGTTAAGTAAACAACAATGATACAATGTGTTAAGTACTATAACTAAAGAATAAACAGTGATTTGGGGGGTGAGTGATTTTGCGACCATATTGATCTGAAGCAAACTGTAGTATTTTGATTTTTAAAGTAACTGAGTTTCTGATTTATTAATAAGGCCCTCTTGAATAAAAATGGTGAATGAGGGCATCCTTGTCTTGTTCCAGCTCTTAGAGGGAATGCTTTCAATTTTTCTCTATTTAGAATGATGTCAGCCTTGGGCTTAGCATAGACAGCTTTTACAATGTTGAGGTATGTTCCTATTATGCCTAGTTTTTCTAGTGTTTTGAACACAAAGGGGTGCTGTATTTTGTCAAATGCTTTTTCTGCACCTATTGAGATGAGAATATGATTCTTGTCTTTAAGTCTATTGATGTGATGTCATGAATGACATTTATTGATTTTTATATGTTGAGCCAACCTTACATCCCTGGGATGAACCCCACTTGATCATGGTGTACTATTTTTTTTAACATGTGTTTTTATGCAATTTGCCAGAATTATTAAGAATTTTTTACATCAGCAGGGATTGTGGTCTGAAGTTTCCTTGGTGTGTCTTTGTTTGGTTTTGGTGTCAGGGTGATACTAGCTTCGTAGAATGAGTTTGAAAGGGTTCCCTCCTTCTCTCTTTTATAGTATAATTTGAGACGTATTGGTGCTAATTCTTCTTTGAAGGTCTTGTAGAACTCAGCTGAGAATTTGTCTGGTCCTGGGTTTTTCTTGGTAGGCTTTTGATGGCATCTTCTATTTCATTGCTTGAAATTGATCTGTTTAAATTGTGTATGTCCTCTGATTCAGTTTGGGTAGGTCATATGTCTCTAGAAATTTGTTGATGTCTTCAAGATTTTCTATTTTAAACTCTAGCCAGAGCAATTAGGCAGAAGAAAGAAATTAAAGAGATACAAATAGGAAAAAAAAATCCTCAAACTATCACTGTTTGCCAATGACATGATTCTATATTTAGGAGATCCAAAAAAATTCCACCAGAGAACTTCTAGAACCAATAAATAAATTCAGCAAAGTAGCAGGATATAAAATTAACACCCATAAATCAAATACATTTCTGTACATCAATGATGAATCCACTGAAAGAGAAATTAGGAAAACTATCTCTTTCACAGTAGCCTCAAAAAATATTTGAGGCTAACAAAAAAAGGTGAAAGACCTCTACAATGAAAACTACAGAACACAAAAGAAAAAAATTGAAGAAGACCTTAGGAGATGGAAAGATCTTCCCTGCTTTTGCATGGAGAAATCTAGATCTGAATTCTGTGATTCCTAAGCATCCAAGTTCAAGTTAGCAGATGCATGACAGACTAATAGATTCTATAGTTAACTAGAGTTCATTATCTATTCCTTCCATCTATCTACTGAATGGATAAAATTCACACTTACTGAACACTGACTATGTGTCAGCTAATCTGCTACTAGGCACCTGGGTACAGTGATAATCTTTACAGATGTAGCTCTGCCTCTGTGAAACCTAGAATATAACTACCAAAAGCAATTTTTATTTTATTCATTTTGAGTGTTCATGAGGGAAAGTTAATTTTTTTTAAAGAAAGAGAGAGAGAGAGAGAGAGAGAGAGAGAGAGAGAGAGAGAGAGAATTTTTTAAAATATTTATTTATTTATTTTAGTTCTCGGCAGACACAACATCTTTTGTTTGTATGTGGTGCTGAGGATAGAACCTAGGCCGCACGCATGCCAGGCGAGCGCGCTACCGCTTGAGCCACATCCCCAGCCCAAGGGAAAGTTAAATTTACACACATTTCCTTCATTCTTGTATTGTCTTGATATTTCACTATTAATAACATTTAGGAGTTATTTTGTGCTAAAAAATTATTGTTACATTCTGGGAATACTTGCATATACAGTAATGTAATGGAAAATGATACCTTGCTAAGATGCAGTACCTATGAACAAATGTAACTTAAAACATTCAACTATAGCCAAGGATTCTAATTTGCACACCAATTGTTTAGGTAATCTTTTGGAGGATACTTAAAAATAACAGGAACTATAAACATTAAAGCTGTGCACATATGGGTGTCTATGTGTGTATCAATTGTCAGGATTCTACATTTGGTTTCAGTATTTTTGGTAAAGACATGGGACATAACTGTTAGCATATTTAGGGAAAATTTAGTAGACCCTGGATTCTCTACTATGAATTTTACATCTCTTGGTTTCTGATGAGATCTTCACTTCTTGCATCAGATACTTACTATTAACTCTAGAAAAAAAATTTAGTCTTTTACTCTGTGAGGTTGGCAGAGCACAGATGCAAGTCTCTTTTACTAGTCTTAAGAATCTCATATGCCTTTTCTTTATGTCTCTATAGGACTGGTCTCTCTGGGGATCAATATTCTCTGTGAATTGAATGAGATGTTTTATATCTTCTTTGACAGAGAGGGTCACCTCCCGGGTGTCATCTCAAAATGGCTTCCCTATTACATGAGAGCAGTAGACAGCAGTCACCCTTAATCTCTTACTTTGGACAGGTAGGGCATACCTACTTGTAAAATTGCCTGGTTTACTCTCATGTTGATGATATGATTCAGTGTGTGCACTTGTGTGGTCTAGATCTCCAATGAAACCTTTCATTCTAACCCATTAGATGATTCAGTAGGACCATATGTCTATTCACTAACCTAAAATGAATACAGATGACTAATTGTGACCCTGCCATCTAATTGGGAAAACAAAACAACACTAACAAAAAGGGCAATGAAACCTTTCAAAATATGTCACCAGAAGGCAGCAAATAGTAGAAAAATCACTGCAGTGGCTTCAGGAATTATGGATAGCAATCAAAGCACTACTATTTATTCTATGACCATGATCATGTCACTTAACCTCTCTGAACCTTAATTTCCTCTTTTATAATGCAAAAATGTAAGTTGTCATACGTATTTTGTCCACCTTGCAGATGGCAGAGTAAAAAAATACCACCCCCCCAGCCCCGGGACTCTTCTGTTCAAGTTGACTTTCTGGAAAAGTACTTGGTTCTCAGAGGATTTGATTATTGAGTTATCTTAATATTCTGCTGCTGTCAGGGGATTTACCATAAATGTTTCCTGAGAGTCTCTCTCTTGAAGAGATTCAGGCCCCAGTTAAGTTCACCCTAATTAAAAATAGAACCCTGAGATGCAGCAGCTGCAGTACCTCTTAAACCTCTTCAAATAACATTGAGGGACTAAGTGCCTGCTACTGTGGAGATAGTGCCCACAAAACCAGCAGCAGCCCTCTCAGAAGATGATAACATTGTAAGTGGCTGTCAGTCCTTAGTCATGTCTAGTCATTGAGTGGACGTCACCTTATCTTCTAAGAGTTCCGGGGGGGGGGGGAAACAAATCACATCTCTCTCTCTCTCTCTCTCTCTCTCTCTCTCTCTCTCTCTCTCTTTTAATCTCCCTTCTCACAACAACAAAACCCTCCAAAATAATTTCAAACAAACAGGCATGCACAAACCTTATATAGTTCTATTATCTGAATGGGGTAGATGATTGTATTTTTCTAATGTTTCTGTGGGACATGTTTGGGTTAAAGGGTTAATGTTTAAAAGTGAAGATTGGTTTTTAGGGAGATGGAATAATTTATTTTTTCCTATTTCTTGAACAAATGACTTGCTTTTAAATATATAACTCAAGAATTGGATTCAACTATACTGGGCTTTTTTGAACTTGGTTTTTAATTTTCTTTTTATTCTTTAAGGAGAGTTTGAAAATAGTAGAAATTTTGGCTATTATAAATTACCAAAAGACAACTTACAGAGGCTACTTTGTTTATTCGGCAAAGCACAGAGGGAGATCTATTTATCATATTTTAATAGCTATTCACTGTGGAAACATTTTCCCCTTTCTTAAAGCTAAATTGCATGTATTACTATTCATTAATAAACAGTATGACAACTATTTAAGCTGCCAAGTCTCTTATAGACATTTCCTTAGGTAGGTAAGATTTTCATACATTTTCCCAAATGGCCAAGTTGACAAGCACGGATTTGTATTTTATTTTCAGAGTTCTGGATCCAAATCCCTGGGTTCAAAATATGTGCCATTCACTTCCTCAATTTAGTTGTTTGATCTCTCTGAAGGCTGGCCCCAGAGAGTCTTTTCTGATGAGACTTTCAGCACAGCCATTTGTCACTAGATAACTCTGTGAACACTGGCCATTTGCACAGTGAACGCTTGTCCTTTGTGAAAGAACAGATCCAATTTTCCTTAAAAGCTCTTGGGTGTCCATGATTCTAGAAACCTTGAACCTTTTGTCCGATTACTTTTCATGCTGGGCTCCACATTATGGAGTGTGTCACTCCTATGAATTAAATATGCTCTCTCCAGCCATTGTCTTTAAAATATAGCTATTGCCTTGGAAAAGGTCCTCACACCTTAATGTGCTTCACTTTAAATATTCTCCTTTCACAAAACAAATAGAAGAGGATAAGAAAACTTTATGGCCGACAAGGAAAGGTATTGAAAGAAGAGGAATGATGCATAAAATGGAAGGTTAAAGTGGCAACAGGGCAGTGTGAGCCAACCTGGCTTTCTATTAGATGTCCTGAATTTATGAGAGATGATTCCATATACCTGTGTACTATGTCAGCTTTTCAAATGCTCACATTAACATTCAGCTGAGTATATATTGAGAATATCTTTTTGGAAAAACAAAGTTGGAAATATTTATCAGGGGGATAAAGAACATTCATAAACTTAGAACTAATAATTTCAATTTTAGGACTTTGTCCTAAAAAAATAATCAACAATGAGGATATTCAACCCAAAGATGTTCTTTGGGACATTATTTATCATAGCAAAAATATTGGAACAAGTTAAATGTTTATTAATCAGGGAATGAATGCTATGGAAGTAAATTTATGCTATAAAAGTGACTAAAATAGTACATACAATATAATATTCTGGGCATTCAGAATACATACGTGCAGATAAAAGTAAAGAATTTTAATAATAGTTATCTATGGATGGTGGCTACTTCTCTTTATTCCTTTTTGTATTTTCTGAATTCTCTAGGACGGCCATTTATTATTCTTAGATACAGAGAGTACATTATTAAAAATTCATCCAAGAGCAAATGTTTATGTCAAGGTTATAAACCTAAAATATGGGTGTCCTCTAAGGAGGTTGACTATAGCTGTGTAACAATTCCTGGTGGATAATTAAAGATCTGTCAGACTTTCCCTTATGTATGGGTCCTTTATGTTCATGGGCTGTAATTCTATACAAAATGTCTACATAGTATGAAATTTGGCACTTGATGGTTGATTTGGACAGTATCATAGCTTGCTGGAGCCAAATTTGAGATAAAAACAATTTGGATGGAGTTTTGTATTAAGAGAGATTTCTAAGTCTCCCCCCCTGGAACTGGACAAGGGGAGGAACATGCAAGAAGCAAAAGAAATCTGTGAAATAAGTTTTGCTCAGGGAAAAGGTATATTTAACAGTTTTATCCATTCACTGGATGTGAACCTTAGTCATTAAATTTTTCCTGTGTTTGGTTTACTTCCTGTGTTTCAGATGTTTCTGACATTGTGAAGAATGGCCTCTCTGCCTGGGAGCCATTTTGGTGATATTTTCTCCACCTGGAATGCATCTCACCCCTCTCCTCCCAGGTTCTTTCGGCCCATTTTAGTAACTGCTCTTCTTTGGAGCTTCCACTGATGACCCCTCAAAAAAAGTGATTTCCTCTCCTTTGAACTTCCTGGCTTACTTTGGATGTTTTTATATTATCTCTGTATTATATTGTCAATTTTGCATGCACAGGGGTGCTTTGTATTTCCTACCTTTTGTATCATATGAATTTTCCATCTTAGCTGAATGGGGTTCATTTATTTAATAAATCAGATACAAGTTTGGTTGGTCCAGAGTCTAACTTCCTCACTTCATACAATTTCAATCAGATGCCTGTTTATCAGCTTTCAAAAATCATTACAAGGAAGCGTAAAAATGAGGTGTGTTTTTTTTGCAGCATTAAGTAATTTATTAGCAATCTTTACATTAGTCACCAACCTTAACAATTAATTTTTAAAAACTTCTCTGAAATATCTTTCTTGAGTAAATTATTTACAGACAGAAAACAGGGAGCATAGTACTACCAACTTAATAAAACCAGGGCCCTCTCCTATGGTGTATTTAATTTCAGTAGTATAGAAGAACAACCTGGGCTTTAGCATTAGAAAGAACTGGGATTGAACCTTAGCCCATTGTCTGGCATACAGATGTAGTCTCTATGCTCATGAAGGCAGAGGATCCATCATGTCCAGGACTATCTGTATTTTTTTGAAAGTTAAGACTAATTCCTTTAGAACTCTACAGGCAAGTTAATTTCTGGGTCTACCACTCTGAAATCACTGATCTATGTCTATAAATATATTTGCTCCCTACCAAGATACCTTTGAAAATTTTGAGGGAATACTGAGCAGAAATATTGAACAAATTTCTGCCAGTCAAATTATTTTTGGCTATAAATATTGATCTATCAGTCTTATGTATAATCAAAGTATCACTTACTAATTAAGCAAGATAATTCCTAAAACTGACTGCTTGGGTTTTAGATCCTGGTGCCATACTTAGCTCTCTCTTTTTGAGTTTGCTTGTATATGATGTGGAATTACAAAAATCACAGCTTTTGCTTTGTAGAATTGTTTTGAGGACAAAATGAGCTAATGCCTACCAACTGAGACTGGCATATAGTAAGCAGTCAACGAAAGCTAACAATATTCCAAATAAGTTGATTTAAAAGCTGGAGTTCTTGAAAAATTATGCTGAGCCAAGATATTCGATAATCAAATGAAAACTCCCATTTGTAGAGCCGGCGTCATCTTTTGGGGGGATGAAGAGAGGTGTATGAAATGGAGGCTTGTGCTTCACAGTCATTCGGATTTGTTAATAGTATTAGTTAAGGAACACAGGGTGCTGAAAAAGTTGCCAGACGCCACATGAGATAAGGAGCGTTGTGTGAGCACAGGCAGACTTGAACACTCTTAGAAATAGACAAAGGAAGTGATGGCTGAGCCTGATTAGCTTTATTTGTCTTGTCCTTCAAGGTCTTTCAACCTTGGCATTCCTGGATAGGTTTTTTTTTTTCACATGCTGCTGATCATACAAAAATACACAAGAACTTCCTAATAAAAGAGTGTTTTGTGTTGTAATTCCTACCTCTATTTACAACATGAGTATTTAGTACTATAGAAATGAAGTGGCAGGCTTAAGTAGATAAATAAAGAACCAGATTTTCTGCTGTTAAGAAATATGGAAAATGGATAATTTGCTCTGCTTATCTGGTCTAGATTCTATGGCTAAGTCATTTTGATATTTCAAAGATTTTCTTTTTATAGTTAGCCCTTTGTTTTCATATATTGGATCTCTTCTGCTGAACTACTAGTTTTTGTTGTTGATCTTGCTATTCTTTTTATTCTATTTTTTGTCTACCTTTGAGGTTTTTTATCTTTTTTATTTTATTTTATTTTTTGAGAGAGAGAGAGAGAGAGAGAGAGAGAGAGAGAGAGAGAGAGAGGGAGGGAGGGAGGGAGGGAATTTTAATATTTATTTTTTAGTTTTTGGCGGGCACAACATCTTTGTTGGTATGTGGTGCTGAGGATGGAACCCGGGTCCCATGCATGGCATGCCAGGCCAGCACGCTACCGCTTGAGCCACATCCCCAGCCCTGAGTTTTTTTTTTAAATTAAGCCTTTCATCTTTTGATTGAATATTTATTTCTTCTGTAATAGTTTTTGATTTATAATTTAACAGATGATTTACTTAGTTTTTAACTTTTTCTCTACTCTCTGTACCTTTCTCTGAGACTTCTTCTGTTTTACTTTTTGGCATTGGTTTCTATATTTGTGTTAGATTTACTCACATGTCTGGTGAGCCTAAACTGTACATTCATAATTTAAAATGATGCACTAAAAAGATATTGCCATCGTGATTCACAGAAGATTAACAAGGGAGTAAGCCAGATTTTTCATGGGGAGGGTCCCCCAAATGTCTTACTGCTTTCTCTTGGGTCCATCCGTTTCTGTGGAGATCAAACACGGGAGACATAATGTTGGATGCCAATACACATTCTCAGAGTTGAGGATGAGTATGAATGGGGGGATGTCCCTCTTTAGGATGCAGGCTTCACTTAATTGCTCCCTCTTTTAGTGCAGGTGTTATGGATTGCAGGATCATTACCAGTTCTTTACATATCCTTATTTTCACATCTTTGCTGGGTGACTCTGCAGTTCATCTCACTAAAGAATTGGACTCTGTTTTTCCTATGGAGACTTTCTTTCCTTCATGAATTGTGACTTAATAAAGAAGGGTTATAGAATATGACAGAATTGGCAGTGTTTCATTTCCAAGGAGAGGCCTAAAAAAGAAAGAAAGAAAAAAAAGACCTGTGCAATCTTGCCTGTTCTCTTGTTCTTATGACTGTCATTGGCATGAGAACATTTCTCACTTCCCTGTTGAAAGAGGGTTGTAGAGAAGAGTGGAGCCACAGCAGTTGCCATGGTCAAAGCCAGACTAGATCACCCAGTATGTGAACTTGTCCAGAAATGATCACCCTGCTAGCTAACCTCCAGTCTATACCATATTCACAAGCATGGGTTAAAACCCAGTAGTGTAACTTCCCTGTCATGGCAATAATACTTTGTAGCAAATAACCACAGTGCTATTCAATAATAAAAATGTATTGTTTATGAAACCTCTGTAGAATTTAACCTCTTGTCTTCTAACCAGATTGGGGAGAAGTCACCAAGTTATGAGATTTATATATACCTCTTATAAATCTTCATCCCAGCCATAAACATTCATTGGAGAAAAAATATCCTCTTCAACAAATGGTGCTGGGAAAACTGGAAATCCATATGTAACTAAATGAAATTAGACCCCTCTCACCCTGCAGAAAACTCAAAGTGGATCAAGGTCTTAGGCATTAGACCAGGGATCCTGCACCTAATAGATAGAACAAAATGTGAGCTCAACTCTCCATCATGTCGGCTTAGGAACTGATTTCCTTAGCAAGACTCCTAAAGCACAAGAAGTAAAATGAAGAATCAATAAATGGGATAGTATCAAATTAAAAGGCTTCTTCACAGCAAAGGAAACAATCAAGAACGTGAAGAGAGAACCTATAGAATGGGAGAAATTCTTTACTACATGCACCTCATATAGAGCATTAATAGCCAGGATATATAAAGAACTAAAAATATCTAACACCAAAAAAAAAAGAAAAGAAAAACAAAAATAAATAACCTAATCAATAAATGGTTAAAGGAACTGAACAGGCACTTCACAGAAGGAGAAATTTGAATGTCCAACAAATGTATAAAAAAATTTTCAACATCTCTAGTAATTAAAGAAATGCAAATTAAAACTACCCACAGAGTCCATCTCACTCCAGTCAGAATGACAATTATCAAAAAAATACAAGTAACAATAAATGTTGGCAAGGATGTTGGGGGAAAAGGTACACTCACTCATATGTTGCTGGTGAGAGTGAAAATTGGTGCAACCACTCTGGAAAACAGTATGGAGATTCCTCAGAAAACTTGGAATGGAACCACCATTTGAACCAATTATCCCATTCCTTGGTTTATACTCAAAAGGACTTCAAATCAGCATATTACAGTGATGCAACTGCATCAATGCTTATAGCAGGTCAGTTCATGGCAGCTAAACTTTGGAACTAACCTAGGTGTCCTTCAACAGATGAATGGATAAAGAAAATGTGATATATGTGTATATAAAACTCATCCATAAAGAAAAATGAAATTATGGCATTTGCTGGTAAATGAATGGAACTGGAAACTATCATGCTAAGTGAAAGAAGCCAATTCCAAAAAACTAAATGCCTAATGTTCCATCTAATATGTGGATGCTAACACATAATGGTGGGAAGGAAAGAATAGAAGCACTTTGGATTAGACAAAGGGGTATGAAGAGAAGGGAGGAAGGATGGGAATAGGAAAGACTGTAGAATGAATCAGACATTAGTTTCCTATGGTCATATATGAATAAGCGACCAGTGAAATTCTACCTCATGTACAACCACAATAATGGGATTCTAATTAGAATAAGTTATGTTCCACATAAGTATGTCAAAATATATATGTCATGTACATCTAAAAAGCACAAATTAAAAAAATCTTTAGCATGTTCTCTTTTGAGGCACATCTTGGGCATCTCTGATGTAACAGTTCTGAGCTCTTCCAGGGCTCTGTGGCACAAATGAGGTTGCTTCTTTTTGAATCTCCCTCTACAGACACCAGGTTTTGGCCTCTTCCTGTTGACTAAGTCATATTCCCAGCTGCTTTCCAGTCTCTGAGGTTTGAGGGTTTGGGTGCTTTAATCCTTTTCTCTTCTACAAGAGAAATTTAGAAGGAAATGGAGATAAATGTATGCCTCAGTATTCCAAGTTTATCCAGAAATATTTCCAATTTTAATTTTTTTCTTCTCAATTCTGAGTCTCTTTTTTTCTTTTCATTGTTCATCTGGTAGTTATTATTTATCCATGGCTTTAAATGATGTTATAAACATGTCTCTGAATACTTTAATATAATAATAATTGATTTCTCCATCTATGCTTTGTCTCTTTTTTATTGAGTGTCATTTATTAATCATTGATTAGGTATTTATCAAGGGTCTTCTATGGGCCATCTATTGTGTTTGCACTGGTGAAATAGTAGAGAACATAATAGACAAGCTTCCCTTTTCAAAGAACCTGCAAGATAGCAGAGGTACGCAATATAGCAATATATACAATGTAGTCTACTAACAGTTGTCTCTGAGCACTTCTTTCTGTGTTATTTTATCTCCATTACTTCCTCCATTGCTCATTGGAGTTTGCCAAGGTGAGCCATTATGGGGTAGAGTCACACAGTTGTCAGTTTAAAAATTGGGCAGTAACTCAACCACTTTAAGCTTTGGGATCTTTAGTAGAGTATGAATTACTTTAAGCCAATTAGAGTACCTTGGTCTGGGGATGTGGCTCATTACTAGTGTGCTTGGCTAGATGCATGAGGCTCTGGGATCAATTTCCAGCACAGAAAAAAAAAATAGAGTATCTTCTCATTTAAAAATCATGATGTCTCTCCTCTTTCTCCCTAATATACACTGGTGTGTTAGTCAGCTTTTGGTTGTTGTGACCAAAATACTTGATGAGAACAACTTAGAGGAAGAAAGGTTTAATTTTGACTCATGAGTCCAAACAATTCTGTCCATGGTGGCTCCATTGCTCTGGGCCTAAGATGAGGAATGGCAGAGGAATATTGTTTAGCTAATGATAGCCTGGAAGCAGAGAGAGAGAGGAAGAGTCAGAGAGAAGAGAAGCCCTTCTAAGTCATACCCCCAGTAACCGACTTTCTCCAACTAGGTCCACTTCCCAGTAGTCCATTCAGCAATCAGTGAATTAATTCACTCATTATGCCAGAGCCCTCATGATCCAATCACAGCCCCCAAACCCTGCTCTACACATATTAGAATTTGGGGGACATTTAGATCCAGACCCTAACAATATGCATCTACCTTCTTATTTCCAGATTCTTTGGAAAAAAAATCAAAAGATGATGAGCAAGGTGGTGCACACCTATAATCCCGGCTACTCAGGAGGCTGAGGCAGGAAGAGATCACCAGTTCTAGGACAACTTCAGCAATTTGGTGAGACCAGGTCTCAAAATAAAAGTGTAAAGGGCTGGAGAGGTTGTTCAGTGGCAGAGCATCCTGGATTCAATTCCTAGTACAAAAAAAAAAAAAATTTCAAAAAGAGCTGCTGTGTTTGACCACTTTTCTACATGACAACACTTAATAGAACTCCATAATCACTGACTCCTTCAGATCGATGTAACCCACATCATTTGCCAAGGGTTCTACTGTTTCCCATTGTAGTAACTGGCTGTTTTATATATTTGCATTATTTTTCTGACATTTGCGGCATGTTTCCCCCCTGCTCTAGAGATTAAGAATTTGGAGTACTATTTGAAACATATATTATAAGGAATATTTAATCTATAACTGTCAAAGAAATAAAACATCCTATTACTTTCCTCACATATTGTGGATCACATATCCCTAAGTATGAATGTACTGACTGATACAGCTAGTAATATGTACAGTTAGTAATATATTTTAAATATACTTCAACATCTAATTGCTTCACCAGTGCTTGTTAATGACTGGGTTGTAGGTTCTGAAGTAGCTTTGATTTCTGACTCTTTGTGCCTGATCTGTGGTCTCTTCTATATTGTTTCTGCCCCATTTTTATTTTGATTTAGCCTCCACATAGTCCTAAATCCATAGGTCTATTTATCCAACCTAATGCTTTCCTTTTAGAAGCAGTCTTCATTTTTGCTCCCTGTATTTGGGCTTTGGGCATCCCTTAAACATCCCAGAGTGTTCATTCTTCTAGTCCCTAGTACCTCCCACTAACTTTGGTGTTTCATCAAAACTGTACCTTGCTCCTGAACCTCTGCTGGATCTTGGCAGGTCTACTCCTGCCTGTCCTACCTTTCCCAAGATCAAAAAAGGGAATTCAGATATCCTGTAATCCCAGCCTCCTGTGATAATTATCAGATTGAGCAGAACATTCTTGAGAAATTAGAACTGATAGAACAGATGAGCTATGGAAATCCACGAAGAGCATTGATTTTTCCCATTCTCCTTAGGAACAATAAATACATTTTTGTTCCCCTCAGATACTACATGTATATTTCTATTTTGTCTAATTCCTTTAAGAGACATGAAGTTAATAAAAAAGCAAATATACCCTGTGCTACTAATGAAGGACAGGATTAGAAGAAGGAGATTTATGACTGGTGTCCTTCTCCTTTTCTGGGTTCTTTGTACTTGTGAGCATTGTGTTTTGAAGTGCACACCAACAAAGGTCAGAGATGTAGATAAACTAGAGGCTGTCCTGAAGAGAGCCTTTAGGACCGATTGTGAGAACACAAAGAGAATCCATGAGAGAAAAGATTAACAAGTCTGGGAAAGTAAGCTTGGATAAGAGAAGACTTCGAGAGTGTCTTGAACATAGCTGTCATCAGAACCATCAAATTTTCATGGGAAAGAGAGAGCACAAGATTCTAAAGGACTGAAGTTGACTTAATTAGTAGGAGTCGTTGGGAGTTAGAGGTGGGTTCCCTTACCTGCTTTTGTCTTTAAGGACTAGTTCACAGCTGAAATTTTCTGTCCACAGAGAATATTCTGAGCCTCTAGGCAACCAAGCATAAAGTGGCTGACCACTTGGTGGGGATGTTGTAGAAGAGATTGATGCGTTGATGGAATGATTGGATCAGATGTTCTTTAAGATTTCTCTCTATCCTGTGATTCTAGAGTGTTTGAAGTTGACCTGACAGAAGATTCTTGCACATTTTAAAAATTAAAATCAACCACAGAATGATGCATATTTTTTAGACACTGTAGGAATAGATTTCATTCTACTTACTATAATAGGAATAAAATATAAAAATGTGATATCTTCTGTTCATGGATTATCCCCACGTAGGTAATTTCAACCTCTTTATTGTTCCAAAATACCACCACAGAGTGTTAGAACAAAATTGCTTCCCTTTTCCAAAAATTAATCACTCAATTTATTGAGTCAATTGAGGACTAAGTCAAATAGGGAGTTGACTCAATTAAAGAGCCAATCAGGATAAGAACATAACAAATATCAGCTAATTTATCATTCTTGGTCCCAATTTTTAAATGAGAAATGATATTCATTTTCTCTTTCCTTCCTTCCTTCAAATTTAATAAAGACAAGATATAAATGTGATTTTCATAGAATCACTTAAAAATATGCCCAATAAATCTGGAAAATTCAGTTAAAAGGACCTATCATTGAATAATTCAGTCTCATTTCTTTCACAAGGGATGAAACTGGCTTTATTAATTTTTATCCCCAGAGCCTTCCCTAATCTCCTCAATCTGAGATCATTTTATTTTCTCCCATGTCCCTAGACCACTTACTATGTTTTGATGAGAGCATGGTTATTTATAAATATGTCTCTTCCCCCAGCAAAAGGAATCTGTCTTGCACATTTTTACAATCCCCACAGCACCTTTTGCCCTTCCCTAAATTGAGTGATTCTCAATAGATGTTTATGGTTTGAAACAATTTCTGTCATAAACTCATTCGCTTCTTCACCACATGTTCAGTCTAGCAGTTAACAGGATAACACTTGTTACCTGCCCCATATGAGATTATGACAAATTTGCTTCAGAGGTATAGAATACTACCATTATGTGAGAAGGTAAAAAACCTCATGGTTCTATGTATACAGGAGCATGGCAGAAAGGAAAATGTACCTTGTTTATTTTATTTATTTATTTTTTGCACAACTCTTAGTTGCAGGAATCCTTTCCCTTTTGGTCTGGAGTCACTATTTCCAGGGCTCTCTTGGAGTTCTGAAAGAGGATGAGACACTTGGATCAAGTCTCGGCTCTGCCACCAACTAGCAAGGTGATGTTGGTTCAAACATTGAATTGCTTCTAGTCTCAGCTTCTTCATCCGGAAGGCACTTTCTGGAACTACCAGTCCTAAGACTGCTCCACAGTAAGGGATTTCCCTGTCTTTGACATTGGCCCCTTTCTCTCCACCCTTCACATTCTGTGCAACTATAGGCAGGTTACAGACTGTGTGACTTGGCTACCTAACCCAAAATTCATGAAAACTTATTTCTCGGAGTTGTGATCAGCATTAAATGTGTTAATGGATGCAAAGTGTCTAGTGTGGAATAGGCACTGACTTAATGTCAGCTCTTTTATTTTGCTACTTTGATAAAAATGCATCAGTTATCTCCAGTTGTTAAAATTACAGACCAGTTTCTGACATGGTGCCTGGCACAGGAATTATCCCTGATATGAATTTTAAACCTATTTTCCTCATCCCTCTTTCAAGTGGCATTCTATAATGTTGTATTTCCATCTGTTCTTGGGATATCTCTGATCATTTACTCACTCTAATCCATAATTTGCTATCTTTACCCCTACCTTGTGTTGCCTAGTGTGTTTGTTTCACACAACTAATCTTTGACTTCTGGCTCATTGTCCTGTGTTCTGGAATTATATCAATACTTTGGCCATAGAACACATCAGTGCATGGATAGGGACAAGTGCCACACAGAGGTGGTGTCTTTGGGATATCTCAGTCTATAGTCTAATGGAAGGGTCAGCATAAAAAGACCCTATCTTCTAGAACTTTCATCTTGACTTGGGACATGATGGATATTACATTGACATAATTGGACAGTGCATCCATTCACTTAAATTTATAGTTTAATTAGATCTATTGAGGATTTGATCTGTGTTAAGCTCTATTTTTGTTTTGTATATGTGAGAAAATATCTCACTAGAGATGGGAGAAAGAATGATGTGAAGGAGACAACAGCAAGTCACTGGTCTTAGGGAGTTTGCTCTTATATGAAATGGAGCTGTAGGAAGACATTGGCAGATAGTTACTGGCACAAAGAAAATCATTGCATACAAAATCTTTTTTATGATATTCATTAATCCTTTAGTACTATTATTTAATTTTTTTAAACTCTAAGAATCAACTGAGTTTCAGAAAGGTTAAAGATCATGCTGGCAGGTTGCTGTGCCAGGATATGAAGTTAGAAATGCCTTCTGACCCTAGGGAGTGTGTGCCAATGTGTTCAGAGAGAATGTGATGATGTGTCTTGGCCAAAGGAACTTTGGGTAAAATGCAGCAATTCCTTGTACATTTCACTGTTTGTATCATTAGTCTGTAGTGCATTTTTGATTCTCAACAAAATGTTCCACAGTTTTCCAATGCTGAATTTCTGACAGTCATGATTTAAGGTTTCAAGCATATGATTATGAGATGGTGGTTCTCAACATTTACCACAACCTCCCAACTGAAGAGCCAACTCTCAAGATTTCTGCCAGGAGGGTAGAGAGATTTCTCTCCCACATGCAGTCCAGTTCCATGGGAAAACATTAGCTGTGACAAATGACTCTGAATGAGGGCTTTAATCTGAGGTAAACGTGAACCTTTGTTCCTGCCTATAAGGAAGCTACCATCACAGTATTGTCCATGAATAAGCTTGAAGTACATCTGCTGAACAATTTTTATCATTGTCCATTAGCCGTCAGAAGAATTTCTGTAATTACTAAGCATTCAATGGGAAGTGTTGTTTCTTGGAGCTGAGTTATTTACATTCATATTTATAGGTATTTATTTCTTTTGGCAAACGTGGACACACACATTTTTGAAAAATACTTTCAGTCTGTGGAAAAACAAAGCAGAATATGCTTTAAAAAATCTACCACAGAAAGTATAATAATAGTTTCCATGTCTGAAGACAACAGACAGGCATAAAATATAAAGGAATTACTTTATCACGGACAAGAGAATTGCTGTAACAGCAAATTTTGACCCTGTCAGAGTTTGGATAACTCTTAGTTTTAAAACTTCCACCCCCACAGACCTCAGCCCACAGAGGAGATAACTGATCTGGGGCTTAGCAGTATTGGCAAGGTGGTGCATTATGGGATTTAGCTATAGAGTGTTTGCTCCCCAAGGAGAGAACTGCAGGAATTTTAAGAACTTGCATCAATTCCCTGGTGTAGAAGCAGTATGTCTAAGTATATTTCAAGTAAATCCTCAACTCAACACATAAAGCTGCAGTTCTACCACGCCTTTAAAAGGAAATTAGAATGTAGGAATCAGGCCAGCCTGCCCCTCCTTGAAGATAGACCCACTGTTCATCTCCTCCATTGCCTTATGTCTGTTTTAAGCACATATTAAGAGGTTATTATTTTCATTGTGTGTACGTTCATCTCCCCTTCCAGCTACTCCACTACCACGTTGGTTTCATGCTCTTAATTTTTTCTGTAAGGGCCCTAACATCTTGTAGCAATTTGGATGATTTCTTTAGACGTCATCAATTGATTCAGAGCTCAACATTTTTTGTGATAAAATATTAAGCACTTATTATCATTTTATTTTTTTTAAAGAAAGTCATCAACGAAGGTCTTTGGGTAGATTTGATTTGGTGAGTGTATGGTAAGACCTCAGTCAGAGTAAATACAAGACACTTTGGTGGCCTAGTAGCTAGGTCATTTAGATAAGGGTGTGTGCTAAGGGTGACTTAGTGGCATTACAATTAGGGTCATTTATTTATGTTGTTGGTTCTTCCATCTGATATAATCTTGGGAGAGAGTGCCAATAAATAATCATTCAACCTGTTTCAATAGAGAATGTGAGATTCCATGGGTATAAATGGGAAAAACTATAATAGCAACACTGATAATTTTCCAAATTTATAAAGTTAACAATTAAATTGTTATCCAAATATTTTATTGGTTTAGCCCCCATGTTAAAAGTGTTAGAAGTAATTTTCACAGCCTCTGGAGTTTAAATATATCATCATCATCAGTGTGTGTGGTGGGTGGCAACTTAAAGACAAACGTAAGGCTTGGGTGCCACAGGTTTTAGGACCTGTCACTCTGTGCACTCAGTTTTGAATTGGCCAGTTGCATTGACTCCTAGTCCCCCATGTCATGTAGATGCAATATGAACCATTAGTAGGAGGGCAAGAGGCCTTGATTTTATTTAAGCTGTGCTTCAGTGTTTGTCTGGTTGACCTTTTGTTTATTCCTTGATAACTTTGATTAAGAAGCACAAAATGGATATTCTGCCATCTCATATTCAGACACCATACTGTATCTGTCTTCGAAGATCCATGATGCAGTCCAACTGTCCAGTGGGTGCTAGTTGGAATCGAATATTATAGGTTTGAAAGAAAAGCTATTAGTATTCCTGTAGCGATATAACCAATATGGTATTCTTTCTATTAGACTGATTCTGATCACAGTAGTAGATTACGGTCTCTTCAAAACAGCAATGATACCATGACTGTTTCTAATGATTTCCAACATATGAAGAAAAACTCAGAGAACTCAGATCTTTGGGTGGGTGTGGTAGAAGAATTATAGTATAAAATCCATATGTTTTAAAGTTGGTTGTACTTTAGTAGGTTGGAAGAACTCAGGTATGTTTTGGGTTAGTCCAGTCCCTCAAACTATTTCTTTCAAATGTTTTCTTTCAACCAAATCTGAAACACATTTTGCCAGAACCTTTTTTCCCTTAATTTTTAAAGCCATGTGTATTTAAAGGGACATTTAATCCATATGTTTTGGCTCATTTACACTTAACTCATCAAGATATTGTTTTTAAGAGTTATTTGAGCTCCACAAAACCTATTTTATAAGTCTTTTCTTCCGCAGTACTAGGAAGTTGTGTTTTGCTGGAAACAAAAATTGAACCCACAAAATAATTAAGTTCGGATGAAATTGAGATCGTACATGATTTTTGAGAGCCACTAAACAGCTTAGAAAAGCATGTTCTTTTGCAGCTTTTCAGTTACTTCTTCTAAATACCAATATGCTTTGGCTGAGATGCTAAACTTGATCATCTTTAAAATCTTTATTTCACAGTACAATGTCTGAATGCTTATTTCCCAAAATATCCTCTTTAGCATATTCAAGAGAGTGAGCTCCAGGGCTGAGGTTGTAGCTCAGTGGTAGAATTCTTGCCTAGCACATGTGAGGCACTGGGTTCGATCCTCAGCACCACATAAAATTAAATAAATAAAATAAAAGCATTGTGTCCACCTATAACTAATATTGTATTATCATTAACTTTTTTTTTTTAAAAGAGAATGAGCTCTAAACTCCTTTTGAGGTTAATGCAAAGCTATAAACTTGGACCTTGAGGGTGCCTTTTCTCTCCCTGTTAGTCTTTGCATGTGGTTCTGGCCTGATTAAGCCCTTGAAGGTGTCTCTGCTTTGTTTCAAAGAGGTGGCAAGGTATTGATTCACAGAGTCTCACCGTATATACATCCCCAGGACTTCATAATCCTCCTTTTTTTTCTTACTGGGTGGAGGGATGGCTCTTGGGCACTAATTAGATATATTGTGGGATGGATCACCTGTCTAGTATTTCTCAGAAACTTCAGAATCTGAGGACATCCCTGGAGAGAACACAAAGAAACAACACACTCATTGACAATGTCCCTGAAGAATAGCAAGGGTGAGAAAGCCCTTCAGATCAGCAAAGATCTGGAGTTATGATATCATCATTTTAAGGACAAATTGATCATTTCTGAAACAAGTTTTGCCCACTGAATATTAATATTCACTAAAAAGAATTGCCCTTTGTTAACCAAGAATTTTCTATAACTCAAATTCATCCACATGCCTCAGAATTCCTTGGGCAAGATTTCTGGATGAGTCAAGTTGTTGACATTCTCCTTTTTAAATTATGTTCGGGTAGATACATGAGTAAAACTCTATTTAAATTGAAAAGGATGAGCGTAAAAATTAGTAAGATATTTATTATTCATTTTAAAGTTTAAAAATGTGTATTGTGGGTTTGGTGAGTATTGGATGACGTAAATAAAACCCCCCAAATCCTATCAGTCTGAACACAGAGTAAATTATTTCTCAAAAGATTGGGTTTTGCTACAGGATATCATTTGTCATGTAATATTCATGGGGTGCAATGAGAATGATAAGGCAGCTTTGTGTACTTTTTATTTCTTTCTTTTTAGGATGAATGTGCATTCTTTTCTCTTAACATTGCATCTGGAGAATATTTATCATTTGAAGCATCTATTGTGGCTATTCCAGACAATTAGGTATTGTAGTATTTATAAATGAATCAACATCAGATATTTCATTGATGTCTTGAAAAATGTACTATTATTTTTGAGACAAATATTTGATTTGGGAACAGATGTCCACCAATCCAAACTTTTTGAGGGCTCTGAAAACTACACAAAAGAACCTAGTTACCAAGATGTTTAACATCTTTCAGAGATAAGGAAATCCAATGGTATAGGAGTCTTTTCTGAAAGATAGTATTAAACAAATTTGGTTGTAATTTAGTTAATAATAACTTTTAACAAGAACAACTTCAACTTCTTCTTTTTCTTCTCCTCTTCCTTCTCCTCTTTCTCTTCCTCCTACTCCTTTTTTTTAACGATGAAACTCTTTTATTGACTTGAATTCATGACCAATTTATTATTTTTATATTATAAAGTTGAGGGAAAAGTTATAAACTTACGTGCATATATGTATAAATATTCTCAGTCTTTGGCCTCAATATTCTTAAATTTCACTTATAGAATATAAAAACTTTAATAAATCAGTTCTCATAAACATTAACTCATGAAAATAATAAAGAATGCTTGACAGCAAGACTAACTTTTATGGATGTGTATTTAATGTGCCCCTTCATTTTCCTGATGCCATCCTCGAGTTAAGTAATAATTTGGACTTCAAGAAGTTTGAAGTTTTTCAAATAAATGTAGACCTAGTTGAAGCTATTGAATTTTTTTTTAGTTTTATTTACCAATCTTCCACGGTAAGACAAAATCAGGCTATAAAAACAAATATGATAAAGCTATACTATATTTTTATCACCATCAATTATTATTCTTTATGAGAAGTAGCAGCAACATTTAATTTTCTTTCCAGACCATTTTATTTTTATTTATTTAATATATATTTTGGCCATAAATTATCCATAACACTGTTTTTTAAAAAATGTGTGTATTTTTAAAAGTAAATATTATTCTAATGTATGTATTACTCTTCAATTTCTATTTTTCCACCTTGGTAACTTTCAAAAAAACTTTAACAATTTATTACTTGATTTTCTCTTATGGGGACAGTAGATGGTCATAAAATTTTCAAATATTAATAATTTTATCTCTTCCTTCCTGATCTCTATACCTCATTTTTTCTTGTCTTGAATGAACAGAAGGGTCAATAAGCACTGAATAGGAAATGATAGTATCTTGTATTATTCCTTACTTGAGTCTATTGCTTCTAGTTCATCTATTAAGTATGGCATTTATATATTTTACTTAATTTCATTTTATTAAGTTAGAAGATTTTCCTTCTATTTCTAATTTCCTAATATTTAAAAAAGTCACTAAATTAAAACGAACCTAATATCTTTAATTATTTAGCTTTTGTCTTTTTGTTCAGGGATCTGACAGAATTTCTGGTATTAAGCCATCCTTGTATTCTTGGAATTAACCCAATTTATTGTTTTTTAAATTTATATATGACAGTGGAATGCATTACAATTCTTATTACATATATAGAGCACAGTTTTTCATATCTCTGGTTGTATACATAGTATCGAATTGTACCTGTATTTTGGATAATAATGTCAATCACATTCTACCATCATTAATAACCCCATGCCACATCCCTTTCCCTCCAACCCCTCTGCCCTATTTAGAGTTCCTTTATTACTACCATGTTCCCCCTCCCTACTCCACTATGAATCAGCCTCCTTATATCAAAGAAAACACTTGGAATTTGTTTTTTTTGGGATTGGCTAACTTCACTTTGCATTATCTTCTCTTACTCCATCCATTTAACTGCAAATGCCATGATTTTATTCTCTTTTATTGCTGAGTAATATTCCATTGTGTATATATACCACATTTTTTTATCCATTCATCTATTGAAGGGCATCTAGGTTGGTTCCACAGTTTAGCTATTGTGAATTGTGCTGCTATAAACATTGATGTGGCTGTGTCCCTGTAGTATCTGTTTTTAAGTCTTTGGGTATAGATCAAGGAGAGGGATTGCTGGGTCAAATGTTGGTTCCATTCCCAATTTTCCAAGAAATTTCCATACTACTTTCCAGATTGGCTGCACCAATTTTCAGTCCCACCAGCAGTGTATGAGTGTACCTTTTCCCCCACATCCTCACCAACACTTATTGTTGTTTGTATGCATAATAGTTGCCATTCTGACTGGAGTGAGATGAAATTTTAGAGTGGTTTTGATTTGAATTTCTCTAATTGCTAGTGATGATGAACATTCTTTTTCATGTATTTGTTGATTGATTGTACATCATCTTCTAGGAAGTGTCTGTTCAGTTCCTTGGCCCATTTATTGATTGGGTTATTTGTTATTTTGGTGTTTAGCTTTTTGAGTTCTTTATATACCCTAGAGATTAGTGCTCTATCTGATGTGTGAGGGGTAAAAATTGCTCCCAAGATATAGACTCTCTATTCACCTCACAGATTATTTCTTTTGCTGAGAAGAAACTTTTTAGTTTGAGTTCATCCCATTTATGGATTCTTGATTTTAATTTTTGTGCCACAGGAGTCTTATTAAGGAAGTTGGAACCTAAGCCCACATGATGGAGATTAGGGCCTACTTTTTCTTCTATTAGATACAGGGTCTCTGGTTTTATTCCTAAGTTCTTGATCCATTTTGAGTTGTGCATGTTGTGAGATAGGGGTTTAATTTCATTTTGTTTCATATGGATTTCCAGTTTTCCCAGCACCATTTGTTGAAAAGGATCTTTTCTCTAATGCATGTTCTTGGCATCTTTGTCTAATATAAGATAATTGTAGTTTTGTGGGTTAGTCTCTGTGTCCTCTATTCTGTACCATTGGACTACCAGTCTGTTTTGGTGCCAAAACCATGCTGTTTTTGTTACTATTGCTCTGTTGTATAGTGTAAGGTCTGGTGTAGTGATGCCACCTGCTTCACTCTTCTTGCTAAGGATTGCTTTAGCTATTCTGGGTCTCTTATTTTTCCAGATGAACTTCATGATTACTTTTCCTATTTCTATGAAGAATGTCATTGGAACTTTGATTGGCATTGCATTAAATCTATATAGTGCTTTTGGAAGTATGGTCATTTTGAAAATATTAATTCTGCCTATCAAAGAGAAAGCCAATTTATTGTTGATGTTTAATGATTTAAAGTATGTCTCCATACCTTATTTGCTAAGAGGCATATATTTTCACTTTAAATTATATTAGTCCATAGTTGTTTTCTTTTGTCTTATTGTCTTTTTGGTATCCTTATGGTTTCCATATGAGGTATTCCCCTAAAGCTCATGTTTGAGACAACGCAGAAAGTTTAGAGGTGAAATGATTGGGTTGTGAAAGCTTTAACCTAATCAGTGCATTAATTCCCAGGACAGGATTAGCTGGGTGGTAATTATAGGTAGGTAAGGTGTGGCTCGAGGTGGTGGGTCCTTGGGGCATGACTTTGGGGTGTATATTTTGTTCTTGGTGAATGGAAGCCTCACTCTGCTTCTTGGAAAGCATGTCCTGAGCTGATTTCTTCTACCACAGTTTTCTACCATGATGTTCTGCCTCATCTCAGGCCCAGAGCAATGGAGTAGGCTGTCAGTGGACTGAGGCCTCTGAAACTGTGAGCACCAAATACACTTTTCCTCCCTAAAATTGTTCTTGTCAGGTCTTTTGGTCTCGGCAGTGTTAAAAGCTGACTAAAACAGTATCAGTGCTATACTTGCTTGGAAAAATGGAGTAGATGATTTCTCATCTTTTTCTTTACTTTTAAACATTTACACAACATGAGAATTATTTGTCTCTTAAGGGTGTGATAAAATTCACAAAAACTGGGGTTGGATGTTTTCTTAGTCTTTTTGGCTTGCTTTAGTAAAACATTAGACTGAGTGATTTATAAACAACTTATTTCTTACACTTCTAAAGTGTGGGAAGTTCAAGATCAAGATGCCAAAGGATTCGGTTTCTGGTGAGGTTACACTCTCTGCTTCATGGATGGTGCCTTCTTCTTATGCCCTCACATGGCAGAAGGGATGAACCAGCACCCTCAGACCTCTTTTTTAAGAGTACCAATCCTGTTTGTGAGGACTTTTCTCTCATGATTTAATCACTGCCCCCAAAGCCTCTTCTATAAATACTATCAAACTAGAGATTAAGTTTTAACGTATAATTTTTGGAGGAAGGGAAACATAAACATTTGGATCGTAGCTAGTGCTATTTGAAATATAGTCCTATTAGTTTTATTACTTCAATTGTTATTGATGCATGTTAAGTTTTTTTTAAACTCTTTTCTCAGCCAGTTTCAGTAACTTACCTACATTTTTTGAAATTAACCATTTTATCTAATTGTTCATCTAGTTATGCTAAATTTGCCACCTTAAAATGGAACATTTATTACTTTTTAAAAAATTTCCCACACTAGTTATAGAGAAATTTCTCTTCTTTGCCAATTTAATTTTAGCTTTGTACCAACAAAACAATTCATGTCATATTCTTGTCCACATACTGCTCTTGTTATTGTTGAGTCCTAAATGAAGTTAGTTATTTTATGATCAAATAGCAATAGAGAATTAATTAATTAATGTATTTATTTATTGGTACTGGGGATTGAACTCGATGGCAACCAACCACTGAGGCACATCGCCAGCCCTAGTTTTTGTATTTTATTTAGAGACAGGTCTCACTGAATTACTTAGTGCCTCGCTCTTGCTGAGGCTGGCTTTGAACTCAAGATCCTCCTGCTTCAGCCTCTGGAGCTGCAGGGATTACAGGGAGAATTTTTTTTTTAACCAAGTGGCAATGCATTTTAATAATTCTACCTGCCACTCAAAAATTATAAAATACTTTTAATTTTCTTAAGCTGCACGTGTTTCCTTGCCAGTAAAATAGAAAATAATGCCTTAAAGCTCTTTGGACTATCTGTATTAATAATGCTTGCAGCAGTTCCACTGGCCTACATCTAAATTTTGTGTGTGTTATGTTACGGGGATAAGTTTTTTTTTTATTAATATGTACTCTTTGCTTTAGAGAAAATATACTTAGAAGAAGCTGTGTATTTGCATAAGAGAGTTTTCCTTTACATTTAAGTAATTAAGGAATCTGGGGATTTAGGACTTTTGTCTAATTATATTAATTCATTAGCAGAATAAAACAAATTGACTACTTTGACTAGTTTGAATTATCAAATGAGTGGGCCTTTCAGCTTGACAAAAGCAAAGCAAAACAAAACAAAACAAAACAAAAAACAACCCACAAAAGTTACTGTAGCTGGTTATAATTTTAATCAGTGTGATCAACCAAGTGTGTTAAATAGTCGAAAGTATTTGTGTTTTCGAACACATGGTAAACAAATGAGAATCATTTGTTGCCTTACTGTGATTATATGAAAGTAGCAGGACTAAAACTGTTACTCAGATATAAACCTGTAGATTGTTCTGCTGTTGTAGTGGTTAAAATTGGCAAGGCAGGAGGAGAAATTTCTCTACTCCCAATCTGCCAAGCTCAGAAGGACAGCGATGGTGATAGAGGAGGAACGGAGTAGGAGATGAAATCAAGAACCTACAGTGAATATTATGTTAAGTTTAAGATGCGTAGTTAACAACTAAAACCAATATTTTGAACAAGCAGATTGGGTATGTCATCTGCTCTGACCTCTTCTCAGCAACACTTGCTCAGTTCTAGCCTTTATCTTTGACTTTCTTAACAAGATAAATGTCTTTTATACCTAGCCTAAGTCAAATTAGTTAGTTGATTAAATAACTTTTTCTTTCTCATAGTGTTGATTTAAGACTTTATTATTCCAAGCCTGTCTCAATGGTCCTTCACATTTCCCAGTCAATTTTGAATATGTACTTATTTCTCTACCAGAGAAAGTGCTTCTGATTTCTCCTAGCAAGACCATTTGTCTTACTGTCCTAAAATTTTAAAAATCATAGACCAAATGGTGAGAGATTTGTGCCCTTTTTGTATTTCCTTGCATTAGTCTCCTCAAGAAAGTCAAACTGTGTGTCATAGCAATAGATGTATATTTTTTGTTGGTTGGGTTCTTACTTTTCTGTGATGAGATTTGCACGTCTTCATCCCTGGAAAATAGAACGGTGATAAGTTACAAGAAGAAATAGTATATTCAAGAGAGGAAAGCAGGATGATTATTAAGAAAATCATATTTGCATTGCTTTATGGATTAAGGAGCAGACTTTTTAGCCCAACTATGCCTCACCCTCCAGAGATGTTCCCACAAGAGGGAGCATCAACATTGGCTGTATTGTGATTACTTGGATGGTGTTTGAGTTTCTTTGTATTTATGTTGTTACAATTTTTGAACATCAGTAGCATCTATTTTGTTTTTAAATAAGTAAGTAGAGTTTTCTGAGTTACTAAATTAGAATACTCTGCAACAAACATTCAATTTGCAGGTAGAAACCCCATTTACAAGTAATGGAAAGAATAAGGTTTACATAGTCAAAACATCCAGGCTGGAATTCTATCTTTGCCATATTTCAGCTGGGAAAAAATTGATAAAGGCATCCACAATTTGTGGATTTCAGTATACACTTTAATACAAGTAATAAAATCTGTCTTATCAGAATACAGTGGGGCTAAAATGTTTTATAAAGCATTAGTGAGGTGTTTGGTGCATAAAGACCTTTCATATCTACTAATTCCTCTTTTCTCTCAATAGCTAAATTAGCATCCCTAGAAGCAAGGAGACCCCTGTTAACACTTCAGGCTCTAGTTCTCAGAGCCTGAGAAGTAAGACAAATATTGCCTTTTTAATTTTTTAAACTTGTTTTAATCAGTTATACACGAGAGCAGAATATATTTATGCATTTTGATTATCGTATATAGATGGGGATAAATTCTCATTTTTCTGAGTGTACATGTTGCAGAATTACAGTGGTTAGGCAGTCACATATATACATAAAGTAATAATGTCTGTTTGGTTCTACTGTCTTTTCTATCCCCACATCCCTTCCTCTCCCCTCCTTTCATGTCCCTCTACCTAATCTAAGGTAACTCTATTATTCTCTAGTGCCCCCCCTCCACCTTATTGTGAGTTAGCATCCATAATCTTTTTTTAATAACTTATAACAATATTTATTTACTTTTATTTCATCTTGGTAAATGTTCTCATGTTTTTACAATTCTTATGTTGTTCCCATAAATGTTCTGAGCTTCAGTATACTTAGAATTGGAAGATGTATCTGCTATCCAATGAGAAAATAATATGCAATACACCTTGTAAATTATAGAATGCAGAAGAAATATAAGTAATTCTTTTTTTAAAAAGACATTAATTTAGGCACTAATATTGTATATATGGTATTTATCTCAAAAACAGAATGAATAGGTTTTCAGGAAAGAAGATTTCTTAATATTTTTTGACATATTTATTTGTCACATGTCACCACATTTACCCTTGGTCATTTTCTAACTCCATGTGCAAATAGGCTTCTAAAAGGGAATTTTTTTCCCCTTGAGTATTAACATTTGTTCTTCTACCAACATAATTGTGGATCACTGAAAGACCCTTAACTTCCTAAGAAACAAGACAGGCCAGCTTGAATCTTGTCCTAGGAAATGTATCCACACAATGGCAAGATCAAGATTGCCAGTTTTCTGTGGAATGCATGGAAAATTTTAAACTGAAAGGAAAATGAGCTTATTCACCAAAATGAAATAAAAAATAATATTGTTAGAAGTTATTTTTTAAAAAGGATAATACTTGTCTTAAAAATGTGACTCGACAGAATAAATTTGCTTGGGTGGCAGGTTTTCTTCATTCTATTTTTTGATTGCAGCAGATTTAGAAAAGGAATAAGAACTGTCTCTGGCTATTGTCACTGAGATTCTTTCTGAACAATAGAACTAATTTACCAATGCAGAAGTAGCTTGCCAACTCATTGACCATAGCCCTAGAAAAGAGGGGTTTGCCTTTTTTTTTTTTTTCAAAATTCAATTATATCTAAAAGTTTGAGAAATTTTAGCATGTTTCTCATAACGAAGCCTTTATTTTTCATCTTGGAAAGTGGAATAACTCATGGCATAGCTTTGTGCAATTAACTGTCCTTGGTCACATACAGAAGATTTGTGCTGGTAAGTGGAGTCTATTACAATGCTTAGAAATACTTGGAGTTAGTGTCTGGGCTCCATGATGGGGCCACTTGGCTCACCATGATCTGAGCTGGAGCACACTGTTTTATTCCACAGCCATCTAGACAGAAAGTGAGGAAGAGCAATTTACCAGTTATAGCAACAGAGCAATTGAGGTAGACAGAAAGTAATTAGTTTTTAATGATCTTTTGGAAGTCACATGAATAGACTGATTTCTGTTTTGATCTTGCTTGGATTAATAGCTGCTTTTGAGTGTTCAATCCCACTTCAGCATGCATTGTTTCTCCATTTCACGGTCTGGCGCTCCCAAAGTTTAGGCTTTCCTTGGCCCATTGTTCCATTTTGCAAGGCTCTGCCCAGTGGTTTTGTGTTCTTCAGCTTTAAACATTGTTGTGGTGTTTTCCTTTTATTTCTATAGCTGTTTCCTCTTGGGAATTTTATGGGGTTATTATCACTTCCATGGGGCTAATATCCAAATTGGAGGTTCTTAGTGAATTCATTTCTTACTAAATCAGGCTTCAGTGAGGAGTGATTCTAGCCCTGTCCTGGTTATAGCTCAGACTTTTCCTTACCTCTTTTCTGGGTTATGCGAGTTATTTAGAACCAACTAATGACACTTCAAAGAAGCAGTTTGTATGGCTAAAGCTATTGTTAGGATTAAAAAGCTTTTTGCCTAAATAAATAGTAATTTGCTTCTTTCCAAAGCTTTGCAATGACAACCCATTTACCCAAGCATTATCAACAATTTCTTGTTTTATTGTCACATTGATATCTACATTTTTCTACTTTGCTTTCTCCCTGCCTATCCAATTCTTAGACCTGTTGTTTTTGGTCAGGAAGGTATTGTAGAGTCAATATTTTTTCATTCCATTGTTTTTGGTCAATCAAACCATGCATGTGTAGTTTGAATTTTTTTGTTTATTTTTGGTACTGGGGATTAAGCCCAGGGGCAATTAATCACTGAGCCATATCCACATCCCTTTTTTATTTTTGTGAGAGGGCCTCACTAAGTTGCTGAGACTTTTCTCAAACTCATAATCCTCCTTCCTTAGCCTCACAAGTCAATGGGATTACAGGCATGTACCACATGCCTAGAATGTGCATTTTTTTAAAAATTATTTTTAAGAAGATGAGGAAGATAAAAAAATTAGATCGACCACACTCCCAGAAACCATAGATTTCTAGTATGTAAAAATAAGCCTCCAGATTTTCTTATAAAAAGTATCTTCAATATATGACTTTTTTATGCAATTTTGCTTTAAAATAATTTTTCATTATTTTAAAGTGATCATCTTTTCATGCTAGTAAATAAAGATCTCCACCTTAAATTTTTTTATAGTTTTTATTTTATTTTTTGATTGATGCATAATATGTGTACATATTTACGGAGTACAAAGCAATGTGATGATTTGATACATATATACAATGTATAATAATTAAGTCAGAGTAATTAGCATTTCTGATTCTTTAAATATTTATCATTTTTGTATGTTGGGAGGATTTGGACTCTTCTAATTATTTTGAAATATAAGTTGTTGTAGACTGTATTTTTTGTGCTAAATAGATAAGGTAAGGGGTTTCATCATGATTTCTAAAGACTGCCATTGGAAGTTTAGTATCTCTGTGGTTCAATTAGATTGGCAATAGAAAGCAAATAGATGTGATTTGAAAATAGTAAATAATTTTACCACTTACTATGTTTAAAGCGAAATAAAAAGAAAAGAGCTTTAAAAGGTCAGGAGAATTTCCTTCCCTAGGTTTTAGAACAGTAGGTGTGAATTAACATTTTGGAACTTGAATAGAGAGAGAGTGCTTGGATGTGGGTTCTCCAGCCTGTCCCTCACCACTCCTCCTGCCTCACAGAACAGAGGAGGGGAGTGGGAAAAGGCAGGGAGTGCAGAAAAATGGCAAAAGGTGAGATGCAGGAGTCAAGTTGAAAGAGGGACAGAGACTGCTGGGCTAACAGGTAGGAAGAGGCCTTCAGAGAGAAAATGGAAAGGGGGCTTTGGGATATTTACAGCCAATATTTCATTTAGCACCAGGCACCAAAGGGAGAAAAGGCGAGTTATCCTCATGGACCTGGCCACACTGCTTCTCCTGCTGCCAGGCACTTGGTTCCCAGAAAAAGAGGCCAAAGAGGGATGTAAGGTCAAAGTGGGAGGGAAGCAGGGTAGGGGCCCTCACAATCAGCAGCCCATCATTACAGGAGTCATCTCAGGGTTCAGTTCCAACAGTTACCTTCTGTGTTTGTTTTTTACTCTTTTGGTTTCCATTTTACATTTTGTATAGCTCGCCCCTTCACTCTCTTGCCTCCTTTCAGCTAAGCATGGTCCTTTCTAAAACGGCATTTAAGTGTTCCACTAGCTCTGCTTTGTAGGACATTGTCATTCCTGCCCCCTACCCCCCAACCCTCTACTTTCTGGAGGTCAGCATCTTCTGATCTTTTCATAATGAATCTCCAGTGTGACCAAAGGTTCATATTCATCTATCATCTTTGTGGTTTTAGTATTTTATTGGCAGATATCCCACATGATTATTTTATTCCATACATTTTATTTCATGAAAACATAAATAAAATCCATTCACCAAATCCTGGAAGAGCTAGCCTTCATGAAAAGGACAAATGGTTGCTTTCTTGTGAGCCAGCTACTAAGGTTGCATAGATGTGATGGCAAGTGTGCATCTGTCCAGTGACCTTTGGGATATTTTGGACTTTGGGAATTTTTCCAAAATAAGGAAAGAACAGGACAATTGCCTATTGTTCCTATGAATTCCATCTCATTTATAATCCAGAATTTTGGAAATGTCCCACTTTTCCAGCAGAAGTTGTTCAGCCTTAGGCAAGACAATGAGCATCCTCATCCTGAGACATGTTTTGTGTAACACATCGGCCTGCTTACTACAAAGGGAGGAGAAGCATCCAGCTGTACATTCCTCTACAAAATGATCTTGTAACTGTAATTTGGTTTCCTTGTGTGTTTAATGGGCTTATAATAGTCTTTATTTCACAGGATTGCTGTGATGACTAAATGATGTTTTATGTGTATTTTGTAAATTCTCTGTAAGTGGTTAACTGGTGATAATATTGTATTGTTTATATTAATAATAATATTAGACATGATGTCAAGATGCTGATAATCTGTTTAGAGACCATTAATCCTCCACAGAATATTTATGTGTTAAGCTATATGTTAAAAACCAAATATTTAACTGGGAGTGGTCCCACATGCCTGTAATCCCAGTGACTCCGGAGGCTGAGACAGGAGGATCATGAATTCAAAGCCAGTCTCAGCAAAGACGAGGCACTGAGCAACTCAGTAAGACCCTGTCTCTAAGTAAAATACAAAATAGGACTGGGGATGTGGCTCAGTGGTTGATTGCCCCTGAGTTCAATTCCTGGTACCAAAACAAAACAAAACCCGTATTTTTAATTGTAGGTACTCGGGTTAAGGAAAGATTTATGTGGGCCTGTAGATAGGAGTAAGGACCACCCTGGAGAGGTGAAGGTTGAACTGGTGCTGGAAAAGTAGATATAATTTAGAATATAAAAGAGAAAATTTAAGGTTCAAATAAAAGGAGATCAGGAGAGAAAAATTGTGTGTGTAAATTTAACAAAAAGTGAATATTTTCAGAGCTGTTTTTCTGGATTTATTCTTTTTTATTCCCCTTCTCTCTTTTACTAGATCTTATTTAATATTTTTCAACTTTACCTGTACCAAAGTGATAAATAGGCTCATAATGTTATGTCACTTGAAATCTTGGTTTACAATTTAACTTGCTATTTAGCTTTTGCTTTAGGAGCATACCATGCTAGAATTCATTATAGGCAAGCTCTATTTGCGAGAGTGCTTAGATTTTAGGTGAATGTATGTGTTACTCAGCAACTTCTACTTAGTCATCTTGCTAAACTTTATGAACAGATTTTCTTAGACTTTAGGGGTAACGATCAGACCATTTACAAATAATGATAATTTTCTCTTTTACTTTCTGCTCCTAAAATTCATTCTTTTGCTTTCCTTGAATAGACAAAGATAGTGAATTAGCACTGGAGAAGCAAATTATCATATCAAATGACTGGCTACAGTAAACTCCCTGCTCTCAGACACCCCTGTCCTCAGCTATAATTGTGAAGGGAGATGCATAGTTGGGGTTATTTTTTAAGTTTATTTTTAATTTTTAGTTACTTATTTTTATTGTACATTATAATTATACATAATGTGAGATTCATTATTCCATATTCATATATACACATATCTGATCAATCTCATTTCCCAATACCTTTCCTTCCCTTCCCCTCCTCCCTTCCTCTGATCTGCTTGCTTTACTCTACTGATCTCCCTTCTATGGTTATTATTTTATTTTAATTAGGGCATCATAATTATGAAAGACAGGGTTCATTTTGATATATTTGTACTTGGACATAGCATAATTTGGTAGATTCCCCCCCCCCCAATGCTTTCCCATGCTTTTCTCTCCTCAGAGGTAGGGATCTTAAGAAAAGAAGAATCACTTGGGGAATCAAGGGGCTGCTGAGGAATCTACAAATGCAACAGATTAAAAGCACAACCTAGAATTGCTCTCTTTGCATCTGTAAGATTAGGGATGCATTTAAAAAGAAATATTCTGAGGCTGTCTGATGGTCTGTATAATTTAGAAAAATGCAATTAAATTATATCTAGCCCTTAAATTATACCTAGCAATTAAATTATGTCTATTCACCTAAATCTTAACTCAGTGCCACTTCTGATAATGACCTGCAGTCTGGTGGATGGCCTGAGCCTGGCTAATAAGGGCATGGACCTTGAGCAGAGTACCATTTCACCTGGCAAAGGCAACACGGCCTCCTTCAGTGGCCGAGTGTCAGCCCAAGTATGGAAATGATAGACAATATCGCAAGTGCACTTTTAGCTTTAGGTGGTTAATTAAATGTAGGGGAAGTTTATGTGACCTATTTAATTACATACATTCTTTTCCAAAGTATTTATTTTCCATGAAAGCTCCTGTAATGAAAGGTTGCCCTGGTCACTGCATCTGGGCATCACTTGGAAGCACATCAGGGGAAGCAATATAGCTTCGTGTGTTTGAAACTAAGCAGATGTGTGCTGAAATTCTGTCTCCACCACTTATGAGCTGTACAGTTTGGGGTAAGTTATTTAATCCCTCTAAACTTGTTTTCTTTTTTTCCTTGTAAAATAAAGATAATAATAGTATTTATTGCAGAGTATTTTTTTTGAAACCAAAGATCAAACAAGACAGTGCATCTATTGTTTAGTGGAGTGATTGATATGTAGTGAATCATCACTGAGATTAATAATAGATAATATTACAGTGAATATTAATGATATGCATAATAATGTTTATCAATATGTTAGCATTATCAACAATAATATATTTAGCATTAAAATACCTAATGTTAGCTATGACTATAATCATTATCATATTGTTTGATTCAGTTAACTCTTATAAGTTCTGGTGTCTGTATCATGAGGATAATATTGTCCTTCAACAGATGCTGTGAACTTCATCCAGGTGTTCCATAAGCTACTGGATGTGGCTGTACATTATCAACCATAAAATAATTATTATAGTAAAACTGAAAACAAATAGATAGTATCTGGTGGCACTTTGACCTCCATTATGTGATCAGAATCTGCAGGACAGTATTTTGGAGAAATGCTAATATTTAAGTCCTAGGTTTGCCATTCATTTGCTATGTGACCTTAGTGTATTAGCCAACTATTGCTGCTTACAAGAGTCTGGTGTTTCTGGAGAGCCAAGAATGGTTTGTAATAAAGTAGAATGTTTTGTCCAGAAAGGCTGGCTGAGCTATTTCAAGTTCTGTTTCCATGCCTGGCATAGTCATTGTGGCTTTAGTGTTGTTGTGGCTACTATGAAATTACAGCTGACATCCTAGTGTAGAGAATCAATCACCCTTTTCTAAGAGAATCACTTTGATAAGGAATATTCTTCTTTTGTAACTACTGGAATCGACTCCCTGGGCATCTACCTTGGGTTAGATATTTTGTGAGACATTTTCATCTTTGTTATTTAGTATTATTTTATGATCTTCTTCTGAATTATATATTAGGGTCTATATTTACAGACAAGGAAACTGAGGCTCAGTAACTTCTCCAATATTTAAGAAAGCTACAATTGAAACTCTTGTCAAACTCAATTTAGAGCTGAGCTCTTTCCACTTTTTTGGTTTGTTGGTTCTTGGATTATTTTAATAGTATAGAAAAAGTGCAGGCAAGGGGAGTTCTCAATTTGGAGCAGTGCTGCCCCCCTAAGGAGTGCAGTACTTGGACTAGGTGAGGGGACTTTTAGTTACCATGGTGACTGGGTTAAGGGATGCTGCTGGACCACAGAAGTCAAATATTCCACAGTGCTCAGGACTGTACAATCAAAATTTATCTCATTTGAGATGTGACTTATGATTCAGAAATGTCTTTTCCTGCCTTCTTATGAAATTATAAAAGGGGACTCTGTTTCCCAAGTGTGATTATATATTCTAGTTTGCACTTGGGTGCGTCTAGGATGCAGGAAAACCTAATCCTCTCTTCCCCAGCAAGTTCCTCTTTAGGTGTTTTTTAAAATATATATTTTATAACCCTTAACCACTGCATCCAATACTACAAAATCATGAGTGTCACACCAGTTGATTAACTGCTGGGAGCTCAAGGTAGACTCAAGTAAAGTTGCTAAGTCAGACACGAGTATTATGAAGTTGTCCACCCTCTCTCTTACCTCACCATTACATATCCCACTTTCTTAGTGTCCTCTCATCAATTTATTGGAAAAGAAAAGGCTATCTTCTATCTTCTCCTCTCTTTTATTCATTCTTCTGTCCATTTCTCATGAATTACTCCCACCATCATTTTTTTTTCTCTTCTGTGATAGGAAGCAATACTCTGAGTTTGTTCTCTTTTTTTGGGGAGATGGAATAAGTAGGACAGTGGAATAGCTGTTCCCATACAGAAAAGCTTAAAGCTGCTTGCTATTTGAATGAAATGATAAGATTTCCTGCAATGTAAATTAGGTTGTGGCATGCTGACTTATCTTGGATTCATGAAGTTTCATTAAATGGCTAAAAACAACAACAAAGCAATAAGCACAGCATAGTTATGTTTTTTTTTTTTTTTTAAAAAAGCTTTTTAAAGAAGTGGGAAGAAAGGACAGTGGCTACAACTATACTCGTCTCCAAATGGCAAAGAGAACTCTCTTTAACACGATAATGTGTTTGAAAAGAGGACAAGGCAATGGTTTGCAAAATCACAGGAAAGTTACCGCCCTCACCCAGGATGGAATCCAAGGATTATCAGCAATACAAGAAGAAATATCAGATTATGGTTATTCTCGGGTCCTGAGAAGACAATGGGGATTAAGAGATTGCACTGAACTGAAAGGTGGTATTAACTATCTTCCTGAGGTTGAATAGTCTACAAAGGAAATAGAAACAACTATTTTTTTCAGGTCAAAGTAGGGAGCAGTGCTACAGCTGGGGCTGCTTTTTTGAGAGGGGTGGGTTACTGGATATTGAATCCAGGAGCTCCTAACCACTGAGCCACATTTCCAGATTTTAAAAAAATAATTTTCTTTTGAGATAAGGTCTTGCTAAGTTGCTTAGGGCTTGCTAAATGCTGAGGCTGTTCTTGAACTTGCAATCCTCCTGTCTCAGCCTCCAGAGCTGCTGGAATGACAGGGGTGCATGCTACTTTTTAATATTTTTTCAAATCTGGACCTCAATTCTTTAAGTTAGTCAGGGAGATCCATTGATCAGTAATGGATCATTAGAGAATGATTTGGAAAATCAGTCTTGTTTTAATGCATGACTTTTTTTCTTTCTCAGTCTGTTGTAGTAATTCAGATACTAAAGGTAGGATATAAATGAGAACTGATGCAGTTCTGGGAGAGAGTATAAAGCTCTCAAAGGTCTTTAGAGAATTGGAATCAAAATTTAATGCTGACCCAAAGAATGTGACTGAGTTTCTCAGACCCTCAGACACTTAATCTGCAAAGCTGAGGGAATGATGTTAGCTGATTTTCACAATACTCAATGTTGCTAAAAATGTAGGTACCTCTCAGAGATCTGTGAAAATATTAATTGGAAGCACTGGGAATCTATTCTATTATTCAATGACATTTTTATCTAGGAGATATCAGATGAAAGTTTGTGAATGTTTTCCCTTTAAAAAGGCTACAACATTTATGACATTATTTATACAGACACTTTGGGGAGAGCAGATTTTACTTTTAAAGGGCTAATAACTTTTCATTTAAAATGAATTTACATAGAAAACATAAAATATTTAAACATTTCCCTAAAGTGTGTTTTGTTCCAAAAATTACTAGACAAAACTCTGGATGTTGAAATAAACTGGAAGGAGATTTTCTCATTTAGTGTTAGTCTGAGGCATTTTGTTCAGTTCCAAAATTCCTATAAGAGTAAACCCCTGTTTTGCTAATGTACTTAAACTTGATTAAGATTAAAATATGCACATATAAAATATATAATAAGATATAACTCAGAAGATACAGACACTTTAAGCTTTCTTTAAGAAATACTGGAAAACATTTTTTAGTGGTTGTGCTTTCCTTATTTAGCTGGGTTAATCTCTTAGTTGCCAAGGGCAGATTGATTTGTTTATAAACTTGTTAAACCAAATCTGCACACAGCCACATCATAGATAATAAAGTGGGAAAAGACCACTCAAATCGTCAGTCTGTATCCACTCACCACCTCAGTCTTCTTAATGTCTAATTTAACTTTTTAAACAATGTGTTCCACATGGCATGTTTTGCATATTGTATTTTTAAATGATGTGCTGACGCTGATTGTTAGCCGTGTGTGTGTGTGTGTGTGTGTGTGTGTGTGTGTGTGTGTGTGTCTGAAAAGACCCAATGTGAGACCAGAATTCCTCTTTCATGCTGGGTCTGAGTCATTCTTGCTGTGTTGACAGTGGACCCCCTTGTGGTCTGATGTACCAGATGCCAAGCATGTTTATGGCACATTGGTACCACTAGCACAGGGAGGCATGTGTGCTACCCCTCGGTTACTGGCAGTTGAGAACTTTCCCTGGATGTCTGCCACTTTTTAAAGACCTTTAATTTTGGAATAAATAAAAATCAGTTCCTTCCACTACCACTTATCCAAAGAGCTTTCATCCTGTATAGGCAATTCTCATCTAACACATGGAATTATATGACTGTGAGATTAAAAATTTCTTTAAGAGTAATATTGAAATTTCTTAGCAATTTTTATGATGTTGTTGTTGTCCTTATGGTATTAGATACCAGTGATAGAAGGTAGCAAAGTGTGTGTGGTTTAAAGAATTGGTGAAGATGGGCATGGTGGCACACTTCTATAATCCCAACAACTCAGGAGGCTGAGACAGAAGGATTGCAAATTCGAGACCTATCTCAGCAATTTGCAAGACCCTCAGTAATTTAGCTGCCTCAAAATAAAAAAAAAAAAAAACCAAAAGGTTAGCTATGTGGCTTAGTGGTAAATTATCCCTGGGTTTAATTCCCAGTATTGCAAAAGATATAGAGTATGTAAAGTGATTTTTTTGACAGGCGATAGCCATTACCTATGTTCAGAAAAGTTTTATCTATTGCAGCAGGTAGAGATTCATCCATCGGAATTTAGGAAAGCAGAAGTGTGATCTTCTCTTCTACAGTCAGTGTCAATGGTATTCTCAAGATCCACTCTGCCTGGAGAAGCCTCAGCTTGATCCAGTTGATATTTTAGTGAAAATCAAATGTCTCTGTAACATTCATTTCAAAGCTTGGTTGCTTTTCAGTAAAGGGTATCTGGAAGGATTTTTTTCCTCCATTTTTCTTTGTGGCATCTGGCAATAAGGGAGAGGTCATCTATAATCTTGGCAGCTGTTCAGGGACAAAGGGCAAGATTCTGGTCTCTGCTATCCTCCTGTTCTCTGTTCTCAACCAAGCAGTGCCTGAGCTTCCCTGCTTCCAGCATGTGACTGGTCTTTTGAGAATCCTGCTAATTTCTATAGCTCATGTATGCACATCTTTGATTCTGAGAGTCTTGATTAGTGTTGTAGGTCTTTTTTGGAGGTAGGCACTGAGCACTTCTGCATCCCTCACCTACTAGACTCCATTTGGACTTCTGTTTTTTCACTCCACATCTCACTGGAGTGTGAGACCCTGTGGTGCTGGTTTTTAAGCCAACACATAGACCCTTCCTCTGTGAGGAGACTGTATCTCACTCATCACTGCTGCCATTTTGGATGCCATGCAATTTCAACCGTGGAACTCAGAATGGTTCTTTTAGCCCAGTCTCTGCATAGGTCAACAACAGCTCCTCAGATGTCCCCAAACCTAAAGGCTTTTGTTGACTAATTACTCTCTCTCTCTCTCTTTCTCTCTCTCTCTCTGAGATTTGGTCCCTGGGTAGGGAGAAGGAAAAGCAGCCCATCATGTCTGATACCTTATCTATTTCTTCCTCTTCCTCTTTCAGTGTGAAATTGGCTTTTGATTTTCTGTTCCTGTCTTTTAGGAGTTGACTCTGGGTTGTATCTTCTTTTCAACTCTGGAGCATATAATTATCGATTTGAGTCTTTTGACTTTTATATGCACAATGCTCAGCTTTGGAAAGTTTCAATAAAATCCTTTTCCTTCTCAAGAAGGCCTGGCTCCTGCTAAATGAAAAGTCTTCACACTCAGGCAGTAGTTTTAATATGGATATAAATATTGTAAAAATGTAAGCCGGTTGATGACTGCTGTTCTTGGCGATGTGCTGCTTCTTTCCCAAAGTAACGAACTCCATTGAATCAAGAGGGTTGTGGCTCAGTAGTAGAGCGCTTGCCTAGCACACGTGAGCTGCTGGGTTTGATCCTCAGCACCACATAAAAATAAATAAGTAAAATAAATGTATTGTGTCCAAAAAATATGGTTCAGGGAAGACCAGGGAACTACAGGAAGATTAGGATTTAAAAATTACTAAAGATGAAACCATGTTGGTTAAATATCATAAAAATATGATGTTCACTTCATCAACATCATCGCTAACTCACCAATTTATTGTGCAGATGTTAGATGGGTCTGATGAAACAAAATTGAATTCATAATTGGTTATCTATTAATGACTGTATATTTTGTTCAAAGGAAGAGTCATTTTTCTCTACTTTACCTTTCTGTTACTCAGCCATTTTTCTTTTTCATAATTCAGTCTTTATCTTTTTAAATTGTAAAATAAAATGTAAATACAGAATTCTCCAATCCCATCAATGCTTACCTATCTTAATGAATGGATTAATGAATTCTAAGGTGAAAGCTTTTGTTAACCATCACTAGATCAGAACTTTTGATCTAGTGATGGTTAACAAAAACTGTGGATGCATGCTCTTAGAATGCATGAGGTCCTGGGTTCAATCCCCCACATAAAAAAGAGAAAAAAAAAGAACTTTGTCAGCCACCCAGAAGCCCACTATATGTATTGTTCCAACCAATCTCTTCCTTCTGCCAGATTTAACCACTATCTTCTTGTATATTAATTAATATCACTTGGGTAATCATTTCTTTGTATGTATGTGTTTAACAGTCAAATATCCATGCCCAGACATTGAAGTTTAATATTACTCCATTATTTAAAATTTGATAAGTCTCTAAGACTCTTATAATCTATGTTTCCCATCTCTACCTCATTCTTTTCCTTATAGTTTTTCTGTAGTAGATGCAAACTCTTTGGTCTGAAAAAGTTTCCCAGAGTCTGGAGTTTGATGATTGCATATTCATGGTGAAATTTGGTATGTTCTTTTGTTTTGTTGGTAAATTGGCAGCTGGATTCAGTGGCTGGATCAGACTCAGGCTCAATGTCTTTGTTAAAACTAGTGGCAGTATTTGGGAATACCACAAAAGACACCCAATATCTGATTGTTTCTCTTTTTAGGATGTTAGCAATTATTGATATTTGGTGCCTAGGTATATAATAAACTCTTTAGTTCTACCTGCATATCCTGGATCCTCAATATATACGCTAGCTTCAGGAAATGTCAGATAAATGGGAGAGATCTTTTTCAAATGGTGCCTGCATTTTTTATAAGTTTTCTAAATGTGTTTTACTTACTTTTGTCTCTGGTATAAATGAGGTTGCAAAGGCACATCAAGCTTGGATTAAATGTTGAACCACACCTACAGGAACAAGAAATGTCTCTGGCTCTTCCTTTCATCTACTTTCACGGAACTTCTCCTCCTCCTCTGCCTCTCACCAGTGGCTACTACTGGGGTCTCATGTATGCTCTGCCGTCTTTCTCCATTTCTCAGCTTCGATGTGGCATCTTTCTCCCTTTTCCTTGTTGCCCTTGTAGTGAGATCTTCTTTAAAGCTTCTGGACCCCTTGAAACCCTATGTAGGTGGCCCCTCAGGATGCTGTAGTTGCTGCTACTACCCTGATGTGGATGATGGTCCATTGATGCCCAAGGGCACCTTCTTCTAATTGTTCTCTGTAATGTTTTCTCTTTCTTTTTAATACACAGCTACAGTGCATTTCTCAGCTTCTCTTACAATTAGATGGGGTCATGTGACTAACTTCTGGGCAATGCCAGATACTTGGAAGTAAAGGCTGGTTTTTCCTCCAAACTCTCTTCCCGCTTCATCCTGGCTAGAAGCATATAATGGATGATGCTCTAGGGCAGAGATCCATTAAATTTTTCTCTAAAGAGCAAGAGTAGAAATATTTTAGGTTTCTAGGGTCATATGTCCTCTGTTACAACGACTCAATTCAATTTTTACTGTGTAAAAGCAGCCATGGACTGTCTGTAAATGAAAAAAAAAGCTATGTTTTCATAAAGCTTTATTTACCTAAAGGATAGTGGGTTGCTATTTGCTGGCACCTACCCTAGAGGATGGTAGGGCCTTAAGATGGAAAGAGTTTGGCTACTGGATCGCTGTATGTAAGTCTGCTTGCCAACAGAAACACCACCTTTAACCGTCACAAATAACATTTTATTTTATTTGACTCATGCATTAGATTCCTAGGGCTGCCATCTAAAGTACTACAAATTGTATAGCTTCACAAAAACCAAGGGTTGTGCTCCTGTGAAGTCTGCAGGAGAGTCTCCTGCTTCTTCTTAGCCTTGGAGAGTGCCTGTTAGTATTTATCACTCCAATCTCTGCCACTAATGTGACAGAGCATTTTGTGTGTCTGTGTCTATGCCTTCTTTCTCTTATATTGGATTAAAGGACTACCTTACTCTAGTATGACTTTATCTTAATTTATATCTTAATTATATCTGCAAAGACCGTATTTCCCTGTTGGTTCCACTAACAGATATCAATATATCCTTTTGCAGGGATACAGTTTACTTCACCAAAAGCTATTATATATTCTGGTTATGTATTATATAGGTATTTTGTATTATATATTACTTAAGCTGATAATTTATAGTGGTAGTTATACTTTATCGATTTTGGTAGATTGATTGATGGTGCTGGAGATTGAACCAAGAGATACCCTACCACTGAGTTATATCCCCATACATCCCTTTTCATTTTTTGAGATAAATTCTCCCTAAGCTGCTGAGGCTGGCATCAAAATTATGATCCTCCTGCCTCAATCTCCTGATAACTGGCACTGGAATCATGTGCCATTGCATACAGCTCCCTTCGTGTTGGGAAATTTTATCTTTTACACTTTTGTACTTTAGCCAATGTGCCTCAGAATGTGTTTGTTTTAAGAAATTATTCACCTGAAAGAAGACTTATCATCTTTCCCATTTCTCACATTGAAGATACTCATGGAAGATTTTTTTTTCAGTACTGTGAAATACTGTGGGCTTCAATTTTTCTTAAACCAGCTACAATTTAACATGAAATCATTTAAAATAAACTGGAACTTCATATGCAGGAACCCAATCATAGCAAATGGCTGCTTGTACTCACCCAACCAACATCAGCCTCAAGTTGCAATGAAATGAAACTACTCCTCTGACATCTACCCAGCACCCAGTTCTGACACAGATGGGGCTATCCTGAGGACCACTCTCTGAGTAGCAAAGAAATTCACCCCTAACATTAACATATGAAGAGACTGAGACCCAAAGAGATACTGTCACTTACTTAAGGCAATAGATACAGCTAGCAAAGGGACAAAAAATGATGAAAGCTCAATGTAAAGACTTCCAGACCAGGGTTATCATGCAGCAGCTGCCACATGAAAGATCACACATTTCTTTTAAGAGAATCTTCTAATTTTCTCTAGGAAGTTGGAGAGAGGGCCATGCTTTTATAGGACTTTGGTAATGTATAGTATTAACTGACTTAGAAAGTGAAGTTATGTCAAGAAGCTAGGGAGAAAACAAGAATCAGTTTTTGTTTGTTTTTCTTGAAGCAGGAGGCATAAATGTATGGAAAGAGAATAAAACAAACAGCACAGGAGGGAGAAATAAGCAAACCCCATATAATAGCACACGAAGGAGGATACCGAGAGGGAGAAATGAAATAACAATAGACAGAAAATAAAAGACCTCAGGCTGACAAAAGGAACATAAGAACAAAAGTAGAGAGCTGGAAAATTAAACACAGATTCTAGAATAAAAGGAAAACAGCATGGAAGAAAAAGAAAAGACAACCTAATGAGATGGAAGGATTCCTGGAAAAAAGACCATATAAAATGGATTGCAAGAGAATAGAAGTCCTGGGAAGGTGGAGATTTAGGGTCCAACGTATGAACATGTAGAGAAAAATATCTGTCTTATTTAATACTATAAACCAGAAAAGAGGTTGCATTTTATTTATCATGGTTTTCATTTTTTTGTTTATATTTTTAAAATAAAAAGTCTTATTTCTCCCCTACCAACTAGAATGTCAAATACTGACACAGTCCTGGGAGAGGAAGTAAGCACTCCTCTGAGCCTACTGTGTCCTCGAGGCAGAAGGAATTGAAGAGAGAACAAAGTTCAACTAAGTGCAAAACCATTCCATCATTCTCTTACTGGGTAAAACTGTACAGGACTCACGAATGTTCTTCCTTAGCCAGGTGACCACATTTCACTGCACATGGAATACAGGCTCCTTGGGAGCCACAGTTCCATCCCAACAAACTGCTTTAGGCACTCAATACCAAGAGGACCAGCATTCTTGGGGAACCGTCTTCCCTTGAAATGGAAACTGATCACATGCTGCCTGCCTGGTTCTGGCCATTTGGCCAGTCTTTCAGACATGGGTAAACACTAGACATGGTCATTACACAAATGCACTTGGGTTGTGGCTCAAGGAAAGTCCATTTAATTACATATTTTCATTGACCATTTCCATCCCCAAACTGTGGCTCATTTCCAACAGGGGAGGTGGGGGACCCTTAGACTCTCAAGGGAGAAGAAAAGATTGTTGAAGTTTTTCCTACTATGGATTGACATCAAGCATGTAGACAGAGTAGGCCCTCTAAGTAGGTAAAGCTGACTGTGGTGATAAGACTGTGAGCACAGGTCCCATTGAAAGGAGGCCTCATATATGTAGTTCCAGAGTGCAGAACTGCAGGCACCAGTTTTACAAAAGATGAAGGAAATGCAGATTTTTATGTGTAATCTTCTGATTTTTAAATGTTGCTAACTAGTTCTTCTTTATGACTTTTTTTGGGGGAGGTTTTAGAATAACTTTGCCATTCTTTTAAAATCCTACATTTTCTTTAAAGAAATATGGAAAGTTTTCTTGGAGGATCGAAAGGTAAATGAGCAGCCTAATGACATCAGACAAGTGGATCCCTCATGAGTAGTTCCATTCAAAATATAACATGAGTGTTTCATAGGTTTGTGAGACATTTTTTTTTCATCCTAGTAAATTGGTAAGATGGCAGATCTTAACTAATGGCCTTCTATCATCAGTAGGACCCAACTGGCAAGAAATTAATCTCATTTCTAGTAGTTGTTTCTGTAGCTCTATATATTGGGAACATTGTCTTTACATTCAGTGATATGTAATTTATTCACAGAAATATTTGGTTCCTGAATTTTAACTTGAAATTCCTTTTGGCCGATAGCAACAGTCAGAGACAAACCAGAGAAGAACTCATCCTGGCAATGGTTCTCTCTCTGCAGCTTGTCTGCGAGGGCTGAGTTTACCAGAGTAAAAGAATTTCCGTGGCCTCATTACTCACCATCTATATTTATCAATAAAGAGAGATGTGTTTTTTAATATGATAACCTGCTCCTAGACTCTCCTGAGGCCTCACTAGAGCTGGCTTTCAGCAGGCCCACATTAGTCTTGCAACATACACCTGAAACCATCTAGTTCACATTCTGCTGAAAATGGGAGGCACTGACTCAAGTCTAAACAAAAACAAAATCATTCAAAACCTCCTTTCTGTCCAACATCATAGATTTCTGAATAATATGTTTAGATTCTTTCAGGCTGGAGTTCTTCCAGACGGGCCTGGAAACCAAAGTTAGGGAGAGTATATCAGCTGACTGATTAGAAATCAACAAAACTACCTGGAAACACATGTCTGAGGTAAAAGAAAGGGCTGGTCTGTGAAGTGGATGAAGACCAGGAAACCCACTCAGGGCTGTATCACTTGCATATGTTTGAGAAACATCAATGATTAACCACAGACACAGATGTACACCTACCCACAAGGACACGGCCTTCTCAAGAGTCATTCATTCCCATTCTTTATTTTTTTTAATTTAAGCTGACCATAAAATAGCAAATTAATTCTTTCAGAAACAAAATAATTGGTGTACCAAGTAGAGGCCATCAATGTATATAACAGATTGAGGGTTTTTTTTTTTTTTTTTGCCATATGACTTGGTATGTACCTGTATTTGGAAACTTTGTTTGAAAGAATTTATCTAAACCAAAGGTTTCTGATAGGCTCCTGTCAACTGGTCACTACTCTTAAATTTTGCCTAAAGGAAACCTGCTGGTTGGAGTTGGAGGTGAAATTCTGATTATCATTTGTCTTTAACACCTTTCAACTCTTAGCAGAAGGTTATGGAGCAGGAGTGTCGGTTCTATTCTGTTTAAGATTAAACATGCCTGGTCATGTCAGTGGGGGTGGTAGCAGAGGGTCAGGAGGAAAGGAAGCAACACTTTCCAAGAGTATATTTGACAAATGAACCTCCTGGAAAGAGTTTGTGCTGAGAAGGATAGTAGAAACCCATCTAAGCAGTCACCATGTGCAATAGGTAGAACATCTGCAGTCAAAGCCTATCCATTGTTCAGATAACTGCCATTTCCTAGCACTCCGCAAAGATGGCGATTGAGAGAAAAGACAATTAACAGAATGGGAGAAAATATTTGCAACGTATATATCTGACAGAGTGTTTACATCCAGAATACATGAGACTCCAGACACTCAATAGCAAAAATAAATAAATAATCCAATTAAAAATGAGCAAGACCTAAAAAGACATCTCCCAAAAGAATACATATCAGCTGATGCAATGTCCCATGCCTATAACCCAGCTACTTGGGATGCTGAGGCAGGAGGATTGCAAGTTTGACCAGCATGGATAACTTAGGCAGAACTTGTCTCATAACAAAATTTAAAAAGAGATGGAGATATAGCTTAGTGGGAGAGCCCTGGACTCAATCCCCAGTATTAAAGAAAAGAAAAAGAAAAAGAATCCCATTAAAACCCGGTCCTCTCTCTAACTTCCTATAGAAAATTAGAAGACTCTCTTAAAAGAAATGTATGATCTTTCATGTGGCAGTTGCTGCATGATAACCCTGGTCTGGAAGTCTTTACATTGAGTTTTCATCATTTTTTGCTAGCTATATTTATTGCCTTAAGTGACAGTATCTCTTTGGGTCTCAGTCTCTTCATCTGTTAATGTAGGGGAGAATTTCTTTGCTACTCAGAGAGTGGTCCTCAGGATAGCCCCATCAGTGTCAGAACTGGGTGCTGGGTGGATGTCAGCGGAGTAGTTTCATTTCATTACAACTTGATGCTGATGTTGGCTGGGTGAGTATAAGCAGCCATGTGCTATGATTGGGTTCCTGCATATGAAGTTCCAGTTTATTTTAAATGATTTCATGTTAAATCGTAGCTGGTTTAAGAAAAATTGAAGCCATAGATATTTTTTTAAAAAATCTAGCACTAGGGGGCTGGGGATGTGGCTCAAGTGGTAGCATGCTTGCCTGGCATGCGCAGGGCACTGGGTTCGATCCTCAGCACCCCATAAAAATCAAATAAAGATGTTGTGTCCACCGAACACTAAAAAATAAATATTTCTTTAAAAAATCTGGCACTAGGCCAGTTATGGTTTCAAATCCCAGCTATCAGGGAGGCTGAGGCAGAAGGATCACCAAGTTCCAGGTTAGCATTGGCAACTTAGGGAGACCCTGTTTCAAAATAAAAAAATCAAAAGGACTGTGGTAGAGCACCCCTGGGTTTAAATTACAGTACTGAAAAAAAAAAAATCTGCCATGAGTGTCTTTAGTGTGAGAACTAGGAAGGAATGGTCACAAAACAAGTTCATTAAGGATTACATTTACTATGTTTAAAGGTTGTTTTTCACCAGTGCTCAGCAGGAAACCCAAGCACATGATATTTTTGAAGTGACTTAATTATTTTCTCAAAATTAAAAAAAAAAGTATACTTAAGTGATTTTTGCTTAGTATATATAATACCTTTATTTCTCAGTTTACATGTCCTGAATCATTTCTGCATCATCAAATTTAACCGAGGAGCCTAAATTCTGTCATTGTGGGGCATTTCTGAGGTAGCACATGGACTAAGAGAGATATTTGGAGTAAGATGTCATTTTGATCTGTTCTTGAATGTTACTCCAGGAAGTTAGGTGATCAGGGAAACACTAATTTTGTAAATCATCTCTGCTTCCCATTCTATGGCACAGCCTCCAAGTAGAATCTTTGGTCAAGGCTGGGCGAGGGCTACCTTTCATTAGATCTGAAGAAAGTTTCTGGTGGTTACGTGATCTGACCTCACAGATTGCTTGGAATCATGTCAAAATTGTCAAGTAGGAAATTTTTCAAGTGTATTTTCCTTTCTTGTTGAAGTCCAGAATATTTCTTAAGTCTTATCTCTTACTTAAAAAAAAAATCCAAGTTTATATTTTCACATTTTCTCAGAATCTTCTAAATATAAAAAAAAATGTGTTTCCTGGAGTTCCACGTGGAAAGGCTTAGGGAAAAGTACTGAAAGTGATGGTAGCCCAAGGGATGGGTGTTCGAGAAATAGGGTTTATACTTGGGAATCAAGAAAATGCCTTCCATCTTTTTCTTCATTTTGATCTTCAGTGTATTTTTCATCTTTCTAAGTCTTTGAAATCTTGGTGTCAGATGAAAGTATGTTTTGTGATGTTAAAAATAGAGCAGTAACTCCAGCTCACCTCAGAATCAATCTCTTTGTTTATTTATTGCAGTGCTGGGGATAGAACCCAGGGCCCCACACATGCCAGGCAAACACTCTACAGTGGATCCATATAGGGCCCCAGCTTGGAGCCAATCTGTTTTTAACAATAAGACTGAATTTGCAAATATTACCTGTATGGGTCTGTAATATTTTTTGGTTCTTCATTTTGGGCACTTTCTAAATCTGTGTTTTTTGGCTTTTAAATTGATCTGTTTTCTGGGAGGTAGCAAACGTAATTAATTTGAGCCTGTGAGTTGGACCTACAAACTCTAATGACACTTGGTATACATGACTTGCAGTGCTTCTTTTTCCCAAGAATGCTGCTAAATTATGGTCTAACCACTTCAGTTAGAAAATACTCTAGCTTTATGAAAATTCTCACACCCTCATTAATACTGTGGAAAATTTAAAGAACAACAATAGCCCTGGTTTAAATATGATTTATCCTAAGAGCATCGGCAATTAGCAGTGGGTTCATGAAAACTTCAGTCACTAATTGCTGTTCACACACTTTGTCTCTGGCCGGTGGATTTTTCCATTATTTCTGGACGTTAGAGGGAAGTATAAAAAAAAAAAAAAATGGGCCCAATGTTGGAGAAAAGGTGGCATTTTTTTTTTTTTTTGCCTAGTTTCCAAATATTTGAGTTTGTTGAACTGTTAGCCTAAGAACAGGGTGAGGTGATGGTCAGTGTTCTGCCTCACACCATTTCAAAACCAAGACTTGGCTCAAGTAAGAGGCCTACCAGGTGCATAAGTGAATCAATGAGCTATTGGCACTCCACGTGCTGGTGTTCAGGAACCTTTGCCACTTTGGGGTAGGAAAGGCAGCCTTCCTGACACTACCTACTGCTATCTGAAGCTTGTGAGAACAGCAACAGTAGAGCTCTCTCCTGCTTTCCTTCCGCAGGGCCCTAATGTCTTACCCTTAAAGCCCCTCTTTCTAGTTAGGGTCATTGGTAATGTGTAAATATGCATCTGAAAGGTCAGGGATTTTTTTGTTGCTTGTGAATTAATAGTTTGGACTATTTTGCTCTTAAACCCCTGAAGGCAGGGAACACAGGAGAGATCTATTTTGGTTGGGGTACAAGCGGGAGGGTCTATAATATGGGGTACTATTAAAAAGATGTCATACTGGGTAGGTGGTGCACGGAAGGTGACCGGGCTGCCCAGGTTTGCCCTAAGGAGACGGTGTTTTAGGGTGGATGATTCTCAATCACTGTGTGCTCTAACATGCCATAGAATAATCCCTTTTCCCTTATCTATAATAGGGATTTTTCTAATCCCACTTCTTTACAGTAGTTCTGAGCTAGGGCAAAGTGGATTTTCTGTCAGAGGCTGGGGAAGGGTGTCATTTAGAAAGATCTTTAGGGTCCTGTTTTAATAAAATAGGACTCATGTAATTGTGACTATCATTCACATAAATTAGTTAATTTTTGAAGATGATGAAAGTTTGATTTTTTTATGGTTTTATCAGTATTGGAATAGGTGCTGAGTGAAAGAGAATTTTTCATTTAAGTCAGTTCTCAAATCCAGTTTTCCCTGCTGTAGGTAAAGGATCTTTCCACGACTACCAGTAATATACTAGAACTAGAAAGGATAACAGTACAATAACTTATTATTGTACTGAACTTGTGCTAAAACTTGTGCTAAAAATAGCTACAAAATGTGCTTTTCCTGAACTTGTGCTAAAAATTGGTCTTTGACATATGCAAGTTCAGGGAAAATGCATATGTCAGGTAGGCATATGGAAGAGTTGGACATACTCAAAAGAGAAGAAATTCATTCCGACAAGAAAGGAGTTAATGAATTGTGAAGAGTCAGAGAAGGTTGGCAGGATGTGAACTAAGTGTAAGAAGTATATGTGGAGTTTGTAGATACAGAAGGTATGCCAGGAGGTCTCTATGCCCTTACTATTATTATGATTATAGCTATTAATAGGTATTTACTGAGCACCTACTATGTGCAAGGCATTGTTCTGGTGGTATGGACATAAATGAGTGTAACAGAATTTCTGTCTTCAAGAAGCTAATATTCTATTTTAGTAAAATAATTCTTCTGCCTCTGTTGAGTTTGAAGTGCCTGATTATAGAAAGAAAAAAAAAAGTACAAATGAGAGATGCTTCTTGTACAAATATATGATTTGTCTTGGCAAAACATCCTTGAGGAGAGATTAGTACAGTGAAAAAAAATATCAAGTAACGTTCTCTCTGTTTCCACCTTTCTGTCAGGTCATAGATATAAATTACAGTTCTGGCCCTCATTCACTCTCAGATAGATTTCTGGCCAACCTTTCCCATTCTCTGAACACGAAAGGAATGAGAAGGTTATTTGTAAGGTCATTGGTCTGAGGAGTTGTCCTGCCATGGTAACCAGGAAATCTTGAATTTTATCTGTGTTGCAAAGCAGCAGGGCAAACACACTGCACTATAAGGAGTCAATTGGCGAGTAGACCCAGAGCCGAGAAGTGTACGGAAAGTCAACTTTATGATCGCTGCTTTGAAAAGAATAGGCTGTGAGCGGATATTAAATCCTACTGTGAATACATGGCTAGTGTCAGCAGCTATTTTTAGGGAAACCAAAAGAATAAGCATCCCTCTGTGTTAGGGAAACAGTATGGCCTCATACAGCCAGGTGAGCAATTCTGTTCCTCAAATGTCCATCTTAGAACCCAGCAGCATTTCCAGGGGCACATCTAGTCCCTAGGATATTGCAGAAGTGATAAGTGTGTCACCGTGAACTTTTCCTCTGCTGCAGAATAATATCTGGAGAAAGAAAGAGCAGAGCTCTCAAAGTGTGTTCCTGGGGGTTCGCCATATATGCAGAATCTCAGGTCTCAGACTCCAGAGTTCCAATTTGCAGCGCTGCCTAGGCAACTGGCTTTCCTTCCTTACCCTTCTGCTTCCTCTCACTTCCCAGTGTCACCCTTTCCTTGTCTTCTACCCTAAGGAACAGTTTAGGTTGAAGCCAGAGCCACATGGGTTCAGTTCTTCTGTTTAAATTAGGACTTCAAACCCCAGAGGGGTCAAAGGCATGGAAAACAAAGGGAAAGACTCATTCTATACACACTTCTTTCTTTGCTGGTTAAACGTCAGGAACCCCACCCAAAGCCCCCCGATGTTTTAGCGTGTGAATGTTGAATCTGTTCTGTGTGACATATGTTTGGCGGCCGTGGCCTTCAATTTACCAAAATATGGAAACTTCATTATGCCCTTCTACCCATATAATGAGGAAAACGTTGATGTGGGTCTCAGCCCCAGGCACCTAAAGCCATGCTGTCCCCTAACCACACTTTCCTATATAGCAATTTACACACAAAAAATAAATCAGGATAATGGCTCCCTGCAAGTTAATATAAATGAAATTTCCCTTCTTGTAAAATAGAAAAATTATTGAGACCCTTTGATTATCACAGATGTCTTGAGTCGAAGTCAAAACTCTTTCATTAAAGTTTTATCTAGCTAAAGGGATTTCCTCCTCAGTGTACATCCAACCTTGAATGGTCCTGCCATCCAGGAGAAAGAGACAGAGAGGAAGAGCAAGCTGAGGATCAAGGAAGTAAGAGACTGAAAACAACAGCAACAAACCCCCCTGGTGAGTCCCAACCATGTCCATTCTTGGTGGTAGCAATTGAAACAAAGACAAGCAATTTCTTGCCAAATATTGCATCAAGTTAGTTTATCTTGTGAATTGGTGTTAAAAAAAATGACCCCAAATATCTGATTTAGCTGATTACTAGGTTATATAAATTAACTTGAAAACTTTGGGTAAGCATCACTTAGACACAAAAGACAACAAAACTCCATTCAGTTGTGTTTGCCTTTATACCTGGTTCCAGGTGACTGCTCTTACTAGTCCTTTAATCCTCCAGAAGCCCAAGACAAGTACATGACAGAAGAGGAATTTCATTTAGTTACATAAAAAAAAAAAACAAACCATGGACATCACCAACTTATATAATTTTATTCAATTTATTCCCTGCAGTCATCCTTGCCAATGTATTTTATTCTGGGGTATTATTAAAGCTGAAGTTAACCTTAATGAGTTTGAGCAGTGATTTTAAGTTTTTCCTGAAATAAAGTTTTGGGACTAAATGCCCTAAAGATAATTTAACTATAGATAACATAGAGAATATTTACATTTTTTGCTGTTCTTTAGAAAACCAGTCTGTCTCCTCCTCTTTTCCCCCACCTCACTCAGTGATGAAGTAAGGAAACATTTGAAAAAGTATTCAGTTTTGGTTAGGAAATAACGTTACTGAGCACATTTCTTTGGTGGGTAATCACTGAAAGGTCAATTTGTTTGGGAAGTAGGAATTAACAACTTTGCTCTAGTGGGAGAAGAAATTAGCACGAGATCTTAAGTAAGTAGATATGATGGAATTTGTATTAAGCTGTTAACAATGGGGGTGGGGGGGGGGAGAGGGCTAGAGTGAAAGCAACCCTGAATTGGCAAGCCCTGGGTTAAGCAGCTAGCCCCTCGATAAGTATCTTTTTCTTTGTGACCTGGAGGAGTTAAAATATCAACACAGCTCATTGTAATCAGATCCCTTCATCCTAGTCCAATTAATTTACTAAAGAAAAAAAATCAGGGGAAAGAATCCATTCCACCAACTATTATGCTTGACTTTACAGTTCTTAGAAATGAACCACGCATGAGTCAGCTCTGGAAACAGAAACTGATCCAATTGACCGCTTGATGGAGGTGATGGGTTATCTTATCTAAAAAAGGGAACACTTTTTTTTTCTTCTGTAATAATGTGCAATTTTGGGGTCTGCGGTTTTGGCTCAGTGGCAGAGCGTTTATCTTGCATGTATGAGGCACGGGGTTCGATCCTCAGCACCACATAAAAAATAAATAAACAAAATAAAGGTATTAAAAAACAATGTGCAATTTTAATAACTTTGAAAATCTTCCATGACCTATGGGTAAAAATGTGATCACAGGACCCAGACAATAGCTTTTCCCCTACTTGGAGCCTCACTCTCAGTTTCCTATTTAAATATAGGGGATAAACGCAATTTATAAAACACTTGTGATTGGTCTCCTTGATGGATCACTTTGAAAAGAGAGAAAGAGGCAAAGTAGGGATAGTTTATTTTCACAAATCAGTTTTAGTTTCTTTTTATGAAATAAATGAACAAGAAGCCCATTAAAATGATTCTTACAATTCTTCTTTTTAATTGTTTACTCTGTTAAGGTGACAACCCTGGACAGCTTGAGAGATGAACAGTCCTCTCTTGCTGATGTAAGCCTCAATTATAACATGAGCATGTGATGACCCTTCAACCCTTCATTCCCTCATCCAGGTTAAATGTTGAATTTGGAGAGAAATCAAAATTAAAGTTACTTCTACCTAGATGCCAACAGCTGTTTCTTCTTGTTTAATGAAGTTTGAAGAATAAATTTGAATAGAGATGAAGGATAAAATGGGTCAAATGAGAACAAAGTTATGGTACTTCATCAGAGCCAAGAAAATAATTAATGAAATGAGAAATTGAGTCATTAATGTCAACCCTAGTATAAGCACCACTGGTTCACTGATATTTTTTTTTTTCACATGAACTTGGGTTCTTTCTTATTGGACTAAGTTGAAGCACTGTAAATCAAAGTTTTCAAAAGAATTAGATGGAAAATGATTATGAAAAATTGATATTTTATTTTTATCATTTTAAGGCACGAGTATGACATATGGAAATAAGAGTATTATAATACTTTTTTTCATATTTGACAACTTTATTTAGCTTTGTGAAAAGGGAAAAACAAAAGACATTGCAGCCTTCTCCACTCAAAACACACCTTAACATTTTCAAAATCTGAGCAAATGACTGATCAGTTTAGAGTTTTATAAACATTCTGAATGGTACACAGCGACAAGCAAGATGCAGGAAAATACACAAAATTTATTAGTTTGATTACCTTGGCAATTATGCTATAAACTCATTAAATAGCTTTAAGGTAATGATAACTCTCAACCTAATATTTTGTCAAGGAACCTGGGATATTGTAATGACTTGAAATTTCCAGTTTAGCAATAATGATTATATTTAGCATGATCTTTACAAGAAAGTCAATTATGTTCTATTCTAGTTCCCCAGAATTCACATTCCTTGAATTCAGCTCTAAGAAAGGAGTACAATGAAATACGTGCATATCATTCTTAAAGAAAATGTGATAATTTGAAGAACTCAAATTAAACTATCCTATATTGGGTTGGTGTTGCTAGTACTACATTTTCATTCTGAAAATTTCTTTTTGGATAATAGACTTTTAAAACCAAATACTGACCCAAGCAGAAGCAAGAGAACTTGAGTAACAAAAAACAAGATAATGAAAAATGGCAATGCTACTCTACCACTTGTGGATGCAACTGTTGATATGCAGATGATACCACTTTCAATTTGTTTAGCTATTTCTTCTGGCATATAAATCCAAATACATAGAAAGCATTCAATACAACTCTTTATATATAGGATTCATATATCTAAGTAAGCTTTAGGTATATTGCATTGCTTCCTCATATGGAGAAGGGCATCCAGCCCTGTCAACACTTCCCACACCACTCAACATGTATCTCCTGTTTCCTAATCTGCTCAATGTAGTTAGATTTTCAGTTCCAGTTTAACTTGTGTTCAGTATTACCTTTATCAGGGCTGTGTAAATACCGTACTCAGCTGAGTTACAGGTGCTCTGACCCTTCTCCAACTATTTTGTTTTCCAAAATGAAATTTGTATTATTTTTATTAATTTTTGTAACTTAGTACTGATTGACCCTCCAAATTCAGAGACAATATGCAGTCCTTCTCAATACAAATGTAGGGATTAATCTAACAGTCTCATTTTTGGAAGCATCCATGGTTTTCTCCCCCAGGCCCTGGGCTGCCTCCTCTCATAGGTTGTTCTGGGTACCTACAGCTGAGCTTTTGACCTGGGTCTTCCCTTCACCATCAAACAGGGAGTTGTCTTTATCCATTTCTGTCTTTGTTCTTGTTTCCTGACTCACATGGTTTCATCCTGTTTATGGAACTCATTCTCCAGTTGCTCACTAAGAAAAAATATAATGGGAGAAAAATGACTTTTTCTACCCTCCCACTTATATTAAAGCTTGGCTAAGTATACGGTATTTTGGATGGAAATCAGAATTTTAAGATACCCCATTATTTTCTGTCTTGTTATGAAGTCCAGCGTTACTTCAAGTTCTAATCCAGTTTTGGGGTTTCTCCCTCCGATTCCCACTTTGGAAGCTTTTAGGATCTTCTCTTTATTTCTGGAGTTTTGAGATTTCTCCAATAAGGTGTTCTTCTCCACCTCTTATTTATTGTATTGGAAATTTAGTGGGACTTTTCAATCCAGAACACAATGTCCTTTGTGATTATTGTGTATGTTTTCCTTTTGTAATAGTTATTTGATCATTTCTTTCCTTTACTGTCTCTGTTTTCTTTCCAGAAGTTCCCACTACTTACATATATGAGACTTTTGAATTTCTCTCTCTCTCTATTAAAAATTTCACTTATTCAAGCTTTCCCCAAATCTCTTTTTATTTTACTTTCTAGAAAAAAGTCTCAACTTTATCTTCTATTTCATCTGTGGAAATAAAAAATGTTCCTTTATCATATTTTTAAATTTTATGAACTCTCTGCCACTGTCTATATGCCTGTCCCTTTTTAATTTTTAATTTTAGGCAAGGTCTTGCTGAGATGCTGAGGCTGACCTTGAACTTGCAATCCTCTTGCCTCAGCTTCTTGATCACAGGCATGCACCACTTTTTATCTTCCAAAATTTTGTTTATTGCTTAGCTACTGTGTTCTTTACATCCATTCCCTTTGCTTATGAGGGTTTATGTATTTCTTATTGTCACTTAAACAGAGTTTGAAAGAAAATGAACACACATATGCTTTGTTTATACATTTGAAGCAGTAGAGTACCAAGTTAGCAGCATGTCACAATGCTGATCTTTTTAGAAACATTCTTCTTTTCATTTCCAGGATATCACATTTGCCTGGTTTCTTCTTACTTCACTGGCTGCCCATTTTCAAAGTATCCTTTTAGTCTTTCATATCTTCTAAAACAAGGAATTCAAATATATATGTATAAATATTTAATTATTTATATGACAGTTCCTATAAGACAACTCACAAATGAAATGGAAGCACATGCTTTTCAGATATTAGTTCAGCATTTAAGCAAATGAAAATGATATTACATCTTTCTCTTTTCTGAAATATTGTTATACAATTCAAACACTGTAAAAATATGAATGCACTTTACTTTACTGAACCCTAATAGTTAAGAAAGAAAACTTAAAAAGCATATAAGTTAAAATCTTTTTATTGAGTTTCTCTTCAGTTTTTAATCTATCTATAGAACTTTGTCAAACCAGGTTCTTGACCAGTAATGGCAACAGCATTTTTGTAAACTTGGTAATGAATTCGAATCAATATGCTTGAATCAGTAATGAAAACTCAAACCTACTTTTGTTCAAATAGAATATAGTATGTGAAAAAGGGTTAAAAGAAAGATTGATGAAAGAAATTAGGAATAAATATTCTTTTTAGAGAAAATTTTAATGACTATTTTCTTGATAATTGACCCATGGAGTTATATTTTTCAAAATATTTTCTTTAATTTTCTTAAATAATCTGCAAAGATTATCTGCAAAAATGATCTATTGTGGACATAGTTTTTAAAATTTAAAATATATAAAACTTTTAAAATATATACTTGTACACAAGTATATTTTATGTCATTCAAGTCAGAATTTACCCCTGAGAACTAGATATTATGTACAATAGTTAATAATTTTTCCTTAAAATCTAAACCACAGAAGCATTGTAATTAGCCAGGTAAACCTTAAATAATATTGGACTGCTTATTGCATTGACAGCAGGGATGTATTTGGAAAGGCAAGTTTAGTGTTAGAGTCATAAACCAGGAATTTCTCAAGATGTTGGCTCTTATTGGTTAATGCAAAAAATCAAATAGATCTTGGTCACAGTTATACAGAAGCAAAAGTGATACAAATACTTTTGACACAATTGCAAAACTAACACTTTACTGTCCATATCTACTCACTGTTGCATTCCTGTGCAGGGAGATGAGCCTGAAACAGGTGCTAATGCTTCAGTCATTGTCCATACAGTTCTGTGGTTCACAGGTCCTGGGAATTGCTCATCTTAATCTGGCGGCTAAGGATTTGTCCCATTGTCTTTTCATGTAATAGGACCATGGCTCAGATGACAAAGCCCAGCTAATTACAAACTTAATTTAATAGTGTAAAGCGCAAAAAAAGCATTCCCTAAGCAGTAAAATCTTTTGTTTGGAAATTTTAAAACAAATTATATTTTACTTTATGCTTTATTATTTACGTAATCAGTATTTACAAGGACACAATTTTCTCAAGATTTAAACTGCTCATTGTTCCATAAATAGGACACACATTTAGAAAGAATATGATTTTTTAAAGGAATAATTTAGTGATTACCTCTGGCTCAAAACATAAAACTCCCTTAGTGCTTGATGTTACCGGGAATCTTGTCCTAGATTATTTTCTGAATCTTTTCATGATGGTTAATAATAGAAATGTTTTCACCTTTAATTTCTGCTTTGAATTATGGTTTTGTTTCTGGGTGAAGTTCCCTCTGGCTTAATGACTGAGCTGGTAAAAATGTCTCACTTTTATCCTCTATCTTCCTTTTACATAATCTCAAATCCAAATAACTAGAATTGCATGTGATGACTTAGTTCTACTTATGTGCCCATTTTTTAATTCCCCTTACTAAGTGTCGTCACCCAACTTCTTTTTGGTTACTTCCAATAATAGAGACATTTCTGTTCAATTTAGGTATCTGGGTCTTGTTACCAGTTGTTTTTATCTTAATACAGATTCCTGCCTATTGAGGGGTTTTGTGGATTGGACCAAGGAACAAGAAGGTTTTACCTTAAAAGGTCAAGAATGTAAATTGCTTAAGGTGAACTCTGACCTAAAAGAGAAGGGCACCATTGTTTCCATGGGATTGTGACTAGGGTAGTTAACAGAAGATTGCCAGCCTTGTTGGCTCTGGGGGTGGGAAGGGGCGTTTCCCAGGACTGGGTCTGATATCAGAATCCTGTGAGGTTAAAGTATTTTCAGATCTCGTCTCCTTTCAGGTGGACAGAGCCAACTGAGATAGTTTACTTAGCTAAAGTTCTCATTACCCTTATTATATAGCCTTCGTGGATTCCTTTATTTTGATGACTTTTTGTCAAGTTGGTAAGGAATACAATCTGCCCCAAACATAACAAATACAGCAAGTCGCCATGTCAGCAGATATTTAGAGAGAGAGAGAGAGAGTCCCTTGGGGTAAGGGGAGAAGTTTAAAAGAAATTTCAGGCAGTTTTACTATCTAGGAATTTACAAACTCATTGTATAGATAAGGAAGGAGACAACTGATTCATAATAAATATTATGAAACACAAAACCTCTTGTAATGTAGAATCTAAGTAGAACATATTGACAGAATGCACAGTTTCAATCAAAGCAGATTAGAGTTGAGAAAGCTTCTACAAAACAGAGAGTAAGAATATAGCTTTTTCAGGGTTGGGTAAGAGCTTTGGGGGAAAGAGGACATTTTCTCTGGAGGTGTAGGTAGAGGTGAACTCAGAAGGCACAAGATCCCTCTCAGAGCAGAAGCATTGGAGTGAATTTATCTATGAACAGAACTTTGCTGGCTTGGGTAGCATTACTCCTTTACCCCACTTCCTGGTGGTCTTTCCCTCAAGGATTTGGACTTTCCCTACCTGTCAAGAGGATCTGGCGCAGGACTCTTTTGCCTGGCACTTGAGTTAATGGGTTTGATTGCTGAAGGTCTCTTTTTTGAGCACTGTTTCTGTTACGTTCTCCTCTGGAGTGTATGTGGGAGAGCTTCTTGGCTGCTTGAGCCCTCGCGCGGCAGGGTCCCTTCTCTCCCTTGAACACCTTGTGCTATACCACAATACCTTTCCTCCTGGTGTCAGATTACTGCATTCACTCCTGGCAAAGGTAGGAGACAACATTAGAAAGTCACTTTAGAGGAAGAAAACATCTTTTGGACTCAGGATTCTGGGGATGTCCTGAGCTGAAAATGTGCTGAGCCAGGAATTTAATCATTATCTGTCTTTTAACCCTCAGATCACCTGTCATTTGGTAATGTCTGCCCAATCATTAGGTATCAGCCAGGCTGCACCCCCTGAAAATGCCATTGTATTTTCTGTAATTAAAAAGCCAATTTTAGGCCCATTGTAACAGGGTTTTTGCATTTTTATAGAAGGGGGACTTCGCCTGCCCCCTATGGGAATGTGAGGTTTGTGATACTAGGAATCTGGAATAGCAAGTGAATTCACACACCCCTCCCCCACCACCCTCACCCACACACTGCACTGCAGGCTTCTAGGACCGATTGATGACATTTCCTAATAAAGCAGGGAGAAGATGACTTATTTTGAAAATAGAATTAAAACTTTCCCTTTTTAGGAGCAAGCACCACTTTGGCAAAGTGGTCAGCCCCAAGCACATTAGTTCTTGTGGTCAAAATATTAACAGGGTGCTTTGTTAACAAAATGTTCAAGGTCATGATAAGGCCAACGAAGGAATGATAGGACTTTTTATGTGCTGAATCTTTCCAAATAATGCTCCAAGTCAAAAGGATGCAGAGAAGAACTTTCTCCTATAAACAGGCTAGATGAATTGGGGTGAGAATTTTCAGGACTGGGTAGAGGTGTTGGAATGTTATGTTGACCAAAACAAGCCACCTCATAAAAAGGAGGAAATGATTGATACATCTACAAAGTGAATGGCTAGGATCTAAGATAGGTTCACTAATTAGCCTTCTGGGCAGCTTTGGAGAGTCCTTTAAAGAGGTCCCAGGAAATGCTAAGTGCTTGGGAGAGTTTACTGCTGCTCTCATAAACAACATGACTGGACAGAGTATTGAAAGGAGATCCTGTGATCTGCAGAACAACAGCCCTGGGAACTCATCTTCCTTAGACCACCTTGACTCTAAACTCTGATTGCTTTCCTACTCCATCACTTCTGCATTTGAAACAAGAATTCTAAATTAATGGTAGTACTTAAAGGATGCTTTGTCTTTAATGCATGGGGGAAGGAAGGGAGGAAAATAAGGGGGGAATCTGATGCCAAAAACCTGAGAGAGGGTTACCTTAGGCCTCAGTGCAAGTCCCAGCTATAACTGTATGTTGTTAGACACATGAAATCTCTTCTGTCTCTGGAATTCTGTTTTGTCGTCTGTAAATGAGGGAATTGGATGAGATGTCGTTTTAATCTTGAAAATCAGTAATAATAAAATCTTACACTTAATTAGTATCCTAACACATCTTATTAGATTTGATAGTAATTTTAGACATGGTCATAACAGAAAACATGATCTCTACTTTAAAAAGGAGTAATATGAGATTCAGAGGAGTTCATCGATTAGCTCTATGTGACAACTGATACATGATGCAAACTTGGGTAAGAATTCAGACCTATTCATTCCTAGTTCTCTCTTTTATCTCTCAAAAATTGTAGTTTAAATAGTCTGGACTTCTTGGAACTAAGTACTTGAAGGCAAGGAGGGAATACCACATCTCTTTTCTAAGTAGAATATCTGCTGTTTACTAAATCTTGCTTATTAACTAGCTAACTAGAAAAATTTAGGATGTTTGGTGACAATGCTTTTAGCTTCAAGTCCCAAGTGTAATCATGAATTTGTATAGTGTGCCAGGATAGTTACATATTTTACCTCAATTATTCATTTTAGATAATTTTATTCATTTTAGAGATGAGGACCTAGAAGCTCAGAATGGCAGATCACACAGCCAGTACAGTGGAGATGAAGTATGGACCGAGGCTGCCTGTTTTTCAGGACGGCTGACACTTGTGGCTCTGACTTTTCCCTTTCCCTCTATCTTTCTCTGGTTGTTTGCTCTGGGTCAGAATTGAGACCATTTCTGACCCTCAAACCACAGGAAAGCAGCTGAGAAAGACTGTGCGCATCAGAAGAGGATTCTGGGGGTTCCCATAGCAGGGAAGCTGCGGCTGGCTCACTGGCAGTATTGCTGTGGAGAAGCGTTTCCTTAAGAAGAGAGGCTGCCAAGTCATTAGGCAGAAGTAGGACTATATTCCCCTGTCCTCAAAACATGACACAGGGACCGCAGCCTCTTGCAATCAAGCCAAAAGGAGTGACAACCTCTGAGGACTGGTGTTGGAGATCTGGGTTCTTCTCCCTGCCTCCCTGATGCATCTGCAGGAGGAAATACCTTGGGGTACTACTCCAGCCGGGCAGCCTCCTGGAGCTCTGAGGTTGGATATGTGCTGCCTGCTTGGTGGAATGGGGGCCCAGAGTCAGAAATAATTTGAAATGAAAAAAAAAAATTGAAGTTTTAATTTCCGGCTTATCTGAAATTATAACCTGAGATACATATTTTCTATAGAAGATTTCATGGCACTTAAGTAGAAAGAAGCATTAGGGAAACTGAGCCACCATAGAGAGCCTATTTTAGTCAGCTTTTTTGCTACTGTGACCAAAAGACCTGAGAAAAACAATTTTAAGGAGAATAGGTTTATTTGAGTCTCACAATTTCAAAGGACTCCGTAGACAGACAGCTGACTCCATTCCTTGGGGCCTGAGCTAAAGCAGAACATCATGGTAGACGTGTTTGGTGGAGGAAAGCAGTTGGGAACATGGCACCAGGAAGCAGAGAGAGCCTACTCTACTCCACAAGGAAACAATATAAACCCAAAGGCATGCCCACAGTGATCTACTTCCTCCATCCACACCCTACCGACCTGCAGTTACCACCCAATTAATCCCTAGCTGCAGACTAAAGCACGGATAAGGTTAAGGCTATCATAACTTAATCGTTTCACCTTTAAACTTTTTTTGCATTGTCTCACACATGAACTGTTGGGGGACACCTAATATTTGAACCATAACAGTGTCCTATTTTTTAGGTATGCTGAGTTCAAAAGAACCAGTGTCATGGAAACTACACTATGTTAATATTTTGGTTGCCAATTAGTATCCATCTATTTAAAATGATATTGTGAATTTGGTTTTCACTGTCTTGCTTACTTCATTTAACTTAATTTAGGTTGTAAAATTGTTTGCTTTGTAGTTTCATAAGCTTTATAAATATAAAATAGTTACATCTGGTTTTATTTATTTTTATTTATTTTTTTTATTGTTGGTTGTTCAAAACATTACATAGTTCTTGACATATCATATTTCACACTTTGATTCAAGTGGGTTATGAACTCCCATTTTTACCCCGTGTACAGATTGCAGAATCACATCAGTTACACTTCCATTGATTTACATATTGCCATTCTAGTGTCTGGTTTTATGTTTACATATATTTAAACATTAGGTATATTTAGTATCCACATTGTGGGCTCTTGAGATTTGAACATTAATACTATTTGCAGCAGTGTGAAAAGAATCAAATACTTAAGAATGAGCCTAATGAAAAAGGAGTAAGACACTACATTGAAAATTACAAAATTACTAAGAAAAATTAAAGACCTAAATTAATAGATTTCTACCACATTTGTGGATCATTGGAATCAATACTGTTAAGATGTCCATTTTGGGGGTTGAGAATATAGCTCAGTGGTAGAGCATTTGCCTAGTTTTGCAAGGCCTGGGCTTTAATCCCTAGCAATGAAAAACAAAACAAACAGAAACAGAAGATGCTCATTTTCCCCAAACTAATCTATAGATCAGCTGATTCTCATTTATAGTTCCAATGAAAGTTTTTTTTTAATATATATATATTTTTAGTTGTAGTTGGTGATGAGGATCAAACCCAGGGCTCCGCACATGCTAGGTGAGCGCTCTACCCCTGAGTCACAATCCCAGCCACCCCAATGAAAGTTTTTAAAAAAATGATAAATCCTGAAATTTTTGAAGAAACTGACAAAAATTCTAATATTGAAATTGAAATGCAAAGAATTCAGCTTGGCCAAAACAGTCTTGAGAAAAATAAAGTGTGAAGATTTACATTACCTGATTTCTGGGTTCATTTAAGGCTATAGTAATCAAACCATTGGAGCATTTGGTATAAGGGTATCTGAAACAGATCAATAAAACAAAATCGATCCCAGAAATAGATTTACACATATACAGTCAATTGCTTTTCCATCAAGGCATGCAGTCAGTGGGGAATTCATTGGTGAAAAGGAATCTTTTTAAGTAATGGTAATGGAACAACTGGATATTGATTTGGAAAATGTGAACTTCAGTCTCCTACTTCACACTGTAAGTACACATTAATTTGAGACAGATCACAAACTTACATACAAAAGTTAGAATTATAAAATGTCTAGGAGGAAACATAGGTAAATACCTTTTTGATTATGAGATAAGCAAAGTTTTTTTGTATAGAACAGAAAAACATGAATTATAAAGGGAAAATGTCATAAAATAAAACCCTAAAATTAACAATTTGCTTATTAAAAGACACCATCAAAAGAAACCTCAATAAACCCAAACAGGAACTGATGAATGAATCATAGGCTGGGAGAAAATGTTCACAATGTATATAGCTGACAAAGGACTCAAATACAGAAGATATAAAGATTTCCTACAAATTAACAATAAGAAATAAGCAAAAGACATGAACAAGAACACCACAAAAGAAGACAAAAGAAAGGAGTTTAACATTCTTAATAATCATGAAAATTTAATTAAAAATTACAGGATACCATTTTATATCCACTCGAATGGCTAAAATAAACAAGTCTGACAGTTCCCAAAGCTAGCAAAGATGTGGAGTTAATGGAATCAGTTTGGCACTATTGTGAAATTAGTTTAAATTTAAGTTCGTGTGAAATTCTACTCAAAATAATTTATGTGATAAAATTGCTCCTAGAAAATGTTTATTCATGCATTTATCCAACAATTATGTCTTTAGAGTTCTTGATGTGTGAAACAAAGTTCATGCCTCTAAAGACCACGTGCACAAGTGTGCAAACTGAAGACTTGCTGAATCAGCCACCTCATAGCTAATGTCACCATGTTTCCTTTATTTCCACGCTCACATATTAATTTACAACCAATTTCAAAATAATTGAACAGAGGATTGATTTTCTCACAATACAGTTTTTATTAAATCAATGAATAGTACATTTTACTATTGAGGAAATGCACTAAATAAATTAGTTATTATAGTCAATTAAGCCAGCTGTTCTGTCTGGAAGAAGTTAGTTTGAAATGTGGAGGAGAGAGGCGAGAAAGGAAGGAAAGAAAGGGTACGGGCAACAATTTTCTCCTTCCAATTAAGGGGGAAAATCATAGATGATTGAAATCCTTAAATTTTATTTATTTATGTATGTACTTTGGGGAGTTGGTTCCTTTGGATTCTTTTATACAGTGACTGAATGCAGAGCCTTTGAGTACCATAAGGTTGAAAAGGTACCGTGGAGATGGACTGTGGGGTCAGACCTCAGTATAGATTCTTTATTTACCAGTTGGTTGAATGCAGGCTAATTGCTTTGCTTCTGTGAGCCTCAGTTTCCTTCTAAATAATGATGCTGACTCAATGGGCATTGGTGAGGTTTATGAGGTTTCATTTAGAAGGTGTTCAGAACAGTGCTTCTTTAAATTGCAACTTTTATTGTCAACTAAAGTTTCCCTTCTGATTAGCATCAGAGTCTTAGCCACGGTGAACTAAACACAGAACACTAAGGTTGAAATAGTTCATTGACTACTTAGAGATAAGAAGCTTGTCAGAGACACCTCAGCTACTGAAACAGGGAAAATGAATTCTGAGAAAAAGCTTTTCCACTCAATTAAGATTCAATGCTGTTTAGTTAAGAACTAAGAACTAGAAAATGCACATTTTACCAGGATGCCAAACTTGCTTTACTAATTTGCTTTTAAAAGAATGCTATTTAATGGTTTATAGTTGAATCGGGTGAGCAATTTTCAAAAGTGATTTTAAAAATAATAATAGATGATTGAGAAGTTTGCAAGTTTTCAGCTAAACCTGGCTCTTAAACTTCATGCATATCTCATAGAGTTGGTCAATAGTTTAAGATGGATAAAGCCTCTTGGGATATTAAGCTTGTATATATATAAAACTAAAGGATTTTTTTCATGAAACATTAATTTTATTTTGTATAAGTATCCATTAAACAATGTCCTGTTTTGGCATTTTCAACACCAAAGAGAGAGCCACACAGATTTGCCAATTTACTCTCTTTCGTTCAAGTATTTTTTATTCTGCAATGTCACATAAGTACATTTGAGTGTTTACTGAAGAAAACAGTAAATGTGCACCTGGAAACAAGCTATACTGGCCAAGTAATGTGAGTGGCTTTGGATTTGCATGCAAAAGAGTTCTGGCTTTAATTACTTACTCTATTCTGGCTCTATCATGGCTCTTTGCTCATGTGAACAAATGGCTTGATTTTTCTGTGTTTCTTCATCTTGCAGCAATATGCACTCATGTGTCTATTAACAATAAAGATATTCTGAGAGCTAGTTTTGCTGTGCAGACACATTGAGTGTCCTTACACAGCCTAAGATGACTATGACTAGGTGATATAATCCTATGGGATTACTGTCCTATGTATGGTTCCTCATTAACCAAAATCCTATGCAGTATATGACTGTGTGTGTGTGTGTGTGTGTGTGTGTGTGTGTGTCTCCATTTCCCTCAGGGCTGTGGAGGGGAACATAGAGATTGGAGTTTCTCCTAAGATGTAAATTACTTTCTTTATATGAAAGAGGCCTACCTGGATTTTACTGTGTGGTATGAAGAAAGAGAGTGAAGAGGAAAGCTGGGAGCCATCTGGGAAATGATGCTAGGAAGCAGGAATAGTACTGTGGGTTCTCACATGTGTAATTTCTGATATTTGTTCACTCACTTATTGGAAAAAAAAAAGTATAGGTTTCACCACAGACAAGACATGCTGCTAGATACCAAACCTACCAGAGTAAATAAGTCTTGGTCTTTTTTCTTTTTTAAGGAGCTTATAATATATTGGGGAGACAGATCGGTATCCTTGCAAGACAGTGTAGTAAGAGCAATGGACACATTAGGGTAGGAAGTATTCTTCATTAAACTTACGTAAAGATAGGTTCATGAATCCTGGCAAGAAAGTGGGAGTTCTTGGAACAGAAAAGGGAGAGGAAACAGTATGTCAAAGAAATAAATATGTAAGTAGCATGCTTGCTTGCGGAGTGGCAAAAACAGTCACCTGGTGATGATCCAAGTGGTGGTGGAGCCATGACTCTGTGTGTGTGTGTGTGTGTGTGTGTGTGTGTTGTGTGTGTGTGTGTTGTGTGTGTGTTGTGTGTGTGTGTGTGTGTGTGTGTGTACATATAATTTTATAGCAAGCAAAAACTGAAGAAATAACCATGGGAAATGTGCCTCCATTTCAAACAGGCAATGAAGCTTTTTTGTTTTGTTTTTTAAGAAAAAATGTCCCTAATTTTGAATATAATTTGGGAGTCATTGGAACAATGAAAAATGTCAGTGTTCACTACAGTGGATTTGCCAGGAAAAAAGGAATCAAAAAATCACTGTTCTTGACATTTTAGAAGCTTGATTGAAGCTAAAGTAGAAAGTTGGTATAATTAAAATATTTATTATATGGCTTTCTCATTGTATTTAACTACATGTGCATAAATCCTCATAAAGACATATTAGTATTTTCTTTAATTATTTCTTATCTGCATGATTAAGAGTGTTTAAAATCCTAAAGAATATTAGAGTGCTACTGCTTTATAATCTTTGCCAATTTGATTGGCAAAAATATCTTGCAATTTAAAAAAAATAAATCTAATAAGAATTCTATGCCTTTATCTCTTCCAATTTTATTTTATGTTTTCCAAAAGAATTTTATAGAAAAATGGGAAAATTGTTACTTGATTATCTCCCTGAGGCCTACAAGAGTAAACAGAGGCCCATGTAGCTTCATCAGGTTCCTGGTTTCTATTCTTTGTATGGACAATAATGTAAAAACAGGTTTCACTTTGCCTATAGTTTCTGTCACTGATTCCTTGAATTTTATTTTGCTATTGGGCTGCGTCTTTATGCTTTTGGCATAGTAATAAGGCAGCATGTTGGACAAATTTTCAAGATAAGTACAAATATAGCACTTTAACATATACTAATGTCATATATCTGCTTTGTCTATCAAACACTTATTATTTTTAATGTCTTGTATTCTTGTACTTTGTTTGGTATTGTCAATAACGAGATGATGATAATTGTGTCTTTTTTTTTTTTTTTTTTACAGATTGAATAACATTCTGTCTTTTAAATCACTTTTCTTAGGAAACCCCAATACCTAGAAGAGTTTGTGTGATAACTAGAATCCTCTTGAGTTCCATCTATGTTTATAGTGTTCATCAGCTCAAGACCATGATGTTTCAAAAGCTTCTTGCATAGTAAACCACTCAAATATTCTCTGGGCTAGACTCTTGGATTAAGCAGTTGATGGAAATAGCTTCTAAACCTTATAAGACCTTTTTTTCCTTCTCAGTTTTCATTGTTCCATTTTATTGAGGAGGAAAAATAGGTTATTGGATGGACTAAGAGAATAGTGCAAGATAATAAATGATACAACCAGGACTCAGACTCCGATCCATCTGGGCATTAAGTCAGTTTTTCCTCATTGTGCTAAATTACTCCATATATCTGTATCCTAGCGTAGCTAAGATAGTATATTGCAGCATGAAAAAGACATGAACATTGCCTGGGTTCAAATCCTATTTTTGATATATAACTGCTATGTGACCTGGGTGAGTCACTTAACCTTTTCTGTGCTTTGTCTTTCTGGGCATCAAATGGGTTGATGCACGTAAAACAGCACTTGGCAAAGAGTATGCCCTTGGTAAGGGATAGCTATTGGTTTCCTTGATAAGGGATTATTGGCTGGCTTTGGTGCCTGATGCTAGGTGCTTTTTTTCCAGGTGGTGGGAACATTATGATTCAATCCTTCCCTCGTCCTTTATATTGGGTGGTCACTCACTCTCTCGGTTTCACTGATGGTGCATATGGCTCATTGTTTATGGCAATTATTTATTTATGAAGTGTGCTCAGTGAGACTTTGTCTTATTTATCTCAAGCCCTACTGTTCCCTGATATACAGATATATTAGCAAAATCTGATTGCAATAGATTTAGAACCTAGCATGGACTACCAAACTTTGGAATCTGCTATTGACAATTTTAAAAACTCAGATATTTCTTGTCTTTCTGGACTTGTATAGTCCCAAATATAATGGGAGAATGGGTCAGGTGACTTTTTACCATCTTTTCCACCTTTGCAAATCAACGTTAACAGAGTTTTTTTCTTTGCCTTCAGAAAGGGAGATGTATATCATACTTTAAACTCCATCTCTTGAGCTTTAGTTATCAGAATGTATTTAAGCACAGGCACAGAGGAGTGGCTCTAATCTACCTTTTTTTATCTGTGATATTTTTTAAAAAAATTATTTGTTAGTAAAAGCTAATTACTCGTGATTAAGATAGTTCAAATTTCTGGAAAAAATTGTTTCTCCCTTAAAAATTTATGTTTTTAAATTTTAATATGATCCAAAGTTCTAGTTGAATATTTAATAAAGTGCATTTAAAAAACAGTGAAAGGAAAATAAAATAAATGAGCCTTAAAAAAATATAAATATCAGGGTTGGGAATGTAGTTCAGTTGTAGAGCACTTGCTTGGAACACACCAGTCCATGGGTTCAATCTCCAGTACTGAAAATATACTGAAAAAATAATGGTCATAGATAGTTGTTTTGCCTTCATCCAAATATTCTCAAATATCATGTATTTCTACTACATTAAACAAAGTAGACCTGCTTTTCTTGCACTCCTTCCACATAAATCAAATTTGTTATGTCACTTTAGGGTCATGTAAGACATAGGAATGGAATCAGGACACAGACTGTAAAGTTTCCTTTCCTTTTTTTTTTTTTTTACTTCCCATTCTTTAATTTATTAAAACATTTTATTTTGCAGTGTGGCAAGCATGCATACTACGCAAACACTCTTCCACTGAGCTCTACCCAGTCCTTATGCAAATATTTCTTTTTTTTTTATTGGTTGTTCAAAACATTACAAAGCTCTTGACATATCATGTTTCATACATTAGATTCAAGTTGGTTATGAACTCCCATTTTTACCCCAAATACAGATTGCAGAATCACATCTGTTACACATCCACATTTTTACATAATGCCCTATTTTAGTAACAGTTGTATTCTGCTACCTTTCCTATCCTCTACTATCCCCCCTCCCCTCCCCTCCCATCTTCTCTCTCAGTTCTGCTTCTGGCTGATCTCAGTTCTCCCAGGGTGAAAGCCGGTAAAATCAAGGAGGTAATGAAGGACCAAAGGAAAACATGAGCACAAAGGACCTATGACATCTAACAAAAGAACCTCTTATAATAAGTAGATCCTTTCGTCTCCAGGTGAGAAGAAATAATAAAAGCTCCTTATCAGTCAACTTGATCTGGAGTGGAAAAGAATGAATGTAGTCTTTGAAACAGCTTCATAAGGCAGAAGAGGCTTGGTGGGAACATTGTAGACATAGCTTACATTCTACTCTTAACCTTTTAGGACATAGTCACTGCCCTTCTGTCAATTACTGCCATCTCTTCCTTGATGAGCCTGATGGGTTAGAAATACAAGAATCTTCCAGATGTATGAGAGAGAGAGAGAGAGAGAGAGAGAGAGAGAGAGAGAGAGACAGACAGACAGACAGACAGACATACCCCAAACTTGTAACACTGGCATTGTGTTTGTGGCAGAACATAGGGTCAGAAAGGGTGGAAAATGATTACAGGAAGGAACAAGGCTGAGAGCTGCTTTCTATCAAACAAATTTCTCAGTATATTCATTCTTGTGGGGAGTGTATTTAAGGGTGTTTCTTTTTTTGAGATCGTTTTTAAATGGATGTTCATAAAAGCTAAGAGAGTTGATTTTATCCATTTCTCCATCTCTGTGTCTCATCTTCAGCTGTCTTCCACTTGATTCCCACCTGAACCGGACCCTAGTTCCAGAGACACAAAGCCTGGATTCTTTGCGTTCACTACATTTATTCTGTCTTTCCATGAGCTCAGGCTGTAAATCCCACAGTGAAACATGCATAAACACAAACTGGATGGGATTAGACCACATTATTTAGTTAATCTCAGTTTACAAAACCCCTTCTCTCTTTGTGTGAAAGGCTGCCACAGACATTCAGCAAATGCAATTTGCAAACCAAACGTGAGAACTTTCTGCACTATGAGTAAAGAGGGTAAAAAATAGCTGCTTGCTTTCCTAGGGCCTCACTCTTGGAGCAGCCCTGGGGATGTTTTCCAGGGTGAAGGATTTCTGGTTAATACTTCAAATTACCATCCTGAGGGAGAAAAGCACAACAGTGTTTCCTTCCAAAATTTAAGCAGCACAACCTCCAAGAAACTTGATAAGCATACTTAAAACCCACTCAAAAAGGAGCCTCTCCCTGACCTTCACCCTCCAACTCACGTTTAGAAGGTTTGTGTTTTAGGATCCAATGACAACAGTACTAGTAGGACCATAACCAAAGTACTTTGAGTTCTAGGAGGAGGAACAAAGGATGGTTTTCTATAGTATGTTCACATCACTGGACCTCCAATAAATAATTGGCGTGCAGCTGGGGATGAAGCAGCTGAGCAGAGGAAAGTTCCTATAACAGCCATGGGCACTCAGCCAACAAAAGACTTGAGGGATGAGCACTTGTAATATGCTCTCACAATCACCTGAAATCATGAGCACCTGTTTTATAGGAAAGTGACTGTGGCAGCAGCATGCATGGGTACATGGGGGTGACAAACAATCCATTTTAGTTATGAATTTAGGTAAAAGATACTCTAGGAGATTTTTTTTTTTCCTTGTGATTCTTGGGTCCTCTGCAGATGATGTTTTGAATGTCCCAAAATACTTTGTTTGCTTTGGTCAAAGTAAATAGAACACCCCAATGTTCACTTGCTCTGTGCTCCCCAGTCACTCTAACTTGAGGATGTTTTCAGGGTCTAAACTTGTTAGACTCACCCAGGGCTCTTAAACTTGGTTTTCAAGTTCTTATGTTATAAATTCCAGAATTTAGTTTTCTATGGAACAACATTTATTTCAGTGAAAACAGTGGCTGCTGTGTGAATGTAGTATGGGGAGCTACTGTGCTGAAGAGAAACTGGAATCAGCAAAGCATGAGGATGATGGTGGCAGTGGCAGAGGGGTATGTGTGTGGCTGGTGTGAGTAGGAAAGATGACCCCATTGGGTTCTAGGCTGTAATTTGCATACCATTCTTTGATCTTGGTATTTACCTACTTCTCGTCCAAAGTACAAGAGTGTTATTTCAAAACACAGAGACAGAAGTTAAAACAAAATTTTAAAAAAGCACCACTGTATTTTAATTTCTCGAGATTCTACCTACCTATTTATGACCTCACTGGTAGAAAACCTGTAGTGTCAAAACATTACTCTTTAGTGTTTAAATCTCCATTCTAGTCTACTATGCATTTTTAAATAAAAGCAGACCCATCATTGGCCTACCCTGATTTTTCTAACTGGGGGTAGTTTTCTTTACCAAGGCAGTGGTTTATAGATAATGGCATGAACACGTGTTCTTGAAGCATTTAGAGGAGTGAGTGTTTAGAGACTTTGGAGGTATGTCTGCTAACATTGTTTTAAATGCAAACCCAAGTAATAATCCAGAATGGACTGCCTGCCAATATCATGTTCCATAAGAAATCTTGGCGTCTTCAACAAATGATATGTTTATTGACTCAATCTCCTTGGTAACTACTTGGTCCATGGACAAGTGCTTCTCTCTATCTGGGACAGCTCTGACAATTGTTCATCCTAAAAGTTCTGAATATTGGCCATCAATTTTAAATAATGGGAAGGTGACATTTGAAATTCATTCCTGTCAATGAAAAAATCCTAACAGGAAAAAATTGACACATATTTTATTCTAAATTACTCTTTGGACAAATTGCCTTCTTTAGATAAAACAAAGGTGTGAATGTTGGCAAGAATAAGAAAGATCATCTTTTGGATTGCATATTGTGCATCCTGCTTCTATTCTACATGCCTCATATGGGACCAGGGCCTTCCAAGAACTGAACAACCTTTCTGCAGATATCCTTCCCTATGGATTGGTCTTGATTCTCTCAATGACACAATGGACCCAGGAAAATATAGAATAAGCCTGTTGTCCTGTTTTTGTGCAAATGATATTTTACAGAAGTGTCTACTTTCTCCATTTATCTTTTTCAGACAGGAACTTGAACCCATTAATCCCTTTGGATCTTCATAGTAGTTTTTATCTTGATTCCTTCCTTCTTATTTCTTTCCTTCTATATATTTTCCCTTCCTCTATAATTTTCCCTTATATTCTCTCTCTTTAATTTTATTTTCCCCTAAACTACTTGTCTACTCTTTCATTCTCATTTTCTCTTGTATTTTTTACTCACATGATTTTATTACTTCTTTTTTTGACTGTTGGAGTTAAAATTAAATTCAGGGCACTTTCATATTCTGCATTAAATTGTGTGGAATACACTTGTAGAAACTTATAGCTGTTCAGTGGAACCTTGTCCTACTGGATTACTTAGGACAGCTTCTCTGTGTCCACCCTTCCATTCCATTTTATAACTTACAGGAACAGTCTTACTGATTTGTCTTTGTATCTCCAAGTCTAACCCAGAGACAATGCCCTGTAGTGTGTGTTGAATGCTAGGTGAATTAATATTGCCAGATACAGAAATGAGCTAATCTAAACTCCTTGGTAGCCCTGGTACCTAAAACAGAGTAAATCTGCTTAGTAATAATAAAGTTTTGATTAATAAATTAATCAAAGACCACTGTTTTACTGAAAGCCTTTAAAAAACACTCTTGCCAACATAAACATATTTTCTGTCTTAGGGTAATATACCCGTATTTTGGAATAAACTGTTTCACTTGCAAAATGAATTCAGGACTCCACAGGCCATTCAGAATTCTACTCACTTTCTAAGGCTTGCATGTGTCTTATCCATGTTTTAAATCAAAATTTCTTCTGACTACCTATCTGCATCTATTTCTACTTTTCCCTGTAGCTAAGACCACAGAAAGCCTTGGCTTGTAGCAAATATATGTTTCCAGGGAAACCAAACCAAAAGGAGTAGAAAAAGGAGACGTTGAATATATAATGTATTTTGGTTGCCAAATTTCAGCACATTGCCTGATTTTCTTTCGTTTTGTGTTGATTTCTTTAATTCAATGTCAACACATAAAACAGAGTTTTTGAGTTAAAAAATGAAAAAATAAAGTATGCTGTGTTCATTGATTCAAAACACATCCTTATAAACACTCAAACTTGCAGGATTTGGAAACATGGCATTAGTGAATGAGGTTTGTGTGATTTTTATAAAGTTTCATCATTACTGGGTTCAGGGTGCTTGTTGTAAGTTTAAACTGTTCACTGACACATGATGACATTATTCTTTTATAGAATTAGGGCATTCCAACTCTCCTCCGCCCCCATCCGCTTTATGAAAGTGAAAGGAAAGTGTGTTGGGATACAGTTAATGGGAAGTTAATAAATGACTCCATCAGCAGTTGCATAAGTTGCTTGTACTTGAGCAAGCATACGAATTAGTGAGAAAAAAATGGTATGTCTAAAAGCTGGCTGAGCATAACCATGTAATCATGGCAAAAACTCATGGGTGAGCATGAGATCAGCACTATCTTCTGTGCAGGGCACCTGTGTAGCTGCACAGGGCCCTGATCTCAGAAGGGCCCTGTGCTTTGTTCTTTCTCTGCTGCTGCTCTTTTGCCATTCTCACTTTTTGATTGCACAATTACACATTTTTTTTGTTTGTTTTGGGGTGATGTTAAAAACTGCCTATCTGGTATTGCATAGGACTCACCTACCTGCCCTTCATACCATCTTCAAAGGTGGGTGAGAGTACTTGGACTTTCTCTAACCACTTTAAAAATGTAAAAGAGGTTTAAAAATGTCGACAGGAATATGAATAAAGGTGTACCCTTCCATCTGAGGCCAGCCCCAACAAATGTATTAGGAGTCTGCTTTATTACTTCAGCCTACTCTGTCTCATCAACTCAGATTGAGGTGCAATTCACTTCTTGGGCAGTAAAACACAATTTGTATTGTGATAAGTAAAGATTACTCGAAAGCAACTTGTACTAGTGTATGCCAAAAGCCTTGAAATATGTATTTCTGCCAACTCAGCAACCCCAGGACACAGGATTATGTAACAAGCTATATGTACAAGCATGTTCACTACAAGATTATTTATGCAGTAAAATTTGGAAATGATCTAAATGTCCATCTGTATGTGATTAGTTAAATAAATTATACTCTACTTGATGGCACATGAATCAGCCATTAAAATGACATAGTATGTAGATTCTATTAAATATTAAAATAACATTATAATATTCTATGTACAGTGTAATTTAAAAGATCTATGCAAAGATAAAGTTTACAAAGCTGCCCAACACAATGTAATTATCACTAAGTAGTGGGATAATAGATAATTATTTAGGTATCAATATGTTCTAGGTTTTCTACTATGTGTTTGTAGAGCAACAATAGTTAAGATCAACCAACCAAGCAAGCAAAAAGCAATCAGCCATATCAAACTTTTTTCCATTCTCTAGAAAACCCTATTATGGATTTTGTTTTCCACTTATAAACTCTAGGCATTGAAGAAACAATTTTGTTTTTAAGAAAAAGTTTCAATGGGATGTTGTTTTCTTCCCATTATAGATATTATAAACATCTTTATTTTCTTCCAGCTAGTTAGCTATAATTTACTGTTCTTCCTTTGAAACTTCTCCAGGAGCTATGGCAGGTGCAGAACACGTCACCTCAGCTGTTCCTGTGTGTAGGTGTGAGAGAGGTGGCAAAGCCCCCATCTGTGAGCTGCATTGCTTGCCAGTTTGATAAAGAAGTCTGGATCAGATTCTCCTCATTTAGAGTATGATTCTCTCTGGGAAGCATGGAGGAAGAGAATATGCTGTGTACATGAGAAGACTTATGTATTGTGTCCTTTCAATTTTTTCTAACTGCCACACACTATCCTGATGCTTAAGTCCACTTAGATCTGGTCCTTGCATTAGAGGCTAGTGACAAGGTTGAAAGCTTATAAAATCACCTTGTCTGTACTTATTTGTATGTGTTCCCTTCTGTTAGGTCTTAAGTTTGCAGGCCCATTATAGCTTAATACATCAGACTGGCTGGAGCCCAGATTTGTCTCATAGTGGTCAAATTTCATTTCCTAGGGCGTTGATGGAAGTGAGTTACAGTTCTTTGTGTCCATCAGAAATTTGTGCCATTTCATAAGTACAGCACGGTATTCTAGTAAATGCACAAAATTGTATGTCATAGCTTTGAATACAGCAATAGCCATACCTATTGAGTCAGGGATTAGTTAGCAAGCTCATTGCTTAAACCTGTTGGCTCTTTGATAGAATCTTTGTGATAACTGGATTTGTCAACATTTGTTAAAAAACATTTATATCTAGAACCCTTTCACTTTCCGTCAAGGTGATACAGCCACTCCTCTCACTTTTTTTTTTTTTAAAAAAAGAATTAGAGGCATCTGAGAAAGTTTGGTAAAAATATATTTAAGTAAATGGTGAAAACTCTTTTATTATAAACAAAATGCCCTATGTTCTAATGCTAGTGTACTGAGACTCCAGTTTAAGACTGAATATGTGCATGAGTGCACTTATAGAGAGAGGGTATGGAATAGGAAAAACTGGTCACTTCTTAGTTTCTTGATTTCTAGGATGCAAAAAGACAAAAAATTAAAAAGCTATTTTTTTTTTTTTGCAAGTTAGGAGAGTACAGTGGTTTGAGTATACTTTGTTACTACCGAGGACTCAGTCCTATGGAAAGCTGCCTCCCTTGTTTTATTTCCTGTGTGTGTGTAGTGTAGTTTGCTCTTCTGCTTTCTGCCATGGGTTGAAGCAGCACAAGGCCCTCACCAGAAGCCAGGAAGATGATGGCACCATATTCTTACACTATTTAGTTTCCAGAACCATAAGCCAAATAAGTCTCTTTTCCTTATAAATTACCTTGTCTCTGCTATTTTGCGTTGCAACAGAAAATGTTCTAAGACAGAAAGCCTGGCATTTTTAAGATGACCATGTATTAAGGAAATTTAGAAAAATTTATTTTTACATAACTTTGATTTTGATTTTAGTCAATTTTTTTTTAAATTTGGAAAATATCTCGTTTTTCCTTGAATGTATCAAATTACAAATTGAAGCAATATTGTTTAGTTGAATATCTTTCTATTTCTTCTTGGGAAGAGAAGTTGAAAGAAAGTGCTAGTTATGGAGAAGACAGTAGGAATGGGAGAGGCAAAAGGAAGATCCTCAGACACACAGATGACAAATCCACAGGTGCGTACACACATAGGAGCCTGCACTTTCATATACAGGAGTAGGGTTTCCCACCTGAAGATCCTGTTGCCAAAGATTCTGTTGCCAGTTTGTAGGTGTATCCCTACCTAAACACCATCTTAGTAAAACTGGATGCTGACATTAGGATTTGTTTATTTGGATGTCTGTCTTTCAAGATCTGTAGTCTAAGTTAGGAAATGCTATTATTTTGATTATTTGTTCTCAGCTTGGCAAAAGTCAAGTCCCAGTATTTATATTTAGTTCAAATTTCTTGACCTAATAACAGCATTCTTTTGAATTGTTGCTTGCATAGGCTTATTTTAGGTCAGTGCATCTCAAATTTAAGTCTGTGGGGATTTTGTCCTTGGTAGATTTCCTAGGGCTGTTGTTAAGATGCTGATTATGATCTGATAGATTTGAGATGAGACCAGAGATTTAGCCTTCTTTCTTTCCTTCCTTCCTTCCTTCCTTCCTTCCTTCCTTCCTTCCTTCCTTCCTTCCTTCCTTCCTTCCTTCCTTCTCCCTGCCCCCCCCATTTATCTGGTATTGAGGATGAAACCTACGGCTTCACACATTCTAGACAAGTGCTATACCACTGAATAACATCCATAGCCATTTTATTTTTTATTTTGAGACAGAACTCACTAAGTTGCCCAGACTGCCATTGAACTTGGCAATCCTCCTGCCTCAGCCTCCAGTGTAGCTGAGATCACAGCTGCTAACAAGTTCCCAGGTGACATCAATGCTGCCTGTTTGCAGACTGTACTTCAGGTAGTAAGGAAGAGGTTGCTGCACTTCAGTTCACAGCAAAATGGCTGTTCAGCTATTTTGCTAACACTATTCTCCACATCTTTCAGCATTGCATTGTGGAGAGTATCTTAAGAGACCTGTTTGTGCCTAATCAGCTAATATTCAAACATTTCATATTTTTTCTCACTATTGGTAGAGAAGTTAATTTTAATATCCAGTGGGTTATTTACAAGTGCGGTTGGTTCAGGACTCACCATGCTCTTACAACTCTTTAGTCCTCCCTTGGATCTGGTCTCTATGTCAAAACACAGGCTTCCTTTGAGGCACAACAGTGTTTGTGAATAAACTTTTGGTTATTTTGTCAATCAGAGAACACTGAATTAAGCTGTTTTGATTTATAAAATACCTACTCTTTTCTTGAGTGAAATGAAGTAGAAATTATTTCCTTGAGGAAACAAACTATAAATTGAAGCCCATATCTTTCACTCACATATCCTTGTCTATTTTTTCTTGGCAGGAAAAGTTGACGACCTCATATCATATAATTTAATGCTAACTTTCACATTTATGATGTTTAATGGCTACACTGGACATGATGTCATTGTTTGTCTAGAGTAGTTCTTCCTTCCTTTGGGAATTTATCCTTTCCACTTCCAATTGAGTGATTCAGGTGGGGCTTCCTTTTATGGTACTCTTATTTTTTCAGAAGCGAACACGAGAACAACTGTATTGCCACATTCCCCAGTCTAAAATGATTTATTCTATGCAAGGGTGACTTATGCTGTGTCCGTCAGAGGCCTCTCAGGAATTGTTCTTTAGAGGTACAGATGAAAATGCATAGTTTGGTTCATGGAGCTGGTGGGAGATGAATCTGGGAGAACAGGAAAATTCTTATTGTGATGGTAGAGTTCAGCCACTCAAAGACTAGCAGAGATGAGAGATGTGTGGGTAGAGAGAGAAGCTGCAGCCTTGGGTTACTAGTTTTAGCCCGAAATCCTGAGGTATCTTGAATCGCTTTGGCTCTGCTTTCAAGCCCTTGAACTACCCAGATCTCATGAGCCAAAACAGTCCATTTTGTAAAGCCAGCTTGATATCTTATAATTGAAAGGGGCTTACCATTTCCTGAAACTGGTAAAAGGGAGAGGTATCTCACTGAGGATGCTCTGTCTCATGGCCAAATTCTAGTCACCGAACTTAAACTCTGTTTACAAATAAGAATCAGAATTAATGAGGAACAACTGAACAGTGTCTTTGTTTGCCAACAAGTGCATTACATTAGCCAGTGATACCAAAGGACTAAAGAAATAATATAAAATGCAATAGTTATAGCTATTGTCACAACAAGTTTGATTGAATGTGAACATCTTGAAGATAAAATGAATAAAGTGGACACTAAACTTAAAATAAAGACATTGATTAAAAGAAATAGAAAAATAAATCTTCCTGGCTCAAAAAGTAATCAGATCAGGCCATTTAAGATTGAAAATAGAAAAATAAAAGTAGCTTCAGACTGATTTTAATAGAATTTAAGGATTGTTGATGAATAATGGCTTTTCCACAAAGAAAAAAAAAGTATTGCTGAGTATAAAACATTCACCAGAATAGTTATTAGTAGTGTATCTAGTGGTCCCAGGAGGAGGAGGAGGAGGAGGAGGCAGCATGTACTTGGGGGCAGATTTTTGAGTCACCTGGAGGAGTTTTCAGACTATGCATGCTGTTTTCATTCCATTTTGGAATTTCTCATATACCTTTCTTTTTAAAAGTTTGTCCTAATTAGTTATACATGACAGTAGAAAGCATTATGACACATCATACATAAATGGAGTATAACTTCTCCTTCTTCTGATTGTACATAATGTTCTTAAGGGATGTTTTTCTTCCCCACATTCAACTCTCAGATGAGTATCTCAACAAGGGAACAGCAGTTATTAGTGAGAATATGTATTTTTCAAATGGATAGATTTTTTAAAAGACTGATTTTGTGGCTCAGTGGTAGGGCACTTGCCTAGCATGTGTGAGGCACTGGGTTTGACTTGCAGCACCACATATAAATAAATGAATAAAATAAAAGTCCATCAACATCTAAAAAAAATCAATTCAGATTCGGTAAGAAAAATAAATGAATAAAATAAAAGTCCATCAACATCTAAAAAAAATCAATTCAGATTCGGTAAGAGAATTAGCTCTTAATGAATAAAAATGGAGCAATTTTTATGAAAAACAAATGCATATGAGGACAAGATGTCTCCATTATGTCAAAAAAAATGTCCACAAATATGACAAAAGGATAGCTGCTTATGAAAGAACCAAGAGGCCATGTAGAGAGTGAGCAAACACTGAGAAGTATTTACTCTATAAGATGCATTACATCTGTTATCTCACTAAGTTCTTATGAAAATATTGGGAGCTAAGAAGTCATATGTATTTAAGAGATAAAACTGAGATTCAGAGAAGCAAAATCACACAGTTGTTCTGAAATGGAGGCTGTAATCAAATCTACAGTTTGGTTCCAAAGTCAGTGGACCATTCATTCCTCCATGAATGAATGACAAATAGTTATTGAATGCCCTTATATATGCAAAGCACTGGTAGGAGAAAGTCTAATATAGATATATAATTTAAAGCATTTTCAAATGTTTTCAGCAGAAATGGAGGCAATATAGTGAAATGATGTATTACTGTCATATATTGGAATGATGTATTATCAACTAATGTTTATGGTCAATTAATGTTTATGGCCTCTTGGATGGATTATATAAAGGAAATTATTAAGAAAAAGTTTTAGACATTAGGAAAAAGATATTCAGTGTTTTTAGAGCATGTTAAGAACCCTACAAAGGGGCTGGGGTTGTAGCTCAGTGATAGAATGCTTGCCTAGCATGTGTGAGGCTCTGGGTTCGATCCTCAGCACCACATAAAAATAAATAAATAATAAAGATATTGTGTCCAACTACAACTAATATATATATGTGTATATATACATATATATAAAAGAACCCTACAAAACATTTCAACCCTTTGCATGCCTCCTTGATGTAAAGTAACATGGAGCCCATATTTGGGAGTAGATTTTTGATTCACCTAAAAGGTGACCTGCAGTATACCTTTTGCAAGTGTAATTATGGAGCTAAGTGACAGATTCTATGAGCATTGTCTCTTGAAAGCTAGAGCATCCCCAGGCTTCCCTGCTGTTTCTTAAAGTATGGTGAATTTAGGAGTAGAGTTGTATCTCCTGAATAACCTTGCTTTTACTATGTTGGCGATATGTTTTTTTGCATAAAACATCATAATTAATTTAAATCTTGTGGAACAGACTAATAGTAATTAAAGAAAAAAGCCAATGCTGAATTCAGAGTCAAGAGACTGTGTTTCTGTCATTCACTGACTAGATGACCTTAGGATAGTCACTATTCTTACTATCATCAAATAAAGGGACTTTAAATGGTAATTTCTAATTTATTCAATTTAGTAACTCTACTACATTATAAGTCTAAAATATTGGTAACCTTCTCAGACCTATCAAACTTCTATATCAAGTTGAAAAGCCTGAAATAGATCAATCATTTCATATAGTTGAGAACATGATTAAGCATATTGGTCCTTCAATTACAAAAACAGAAAAAATAATAGAGCCTTTACTATTTATTCTACCTCAATCTCAGACACCTCTGTACCATTACTAAAATTCTTTGTAGTTTATTTCTTTGGCTCTGTGCTCTTTTCACTCTGTTTTTTCCTAATAAAGTTTCATCTTTCAGACATGTATTATAAACAGTAGTCTAAGATGGACCCCAAGATTTCTAACCCCTGGTGTACACATGCTGCACCCTTTTCTCAATGAAGTGTAGTTAGGACTGGTGCATATGATGGGATTTCATTCCATGATTAGTGTACATTAAATGACAAAAATGAAAGGATTTTACAGATATAATTTGGTTCTCTAATAATTTGTCCTTGGTTAATTGAAAAAATGACTATCCTGGTTGGGCCTGTGTTAGTCAGTTTTCCATCACTAAAACAAAATACTTGAGAAAATCAACTTAGAGGAGGAGAGATTAACTATGTATGATTCATGGTTACAGAGGTTTCAATCCATGGTCACTTGACTTAATTGATTCTGGGCCTGTGGTGAGCCAGAACATCATGGTAGGTGGGACAATACAAATTTGCTCACTTCCTGGTAGCCAGGAAACAGAGACAGAAAGTAGGAGGTTAGGGGAGGAATGAGTGGTCATGGACAACAAAACATATCCTCAAAGGCACATCCCTGGTGACCCACCTTCTCCAACTAAGCCCCATTCCTTGAAGTCTCCACAATCTCCCAATAGAATGACCAGCTTTGGACCATGTCTCCAATACATGAGCCTTTGGAGACATTCCAGTACAAACTATAACAGGGGCCAAACAAATCTGGTAAATCCTTTAAAAGAATCTTGAGCCTTGAAATGAGAGAGATGTTGTCATGGTTAACATATATGGTATCTAACAAAATAAAATAAAATAAAAAACTCATATGTGAGACAATACAACTAAGTTTAGAGATGATAGGATTGGGCTATGAGAGTTTTAAGGTAATAATAAGGTAAGAGTTTTAAGGTAATAACCTCCTGATAAGAATTAACTTGGTGATAACTGTAGGCAGGTTATTAACTGGCTGGAGGAGATGTGTCATTAGGGACGTGACTTTGGGGTGTATAGTTTGAAAGCCGAGCTTAGTTACTCTCTCTGCTCCCTGGAGCCATGTCTTGAGCTGCTTTCCTGTCACACTCTTCTACCATGATGTTCTGCCTCACCTTGGGCCTTGAGAAATGGAGTGTGCCATCTATGGACTGAGACCTTTGAAACTGTGAACCCCCAAATAAACTTTTCCTCCTCTAATTGTTCTTGTCACATCTTTTGGTCACAGTAGTGAAAAAGCAGACAAAACCAGAAATCAAATGAGAGAGACTGGAATCTCTTATCATTGTTGACCTCATAGAAGTCAAATGCCATATTCTGGGAAGGGTTATAGGGCAGGGAAGGGAAGGCAGCCTGCAGAAGCTGAGGGTATCAGTCTTGCGCTCACAGAGAATGAAATTCTGCTAACAATCAGTGAGCTTGAAGAGGATCCTGAACCTCAGATTGTGTTGCTGTCCTGGCTGACGCTTTGATCACACTGTGTGAAACCCTGAGAAAAGAACCCAGTTTATCCATGCCTGGTCTCCTGACCCATGGAAACTGGCATAATAAATGGGTGTTTTTTTAAGTGGTTCAATTTGTAGTAATTTGTGATGTAGCAATAAAAACCGAATACAACATGACTTCAATTATCACCAGATGACTCATTAATTTATACCTCCATCGAGACTTTCTTTTGCATATTCAAACTATCTATTTGACGTTTTCTTTTGGTTGTCTCAAGCCTGCCTCAATTTCAATGTGATCAAAACCCAGCTCATGTTTACTGCTTTCAAGTTAAAAATCACATAATGGCATCTATCATCCGTTAAGCATGGATGGGAAAACAAAAAACCTAGGAGTTGTTTTGAAGCCTTATTTAATTTCAGTCCTTATGCCAAACCACTCACAAGTTCCTGTACATTTTTCTCTGTGGCAGGTGCTTCAACATCTTACCCATCCCCCACCTCATTATGCCTTTTCTGTAACACTGAAGAAGAAAAGCTAATGACAGAATTTACTTTTTTTGCAGCTTCATTTTGTCTTTATTTCTGTGGGGCAGATGCATTCAAATAAATTTTGTAAGGTGGACACAAGCAATGAGAGGGGGCAGTCATGTTTGAGGAGCTCCATCCGGCTTGCAAACATGGTTATGGAGATGGCTGGTTCTTCCAGAGAAGTTAAGGTAATAATAACAAAATATTAGGCTAGAGAAGACAAGTAGGGGCAAAGTTTTTCAGGCTAGTAAAGATTTTGGTCTTTTAAGAGAGGTTTGTATATTGAAAAGAAGACTCAGTATAATAAAAAGATGTCTGGTCTTTAGCATCATAAAAGCTATGAAGTGTCTAGGGAACAGTCAGTCTTGCAGTATAATTGAAGGTTTCTCCTTCCCCCCTGTGGCTGCAGAGCATTCCTGCTTAGTACTTTGACCTTTATGGAAATTCTATAAGCTACTTAATAACTTGAGATTCATCCCTCCCTCCCTCTCTCTCTCTCTCCCTTCCTTCCTTCCTTCCTTCCTTTTCTCTGCTTATCACAGATGAGGTGGATGAATTCAATTTTTTAAGAAGCCAACAAATTCATCCTTTTTTCTCTGTTTCCATTTCCAATCTCACCACTACCCTGTTACAAGCAGCCATTATCTATTACTTAGACTCTAGAATAGTTATCTTGGTTAGTGAACGTCTACATTCACCATTCTTATAAAACCTCGTCGTCCACCCTCCCCTCCTCAGCCTGAGTCATCTTTTAGTATACAAACATCTCTCACTAAAAATATTCAATAGCTTCCCATTGTTCTTTAAATAAATACCCAAATCTTTACTAGTCTGCAAAACCTGGACCCTATTCATTTCTCCAGCCTATTCTTGTATATCTTTCCCTATGTTGCCCTTCTACCTTGAAAGTTTTTAGTTCTTTCTAGGTAAAATGTACCTGCACCACAAGTATTGGTATACAAATTCTCTTCACCAAGGAAAACTCCTTTCACCAAATTTCCCCTAATTAAAATCACCCTGTGACCTCCAAAGTAAAACTATATGAGCGCTTCCTTATGGAAGACTCTGCTGCCTCCCTGGCTTGGTCAGTTATCTCATGCTTTTGCTGTATCATTTACTTCTTAGGGAATCTCAGTTTGCAGAGTTGGAAGTTTGTGTAATCATTTGATTAAAGACCCATTCTCCTACTGTATGGCTAACACCATGGTTTTTACTCATATTTAATTTCTTCTACCTAGAACTGGGTTTAGTACATAGATGGTATTCAATAAATATTTGTTGAATAATGATAGAGCATTTATAACGCTGTTTGTATTCTTCTAAGTGATTTAGACATATTATGTCAGGTTTTTTTTTTTCATAACAATACTGAGAGGCATGTAGAATTCTGTCGATCAGGATAAACTAGGCTATGTCACGGTAATAGCATCCTGACTAGTGGTTTACGAAGACCTCAGCCAGTTTGTTTCTTGTTTATGCTTCAAGTACAAAATATTTTAGCAGGTAGAAAGCTTTATTATAGTTAATGGGGGACTCAGGTTAGATGCCCCAACTTGATGCATGCTTCCTACAGTTGTTACATCAGGGAAGATGGATGCTAATCATGTATTGGCTCCTCAATGCTTCTAAGAAGTGACACAGCTGGACAACGCAAGTTGCCTGGCCATGTCTAACTACAAGAAAGCAGAGATGTTCAGTTGTGGTAGGTGACTGTCAGGAAAAGAACCAGATCTATTGGTGATCAGGCAATAAACAAATAAAGAAAGAAATAATAAAAAAGTCTCCTTCATGTATTATTCTTGTTTTACAAGTGAGTAAATAGGAAACAGTCTTACAAGTGACTTGCTCGAAAGTGGAGAAGCCAGAATTTGAATTTGAGAAGTGTGTCCATCCCCTATACTTTCCCCAGAGCTTTATGTTATTCTTTGTCCACATTGGGACCTAAACATTGCCATTTTAAGAATAAATGCTTAGCCAAGATTCTGCCATTGCCTTCATACCAAAGGAAACGGCTCTGCTTCTCTAGATCAGAGTTTCACTCTCTGAAGATGGGAGAAATGGAAACATTTTTTCACAGTGTCCATGGACAGGAGCTGGTCTATCAGCAGTTTCTTCTGTTGGATCCATATTTTGCTATTGTGAATTGAGCTGCTATAAACATTGATATGGCTGCATCACAGAAGTATGCTAATTTTAAGTTCTTTGGGTATAGATGGAGGAGTGGGATAGCTGGGTCAAATGGTGGCCCATTTCAAATTTTCTGAGGAATCTCCATCCTGCTTTCCAGAAAGGTTGCACCAATTGAAGTCCCATCAGCAGTGTATGAGTGTATGTTTTTCCCTACATCCTTGCCAACATTTATTGTTGCATGTATTCTTGATAATTGCCATTCTGACTGGAATGAGATGAAATCTCAGTGTAGTTTTAATTTGCATTTCTCTAATTGCTAGAGATGCTGAACATTTTTTCATATATTTGTTGATCAATTGAATCATTAGCAAGAAAAGTGAAGCAGGAGATATCACAATACCAGGCCCTAACTATACTACAGAGCAATAGTAACAAAAATGGCATGGTATTGGCACCAAAACAAACACATAGACCAATGGTCCGGAATAGAAGACACAGAGATAACCCCACATAAATACAGTTATCGCATACTAGACAAAGACACCAAAAACATCCATTGAAGAAAAGATAACCTCTTGAACAAGTGGTGCTGGGGAAATTGAAAATCCATTATGGAGCAAAATGAAATTAAACCCCTATCTCTCACCCTGCACAAAACTTAATTCAAAGTGATCAAAGATTAGGTACTAGAACAGAGACACTGTTCCTAATAGAAGAAAAAAATAAAAGGCCAAATATTCACCATGTAGGCTTAGGAACTGACTTCCTTAGCAAGACTCGTAAAGTGTAAGAAATAAAACCAAGAATCAATAAACAGGATGGATTCAAACTACAAAGCTTCTTCTCAGCAAAGGAAACAATCAAGAACATGAAGAGAGAGCCTAGAAATGGGAGGAAATCTTTGCCACCTGCACCTCAGAGAGCATTAGTCTCCAGGGTATGTAAAGAACTCAAAAATCTCAACACCAAAAACAAATAAAGAAACAATCAACCCAATCAATAAATGGGCTAAGGATCTCTTGACTGTTGACAGATATTTTGAATAAATTTGTAATTTTGACTGAAAGGTTATTTAGATTTTATTTTGCCAATTAGCAGAAAATACTTTTTTCAAAATATAAAATTTGAGTCAGAGAACTACATAAACTTTGATTGCTGTCAACTAAGGCTATGATATGTTACTTATTCAATGAACATATTGCAGACATCTATATTTAACCAAAATGTGATGTTACTTGCTAACAGTAACATTTATACTCATATTAAAGAACATTTCTTTATTTTTTTTCCTTTGTTAACAAATAGAGATGAATCCTAATGATCCCTACGTGGAAATGTCTATCAAATGGAGTCTGTTGCCTATTATAGCAATGCAAATATGACAGTAATTGAATAATGCTTTCTGGGACACATTTTCATTAGAGATAGAAAAAGAATAAAGTCTGATAAAATATAATAATAGTAAAGAACTTGTAGGTATGTATTTTCTGCCAACATACTTTTTAATATACAGATACTTATTTAGCTTTTTGGTTGCTATGACTTGACAGGAGCAAGATAGAAGAGGGAAAATTTATTTGGGGCTCACGGTTTCAGAAGTCTTGGTCCATAGATAGCTGAAATCCCTAGCTCTGGGCCTAGGGTAGTGCAGAACAATATGTAAAAGGGCATGGCAAAGAAAGCAGCCCAGGACATGAAGCAGAAAGCAGAGAGACCTCTGTTCACCAGGGACAAAATATAAACCCCAAAGGCATGCTCTCCAATGACTTACCTTCTCCAGCTCTACCCTACCTGCCTAATCCGTATCAGTGAGTTAATGCACTGATTAAGTTAAGATTCTTATGATCCAATCATTTTACCTCTGATAATTCTTGCATTATCTTAATGCATGACCTTTTGGGACACCTAATATCTAAACTATAATAGATACTTTCAGTTCTGAATTTTTCAATTCAAAAATTAGTATTTTTAAGGGGCCAGATTGTATGTGAGTAATTTTTAAGTGTTTATTCTTAGGTAAGTGTTTTAATAACCTGCAAAAATCCACAAAGGACTGAAATAGCTCCTCAACAAAGACTTATCCAGGTTTCAGCATTTGCTTCGTGCAAAAAGCAGGCATAAATATACCATTTGCCCTGGAGGGCCATGGGGAGGAGGGTGCCCTGTCTGAGTGTCACTGTCAGTATTTTGGCACTCTGGGATTCTAGGTGTCAGAGGCCAGTTTAATTCTTGGCTAAATATGGGAGACTCTTATTGAAATCAGTCAGAGATAGATGAGCATCTTCTAGGCAGGATGGTTTCCCCCTCTGCCATGGGGTCTGAATTTGAACATATTTACATCTGTCCACAGAATATTTGCTGATTTTACCACCTGAGAAAATTGCATTAAAAACCCAATGGTGTTTTATAGGTCTCAAAGAAAAGCTTAATCCCATCTCCCCTCATATTAATGACTTCCCTTCTTCTATCCTCTGAAGTTAATACTGCATGCAGGTGACGTCTAGAATATGCTTCCGTTCAGTGACCTTCTAGCACTAGCCCCTCCTCCATTTTAGTTTAGCCAAGGCCTTCCCAATTTAGTGCTGTGTACTGGCCAGCATCTCTCTCTCTCTCATCTCCCTCATCTCTGTCTCTTTCTGTCACATCTTTGATATCACACTAGATCCTGAAAAGCCTCCTTGGAAATGAGACCCCTTCCTGATAAGTGATTCTGGGGCATGTGGAATGCAAAGACAACTGAGAACAGGGAGTGTGTCATGCTGTAAAGGTGCATAAAAGCTATAAAACACTAGAGGAGAGGAGGGGGCACGGGTGGAAAAGAGGGTGGTGAGTTTTGCCGTGTGCTGTTTCTCTCCAGATCTGTTTTTTAAGAGTCACTTCTGGCCCTCTGGCCAATCTGCACTTAATTACCTGCTCCTGCTCTATTCTCCAGCCAGCCAGCAGTGTGGACAGTCTATTCCTCAACCCTCCATGAGGCCCAGCTCTGGGGTTAGCTGAGCCTTTACAAATGCCTTGTGGACCAAAACAATGTATGTGTCTGTGGGGATTTTCACTAAGTGGTCAGGATGCCAACCACCGCGCTGATCGTTTTAAATGGCTTGTGATCTGAGGCTGGGAGATGCTCATTAGTGGCCATAAGAGTTCAGTATTGGGAACAGATTGAACCAAGTCACATTGCTGTCTGCCAGCACAAGCATTAATAGAAGAAACCGTGTCAATAAAAGTTCCCAAGACCAAGCCATAGAACGAGGCACTTATGGACAATTATAAACATTTTGCCCCGTGGTAACTCTCCTCTATCAAACCTACTCCAAGTCTGATAAGCGCTGCCTCTTTAGGGGTCATTAGTTTCTCTGAAAGTTTAAACAGCTGTCACTTGTGATCCTCCTCAGGTGCTCATGTGGGAGAGATTAGCCTGTGTTTATAAGCTGGTCTGTTCATTAAGCGTCTACCCGTGTGGAACCCCCTCCACAGGCTGCGAGTCCGGCTGCAGATCTCCCACAGATAATTGGGGGCTGCTGCAAATTACACAGAGGCACTGCTGGCCTCAAGGATGGTGTGGCCTTATTAATATCAGCTGGGTAGAGTGCACCATTTTAATGATTTCCAATAAACCAAGGCAAACTCGGCGCTCCACAGAGCATTTGGCCATTGACAGTTACAGACTGTGCAGGTTTGAGTTTCCTGTAGTTACTGTCAACTTTCTCATTAACATTTGAAAATCAAGGTTTAACTCATTGTCAGGCAGCAAATCGTCCATGGTCCCCTTCTAAATTCAAGTTTCCCTAGCGCTTTTAATGCCTGCCAAATCTTCTGGTAAATTTATTTAATGGCTGTTATAGTAGAAAAAGATACTTTATGAAGATGTGTGGCTTCAAATTCAGGAAGTATATTTTGGCAGTGTTTTTGAAATCAAGACACTCGAGTTTTAAACAGCATTCTCCATTTATATGCTCTGTTAACGAAATTTGGTGTGTTTCTGTATTCTCTGATATTACTAAGCCTTTGCAAACTAATAAAAAGGTTTATATTTTAACATTTTAAACACAATCTTAAAATTTACTGAAAATTCTTTGGAATATTTTAAATAGATTGGATAACTTGTTTTCCAGTCTGATAAACATATAGGTAAAGGAAAGATACAAGATAATTTTTAAAGATTGATATTTATTTTATTTTTAGTAACAAAATATTGGAATATTTCTAAGGAAACTTTAATGTCTCTATCATAGGATTTGCTTTGGAAACGCAATAATTCATACCCATGTTGGAATGTTCAACTTAAACTCTGACAGATTAAATGTATTTATTTTTGAAAAAAAAATATTTTGCGGGGAGCATACAACGGGCAGTCCTTGTAATCACATTCAAATGGTTTACAAATTTTACACATCCAAAAAAAAACGTGTATCCGTCCTTCAACAAATCATTTTTAAAGAGCTTGCTCATGAAAACCTCTGAAGTACAAAATGTTTTCCTGCTCCTTTCTTACCTCAAGTGAAATACTCTAAGTTTTGCCACTTTTAAAAAGTCTTCTATCCATAAATCTTGGACTGCTAACAATCTGTAGCTTAAAGAGCACCTCTGCCATTACTTTCTTTGCTACCGTTCTTGGCTAATGAACCATGGAGGAAGTGGTCTCTTGAATAATGCTAATTGTGAGATTTGCTTCCAATTCTTTTATTATATTGCAGTTGAGGCAGTGGCATCATTAGTACTTATAGGATACAGTCTTTAAAGCATTTTATTAAAGAATGTTTTTAATTCGGAGAATCTATATCTTCTCTGTTTTACCCTTCCTTTAATGACTGATAACAAAAAAAAGTAGTATTTGTGTATTTCATGTAAACAAAATCTGACAGATACCATAAGCTGAGACAGGAGGGAAGAGCACCATGTTCATCCACCTCATACCAAGTCTCTCTATGCTTCATAATGTGATAGGAGGCTTGTTTTGCCAAATTTTCAGAAATGTTTTCTATGCATATTCCAAGTCTATCTGTTCATAAAGGAATGCCTTGCAGTTTGTCAATATATTGATTTCTATAAATAATAATATTTCAGACATTTTTACTACGAAGAGGTGTTTCTCCAATGGTGTATGACTTTCCCTATTAACTAAGGAAACACAGAAATGGCTCCTAGTTATTTAACATTAAATTTAGTGAAATGTTAGAAATTGCTGGTTTGAGAACAGTGTGACTCTAAATACCACAAAAGAATGGTAATGCTCTAATATAGTTATGCAGCTTCGTCAATGTTTATAGCAGCTCAATTTACAATAGCTAAGCTATGGAACCTAGGTGCCCTTCAACAGATCAATTTACAATAGCTAAGCTATGGAACCTAGGTGCCCTTCAACAGATGAATGGATAAAGAAAATGTGGTACATATATATAGTGCAATATTACTCAGCCATAAATAAGAATAAAATTATGGCATTTGCTGGTAAATGGATAGAACTGGAGACTATCAGGCTAAGTGAAATAAGCCAATCCCAAAAAACTAAAGGCAGAATATTTTCTCTGATATGCAGATGCTGACTCACAATAGGGGAGAGTGTCACCAGATTGGACAGGGTGAAATGGGGAAAATGGAGGGAGGATGGGAATGGGAGAGACAGTAGAATTAATTGAACCTAACTTATGTTATGTTCATATATGAATACATGATGAGTGTAATTCCACATCAGTTATAACCACAAAAATGGGAAGTTATATTCCATGTATGTATGATATGTCAAAATACATCCTATTGTCATGTATAACTAAAAAGAAAAAAAATTTTAAAATTTTTTAAAAATGATAAGCTTTATTTTACACACCTACATTAAAATTGTCATATTTCTTATAAATCCTGAGTTAATAGCTAAAATTATAAAATTCACTAATAAAATGATATTTTTATTAGTTCATTTAATCAGATTCAAATAGTGTTCTTGATAATTTTGAAGTTTTCAGACAGATCTTTTTATACATCACTAGATGATCTTTTTAAAATACAGATAGCATGGCTAATGAAAAATATGTAATAGGAGCTGTAACATTAACTTGACCTTTTTTTTCCTGGTAGTTTGCTTGTACTTGAATTACTCTCAGTTTTCAAACCATTGGGTTATTTGCAAGTCATTTTTTAAAATCTGCTTAACATTTTGTGAGAGAAACTTCATTTGAAACTAGACAATCCATTTAACGGACCCACAAATACTACAGATAATTGACTATAGTGGAAGCAAGTGTATCCCTACCATGCTTTAAAACCAGCCTGTCTCTCACCTCAGGACACCTTGCTTATTGCACACAGCACAGGGCTCTGACAGACAGACTGAATGAAGGGAATAGGCAAGTCATACGATAAAACTGGGTTCCTTTCTTACTGGATAAAATCCTAGTGCTTTCCCTCAATGCCATGATAAATTGTCTTTGGTTAATGCATATGAGGGGCTGCTGCCTGAGAAAAGAGAAAGAGGATCATTACTTTCCATTTCTTTATTTTTCTGTGAATTTTATTATTATTATTATTATTATTATTATTTTATTAGTTACACATGACAGTACAATGATCTTGACAATTCATACATTTGAATCAACTGGGTATAATTTCTCATTTCTTTACACAGCTCTGGCTCTGGCTGCCAGAGTTTGTAAGAGAATGGGCAATGATACAACTTCAGTTAGTGGTTTTTAATCTTTGTGAACCAGCTCTGATCGTAGTAGATAATGGTATATAATCACAAGATAAGTCTTCTGATTTATGCTCTCGTATCTAAAATTTTTAAAAATGGTAGCTTAAGGGGCTGGGGATGTGGCTCAAGCGGTAGCGCGCTCGCCTGGCATGCATGCGGCCCGGGTTCGATCCTCAGCACCACATACAAACAAAGATGTTGTGTCTGCCTAAAAAACTAAAAAAAAAAAAAAAAAATTATTTTAAAAAAATGGTTGCTTAAAAAAGTTTTATTGGGAGAAAGTATGTATATATGAATGATGCGTATTTCATATATAAACATTTTATATATACATGTTTATTTATTTATTTATTTTAGGGAGAAGTTTGATTTTTTTTAAGACTTCTAAAATGACCTGGGATCTCCTAAAAAAGTAAGAGAGTGTAGGGAGCAAGTGATGTATATGCTTACACTTTGTTTATTCTCCTGAACAATGGATAGAAGAAAATTCCCAAACTCATTGAAAAACTCCTTTTTTATAAAAGAGGTGATAACTTTATTTTCTTTGTGGCATCTTTGAAGGATCCGAAATTCTGATGTGTATAATCGTTACAAAGTAAAATTCAATGAATAACTAGACCGTTTGATATATTCAAAGAACAAAAGTGACTATGAGAAGATCTTCTCGTTCACAATGATGAACATGTGGCAACGGCAGGAAAATGCTCTGGAGGGATAAAGCTATAGCCCAAGGGTCAGAAGGAAACAACTGGGTTTTGCAAATCATTTTCAGTACGATATATATTTTTTGTTTTTGTAAGACATGCTTTGTGGACTCACGTCAGTATGATGCTTCATGTCAGGGGAGATCAGAAATTATCAGAGCCAAAAAAAAATATGTAAATTTATAGTTAAAGCTAACAAGTAAGCAAAATGTGCTTAGACCCATCATTTATGTGAACTATCCCTTTCTTGGAAAGTTTCTAATATTTCCTGTAAGTAGTCATAATTCAAACTGTCAAGTCATGTGGTGCTGGCAAAAATTCACATTAACTCTGTTCCATTTTTTTTTCTTTCCATTTGTCTTTTGTTTGGATTCTCTTTTGATGACACTTATTGCTTCATAAAGTTTATGGTCTTCTTCTTTTCCTCACAATTGCTTTGTTCTCCATGCTTTTTGTTTCTCTGGAGGGAGAAGACAGTTTGGGAAGGAACGCGGATAGACCAGGATTGAACCCTGGCTTATTTCAGGTCTGTACTAAGCCACGTTGGACGCATCATGCATGATCCTGTTTCCTCAGTGTGGAAGATGATCCTGTTACTTTGGGTATAGATTTGCCTGCATGTGACTAACACCCTAAAGACTTAAACAATGGAAATTTATCTCTTGTTCATATAAAATCTGGGCTGGTATTGTGAATGTGCTCCAGAAAATCATTAAGTTCCTATAAGATACCAGAGACCCAAGCTCTGTTTCTCTTCTTTTTCAGCAATGCCAGAGTGTGGCCTCTATTTATATGGTCTAAACAACTCACTGCTTTTGAATTCCAACAGCAGGGAGACAGAACACAACCTAAGATTGTTCCCATTACTTCCACTCACGTCGTAGGCCGAACTTAATATCTGGCCACAGGTAGATAGACATAGAGGGCCTGGGAATGGCAGTCTTTATTTTGGAAGACTTTGCCAGGCAAAAAAAAAGGAAGGGGGGAGGGATTCTTTATTCTAGAAGAAGTGGTGAATAGTTACTATGGTTTAACTGTTCAACTAACATTATCTAACACAGGTAGGCCTGACTTGTACATGAGCTGTTAGGCGTGTCCACAAATGCCCACAATACTTTTAGGGAATCAGAAAAAAAAATGCCTTAATTTTAATTTCTTTTAAAATCAGAGGGAAAAGATGAGTGCGACAAAAATGGATATGCAGTAATGAGTTAAACCTGGATTATACTTGCTTTTATGCCAAAGAAGTCATAAATATAATTTCTGCTATTTTCTTATAAAGAAAAAGGATCACAGAGGAAAAGTGCCCAGGGCCCCCACAAGTTATGTGGTAACCCAGGCCACAAGCTTGATATTTAAACCTTCTGTAAGGTCCTGTAAAGGTAGAAGTATTGCAGATGAAAATAGATATTATAATTCCTTTTCCTTCAATACTATTTTGTCTCTAATCCTTATCACTTTTGTATTAGTTAATCTTTAAAGATACTATTTTTTTTCTGAGTTTAACACCAAATTTCCAGTGAAACTTTTCTTATATATAAAGTCCAACTAGGTCTCTGCTAGGGGGACAGCTTGTATAATTTGAGGACAATAACAAAAAAGGCACATTTGTCTCCAGTTTTCTCATCTGTTAGAGATACTCCTTTGGGTTAAGACATTGACTGTGGGAGGCCCTGGTTGAAAGTTCAGCATACAATTTGAGAAAATTTCCAAAGTGATTGTGAAATATCAGATTTTCATCTACCTGGAAAGATAAACATCAATATTGATTAAAAAATTTATCACTGCAACTTGGGATTCTGTTTGCTACTTTCATATTTACTTGATTTAAAATGAACAACTTTAAAAAACTTTTATTAGTTATGGTGGACCTTTATTCATTTATTTGTTTATATGGGGTGCTTAGAATCGAACCCAGTGCCTCACACATGCTAGGCAAGCGTGCTTCCAGTGAGCCACAACCCCAGCCCTAAAATGAATGACTTTTATGATCAGAAACCCACAATAAATATAATTCTAAAATTTAAATGTATCTATCAAGTTGCAATTTCTAGACTGAGAATAGGTCCTGAAAATAAGGGATCACAGGATAAAAGTAGGTTCTCTTGGGAAGGAAGGGGAAGACACTAGATTTGGAAGAATTCTATGTACTATCTTTGTTTATTATTTTTTCAAAAAGTACTAACAGATAATTTGTTTAACTGAGTATCACTGAGATATAGTTATACTAAATAACATATTTCTCTAATATAAATATTCATAGCTCTAAAATGAATATATGCTTTTCAGTTGTATCAGTAGCATCTACAAAGACCACCTGTTTTTATTCATGCTTTCTTCAAAGATTTTGGCTAAAAAACTGTGGGTGTAGATCAGTGGTTCATGATAGAGTACCCTAGGCCTAGGTTTGATCCCCAGCACTAAAAAAAAAAAAAAAAAAAAAAAAGCTTGATTAAAGCTCTATTCATTTTAAATGACCACAAAGCCTTACCTTGAAACTGGCGTGCATTGTGTATACTCTGATGGATAAACACAGTACATCTTTCTTGGACAAAATTTTTGCTCCCTGTTATGTTTGCATTAGGACAAAAACCATTACAGCATAGAATAAAATATGAACATAAATTTAAAGGGAAAAAAAAAGGACTTAAACTCCAAACTTGACAACTCTTGGGCCTGATCATAAGATTCTTACTTTTCTTTGCCTCTCCCATTATTTCAGTGGGAAAATTGGCAAAGCACCACTTTCAGTATTTGAGGTTCTGCCTGATCTACTTCCAGAGCATGCATACTATGCATGTTATGTATACCTGGGCAGGACAGTTGAATCAAGATATCATGGCACAATCATTTAGCCATGACACTGATGAGGAATGACTTATTGAAGAGGAGACTTTGTCTCATAATTATATCTATATGTGACCTGCCTAAACCAGGGTCTCAACAAAGCCAGATAGTGTCCTTAAGGACTTGGGATATTTTAACATGTTTCTGTGTCCCTTAGAAATGGGCAGATGTCAAGATTCCTGAATATGACCTTATTTAAAAAAAATTCTTCTTGGAGTGGTTTTTTTTTTTTTTACTCCAATTAGGAGTTCAGGCTTTCAGTTACCAAATTCACTCCTCCCCCCCCAGTCTTATTGGCCACCATGTAGTATGCGGGACATATACTGGCTCTAATCAATACCTTCCAACCCGGCAAGATTAGCTGTCTACTTTAGCTTGACTATTTGGAATCATTGGCCTGGATTTGGTTATTTGAAAATATGTCTGACATTTCAGTCAAGACAGAGCTTGTGAGCTATGTTGGCATTGGGAGCATGTATATTTTCACATGTCACAGGGCCTTATTCAATAGTTTATTGCTTTGATTCCTTAAGTAGGCACTTGTGACTGAGTTAGGACTCTTCTGAATGAACTTAACCAGTTATCCTCAGAAAGTAAACTTTCTCTTATGTGGAAGGTGAGGTTTAGAAACTGTTTGCATTACCCCATAAGTATTTGACTTAGTATAGGATACAGCACAGAGAATAGGAAGGCAAGATAAACAAACACAGGCCCTTCTATATTTCATTGTCTTATTAGGTTGAACGTAAATGGCCCTGGGTGACGAGATGTCTACCTCGTCACCATGTGATTTTACACTCTTTAATAAAGTATTTTCTCAGATCATGTGATTGTTATTCAGAAATCTACTTATATTGTGCCCCTTTTCAGGTAAGGAATTATCTTACCATAAATTATTGAAGCAAATTCTTCCAATAATTTCTTAAATTGAAAAAATGGATGTGATAAGAATAAATCTTTGTGTACAAACCCTTCTTACTACCTGTTTTGGGCTTTATTTCTGTTATAGTAGGGTAGAATATTTCTTTCTATTCCTTTGGGATTTCCACTCCTTCAAATTTCCTAGGGAATAATATCTTATAGAGTATAATGTCTTAGTCTGTTTTGTGTTGCTATCATATAATTCCTGAGATGGTATAATAGATGAAGAAATTATGCTTGTTTGGGTTCATGGTTTTTTGCTTCTATCTGACACATTGGAACATTGACAGCCCTGGGAGACTTTCTATGGTCTCTTAAACCCAGAGATGTCACCTTTCTCTTTCTAGAAACCTACCCTCCTAAAAAAAACCACAGATAGATTGATTGACTGATTATTGATCTGTGTATCTATAAAGACCTTTCAGTGCAGGCATAGATAATTTGTGCTTCCTGGAAACTTTTTCTGAGAGCTGGTGAGCTTCTGTTTCAATGTTTCATGAAAATGTCTCAGATCTTCAGTTTTCTTTGTGCTTTCCTTTGAGAAGAAGGACGCGAAAGCCTTTCTCTGGTTCCAAGGTTTTTGCTCTCAGTGATGCTCCCTTCTATCTTTTCCCATTTCCCCTGCTGGAAAACCTCATTCTAGTCGGAACAGAAGGGAGCAACTTCCTGCTATCTTCAATTTAAGAGACCTCTTGAACAAAAATAAGGAAAATTTGCCCTAAATCAATTAGCCAAGTGGTAGTTTTCTGGCTGTCTTCCTCATAGTACTTCTTTCATTTCTTTTTTTTTAATACCCTCATCAGTGTGTGTGAGGAAGAAAATAAAGTAAAACCAGGCTAAAATTACCACCAGTTTGTGTGTGTGTGTGTGTGTGTGTGTGTGTGTGTGTATGCGTGTGTGTGTTTTATAAGCTTAAAAAAGAGAAATACAGAGTTTAGTACATTCTATAATTTTCTCTAACCTAAATAACCTATTCTTTCCCTGAGAGTTACTTATAGAACCACAGGTAAATAATATCCCTCCCACCAAAGAGAACAACTCTAATATGCTCATAGCGGACACGGTTGCTCAATTTTGGCACTCTGCCTGTCTGAATCTGGTGACTAAATTATTTTTCAACTTCCTGCTTCAGATAGTAACCATCAATCAATCAAAGATGGCATACAATATGAAATTTATTTAATATCCTTGTCTCGTCATGAAAAGTATGGGTTCTGATATCAGAATGCCCTGGTTTAAGTTCTACCACCATTATTTATGAGCTGGGTAAATGATTTGGGCAAGGCATTTAACTTTATCAAGTCTCTATTTTTTATGTATATGATGGAGTGATAATAACATTTCCCCAAAAAGTCATGGCAAAAAGTAAATATTCTCTGCAATGAAGTTTGGGTAAGGTCTAGCATTCAAATATTGGCTTTTATTTGTTATTAATATCATTATTCATATGAAATGTTTTTAATTGAAATGTCCAGACAAAAGTTGATGTGGGATTCTAAATCTGTGGGACATCCCATTTGTGTAAATTTTTTCAAATTTAAGAGAGGTGTTGTGTTTTCATTGGAAGAATATAAGAGTGATAATTTGAGGAACTCTTGAATGTAGGGATAAATTGGCAGGACCCATGAATGATTAAAGCTGGAAGAACAGGTATCACTGACTACTGTATACCACTAGATTAGGGTCAGATAATTGTACAGTGTGGATAATGAACTGTTTGCAGAGTACATAGTGGTACAGGAACCTTAACTAATTTGACATTCTTTTCTGCTTTCTGGTAGAATTGCATAGAATCTACATCCAGCATCAGAAGTTATTATGGTTGAAATGAATAGACTAGAAGAGCAACTGTTGTAAGCTTCCCTTTCATGGGAAACCAGGCTTAAAAGGAGTAATTTAAAGCCAAAACAAAGGGCAGACTGGCAAAGATACGCATATCTACTTAGGGACAGATGGATTGAATCTGCACTTACATTGGTAGCCAATTAGGTAAGTGAAAACTTCTGTTTTGAGGGATTTAGCTTCAAAACCTTGATAGAACAGAAGTTTGATTATAGTAATTGAAAATAGAAATATAATTTCAGAGCTGTATCATATAGAAACCGTAATCTGATGTGGCTCTTCGTTCCTTTCAAAATTTTTAGTCTCCAATTTTGGGGGCAAGGGTATTGGTAAAGTTTGAAGATACAGTATTATTAGAAAATAATTATCGAAAATTATGGTAAGGAGGAGTCCAACAGTATAAGGTGAGCAAATAATTCATTAATTATTGATTGATTGATGAAAAATAATTGGTTAATAATATGGTATAGTAGAATGATTACCATATAAATAGCTCTATATCTACTTCTATATCCTTTCCAGAATATGCCATTTCCTAACATTTTATGAAATATTAAATATGTATGAGTGACAGTGGTCAGCTTCCCAGAGATTGGAGCCCAGAAAAATAATGCATAATGTTCACTGGCAAAAAAATGACACTTGAATCTGAGGGGGTGAGTGAAAATCATCTGCAGAGGATAAACACAATAAGAGATGGAAAAGGATGAAACATCACACTTACAGAAGAAAAAGAGAAGAAAGCAAGCTAGCACTCATGGAGCAAGTAAATATCAGAGAAATAGCAGAAGGCAAGGCTAGGAGAGAGGACATTGAGGTTGGGAGAGTGAGGCTTCTGATTCCAGGTGACAGGTTGGCTGTATATGTATCTATTCTCCTTTCAGAAATCCCATTAAAATAAACTTTAAAAGTACCAAGAGTAAGACATTAATAGCAGTCCTCAAATCAGGCAGAGACACTCATGAACCATTATCCTTGACAATTTTCTGGACTCTGGAAAATGTATGTTAAGGAGTAAAGGAGGGAGAGACAGCCCAGAGCAGGAGCTTACAGGTGGCTGTGGTGGAGGCACCGGACGAGTTGCCTAATGGTGGTGCCTCTGGAATCTCCCACGCTGGAGATAAGAGGCCCAGGTACACAGAGGACAGTGGTCAGATTTGGGTCAATGGGTGTCTTCCAAAAAGCTGTGCAAGTTAGCAGCTCTTCTCATGGTATTGCTCCCCAAAGACATTAGTTTACAATTCCATGAGTAAAACCCAGGATGGGACTGACTTTGTTCCTGAATTACACTTATATAGTTTAAAGAAAAGTTTTCTGGGTGCTCAAAATTTGCACCCCATTGAAGAGGCCTGGTAGGGACAGGACTGCTGCCAACAGAGGCAACCTAGACTAGCTAAGGGTGTTAAGTCAACCTTCCTTCAGTTCTTGATTTTATTTTATTTATCTTAACTTCTATTATTTTTTTTTTTCTGGTTCTGGGGATTGAAAACCAGGGCCTTGCCCAAGAAAAGTGTTCTACCACTGAGCTATATTCCCAACCTCAGTTTACAATTTTAGGCAAATATATTAGAAGGAAATTCCACACCACCCCTCACCCCTACAGCGCCAGTCCTTGAGAGAAAAAGCTAATTTAGGGCACAACATAATTTCATATACTCCTTCAGTGATAGATGTTGAGAGATTTGAGAAACTATGGCCTATGTTAATAAAAAAAATCAGGTGGTTATAAAGGGAAGAATGGAGAAACTTTGGATTGAGCAGAAGGAAGTGATGAAAGGGGAGCAGGGATGAGGGTGGAAAGATGGTGGAATGAAATGGACATTATTATCCTATGTACATGAATGACTGCACAAATGGTGTAACTCTACATCATATATAACCAAAGAAAAGAAAAGTTGTGCTCTATTTGTGTACAATGAATCAAAGTGCATTCTGCGGTCACGCTTAACTAATGGGAGCGAATAAAAAATAAAAGTATACTAAGATAAAAAAAAGAGACAATTGAAGAATAACGAATACTTATTAGAAATTTAAAAATGCATTATTTGAATGAAGAAAAGTGAAAAAGAAGTGCTAGAAGAAAAGCTTGAGGCAATCACTTAGAAATCATAGGCTGAAAGAAAACTAGGAACTTACATGGGGAAGTTTGATATCCTAGAGGATCTGTTCAGACAGCAAAGACTCTTCCAAAGGCGTTTTCAGAAAAAGGCAGAGAGAAGAGAATAAAATAATTACCAGAGAAATAATAGAAGAAAACTTATACACGTGTATTTTTAGCTTGAAAGGAGTATAGAGTAAAGAGCACACAAGGAAAGGAAAAGCCACACCTTGAAAGAGACTTGTGAAAGGTGAAGAGAAGGTCCAGCAAAGCCTCCACTTACTGCCTCCAATAAATGGAAACCTAGCTTCTTATCAGAGACATAGTAAACTTGAAGACTGTGGTTTGGGGAAAATAGGATTTGGAACTTAGAATTAAATGTTCAGCTAAACTCAAATTCAGATAAAATGGGGGAATTTTTAGATAGGAAAGACTTAGAAAATATTACCACTCATGCTTTATCATCTGAAAGATTTGCTTAAGTAATTTATAAAGAAAAAAACTCAAAAAGGAGAGAAAATGAAATAAAATCCATGGAACAGTAATTAATTCTGGTATATTTTGGTTATCTAGCACTATATCCTTGTTTGTAGGAAATTTATACTAAGATATTCAGAAATTTTAGAATGAAAATTCAACAACTTATTTTCAAATGGTTCAGAAAAAAGACATGTTGTGTTGTGTCTCCAAGCTCTTATCTAAATTTTTAAATTGGTGCATTATAATTATACATCATATTGGGATTCATTCTTATATATTCATATATATACACAATAGAATAGTATAATTTGGTCAATTTCATTCCCCAGTACCTCTCTTTTCCCTCTTCTTTTCCTTTCTGTAACTTCTTGATTATTTAAAAATAAAACATAGGAAGAAACCTTAAGAGGTAAAATAATAAAGTCTCCTTTCTAGTGAGTTACACCCCTCCATAATGTACCCTATCTAAAATCTAAAATTCTATCCCCATACTCTGTTCTCCATTCTCTATCCCATCTTCTTAGCATCAATAAAAATGGATTTACTTTTATATATCTAGTTGTTTATATGTTTCTTGACTTTTGCCTCTGCCTTGCCAACTACTATAAACCTTTTATGAAGAGCTATTTACTACTATATCCCCTGAGCTTGGGATGCTGCCAAGAACATATTGAGTTCCTGATAAATATTTGTTGAATGAACCAACAAATTATTAAAAGCACTAGTAGTAAGTCAATGTCTTTATTCACAAAATATTAATACTAAAATTAAAACTACTCTGTGTTGCCCATTATTTGAGATTATCTTTTTTTTCTGCATTTTCTACACAGAAAGATGAGAATTTAGTCAAACATCACTTATAATATTATTGTCCTCTGGGATTTTTCTTGCAAATGAGATGTGTTCTGCTCTGCAATCTGTCCAACAGAGAAAATTTTTAAATGTTAGCTTATGATCTGAAGAGTACTGAGAAACTGGTTTGATACATTTTTTCAGAATGAGGTATAAGTACATTTTTAAGATAAGTACCAGAAGTTTAAGAAAAAAAAAAGAAAAATAATTCCAAGGTGACAGTTATGCAGTTGTTGTAGAATACAAATTAGAACAGGGAAAAATAGGGCTCCACCAACAATTTCATGTAGAATAAAAATGATTTGCTCAATTAAATCATCATGTGGTCCCTGCTTTCCTGTTTGTTAGTTATGTTCTTCAGGAGCACAAAGTTAATGATGGGAATGATTTTCAGTCAGTGTTTTACCACATATCTTGATTCTTTGGAGAACTATATTTATATAATAATAACATTTTAAGCATTTTGTTTTTGATTAGCCTATGGACAAGGGTGAGTTACTTTTATAAAGTTATATAAAGACAGAAACCAGGTACGGTGATGCACACTTGCAATCCCAGTGACTCCAGTGGATGAGGTAGGAGGAGAATTGCAAGTCCAAGACCAGCCTAGGGAACATAGGGAGAGACCCTGCCTCAAAGTTAAAAATGCAAGGAATGAGACATAGCACAGTAGTAAAGCATTCCTGGATGTAACCTCCAGGACTGCCCCCCTACACACACACACACACCAAAAAAAAGGTATAAAATTGGACATAATAAAGTGTGATAAATACCTAATGCCTAAAAAAGATGAGCCAAGAAATAGAAAGTTGTGTTTTATTTGAAGAAACACATTAGCAATTAAAAAAATTAATGAATAAAAATGTAAGCTTAGCATTTGGGGACATGGATGCTCAGGAGGCAGAGGCACAATGTTCACAAGTTCAAAGTTGGCCTGGATAACTTAGCAAGATGCTGTCTCAAGATAAAATAAAAAGGACTACGGGTGAAACTCTTAGAGCACTTATCTAGCATATGTGAGACCTTGGATTCAATCCCCAGTACTAAAAGGGGAGAAGAAAAAAAGAAGGCAGTATAAGAAGCAGAACTCCTCATTCTTTACAACATAGATAAAGTCAGACCTAGTTTAAATTGATAAATAGTGAATGAACAAATATATTTTCTTGCAAATAAGATGTCTTCTGCTCTGCAATCTAACAAAAAAAATTTAAATGCTAGCTTATGATCTGAAGAGTATTGAGAAAGTGGTTTGACATATTTTTTCAGAATGAGGTATGAGTACAGTTTTAATTATGTGTGTATACACACCACACACACACACACACACACATATATATATTCATTATGCTCATAAATAGTGAATAAAAAAATACATATAAAGTGGTTATAATCACCCAAAGAAATGTAAATTTTTTATAAGGGGATATCAAATGTAAGGATTAAGAGTGAGGAATAGTAATTTTCCTCTCCAATTCTTTCAATCTGGATTTGAAATCTTAAATTATATACCAGATGTGTACAGGAAAATGTCTGGTACAATGAACAACAGTTGTGGGCCTTGGTTCTCCCAGGTGCAAGAGAGGGATGGTAAGGAGAGGACTTGGTTATACTCTTTGTTAAATAGTTTCAACTATTTTTGTGCAAAGAGTGGACATTATTCTGTTACCAAATAAAAATCAAATCAGATAAGAATGAAAAACTTATTTGATTGCCAATTGGGAGGGGAGCCAATGAATGCAATTCAAATACAGTGTGAGACAGAAATAAAATTGGAAGGAAACCTCTTCTCATGGAGTAGTAAAGGGAGGAAGGGCAAGCAAAAAACTATTTTTAAAAAGTTTTAATGAGGGCTGGGGATGTGGCTCAAGCGGTAGCGCGCTCGCCTAGCATGCGTGCGGCCCGGGTTCGATCCTCAGCAGCACCACATGCCAACAAAGATGTTGTGTCCGCCGAGAACTAAGAAAAAATAAATAAATGTTAAAATTCTCTCTCTCTCTCTGTCCCCCTCTCTCTCTCACTCTCTCTTTAAAAAAAAAAAAAAAAAAAAGTTTTAATGAAAGAGGAAGGAAGAGAATGGGTGAAAGCTAAATAGCTAACATTTGAAAAGCATGATTATTTAATAATCACTTAGATTATAAAACAGTGTTGTATCTAACAGCTTTAGTCTATAAATGAAAGAATCCCATAAAATACACCAAATGGTCATATAAAGATCTTTCCAAGAAAAAAAGTCTGTATCTTTTTTTTTTTTTTTCCATTTGGATGAGGCTAGTATCCAACACGTTTTCCTAGAGGCTTGTTTTACAATTTTATTTTAAATGACCCTTGTAACTGGGTCTCTCTTTGTGAAGTCAGTTTGCCTCAGTCATTTCAACTTGGCTTACTGGGATAGATGCCAGTTTGTTCTTTTTCTTTTCTTGTCTTTTTTAGTTTTGACAAATAAAAATGGAATAAATTTGGTATAAAAATGATATTTTGATATCTGTATACATTGTAGAAGAACTAAATAAACTAATTAATATATCCATTACTTCAGATGCTTATTTTTGTGATAAGAACATTTAAAATCTATACTCTTAACAATTTAAAAGTATAGACTACCTTGTTATTAACTATTATTATCATGTTGTACAACAGATCTGAATTTATTACTTCTAAATTAAATTTTGTATCCTTTGACAACACATCTCCATTCTTCTCTCCACCCCAACCGCCAGATAATTGGACCATAATCTACTCTTATGAATTTGACTTTTCTAGATTCTACATCTAAGCAAGATCATGCAATAAGATACTACTTTCTAAAGTCAGAATGGGTTCAAGAAAAAAATATCTTGTTCCTTTTTTTGTTGTTATCTATCATCTCTTCTTTTCATTCTTCTGTTATCTTTTGCATTTATCCTCAGTTTATTCATACCCAGCATGCTAATGTACTGAGCATCTCGCCCACTGCCTCTACACCACAACTTCCAGAAAAGCCTGATTTCCAGAAAGATTCAGAGAAATTCATTTTACCTAAACTGAAGCTAGTACTATGTCTGGCCTCATTAGGCTTCCAAAAAGTATTAAGTGCATGAATGAGATGTAAATGACTACTCGTGTTTCTTTTGGCAATTAATTGCTATGTAACAAACTACCACAAAACTGAGTGAAAGCCACCTTAAAATGTTCATAGATTCTGAGGATCAAGAGCTTATTAAGGCAGAGAGGGAATATAGCTCTTCTCTGCTCCATAGGTTTTGGGCTTTAGCTGGAATAACTCAAATGGCTAAGGGTGACTCTACTGACCCTGTAGGGACAGTAGAGATTTGAAGCAGAAGGCTCAAAAGGGCATCTTTGTTCACACGTATGGTGTCTTCGCTTGATTGTACATGGTATGCCTGTTGACTCATTTAGCGTAGTAATACATGGTACATTTTTTAAGTATACTATTTATAATGTGACAGCTGAATTCCTCAGAAGATGTGAACTATGAGATATTATCTTACAAAAACGAACTTTTTTCAGCAAAGGCAAATTAGGAGATACAGAGTTTCATATTTCCAATATAAAAGTTGTATTTCCTGTATTAGTTTCAGAAACATGATCTTTTCTGTTTGTAGATGTATTTATTATGACAATATACAAAATTCTTTAGAAATTCAAATGTGATCACAAAAGCAAACTAATCACATCATCTGTACATTTTCCCTAAGAATTACTAAAAGCAAATATCACTGGCCTTTTTAACACTTTAGATATTAACAGATAATGTGCCTCAGTTTGTATCTTTGTCTCTTTCTCTCTCTCCTCTCCTCCTCAGAGCCCATCTGGCAGGTACCATTGTTACATCTTATTGTCAAATCATTTTTGGTAAAACTCCAGTCTGTACTGATCTGGGTTGGCATTAATAAGTAAATTCTAACTTAGAGATTTCCAGAAAAAAATTCATTTCTATAGATTTTGCCTCATGTTGATTAAATGTTCTTTCTTTCAGATCATTGCCTCTTATGGATTTAAGTTAAATCTATCTTGAAGCCCTGCTAAGAAATGTCAGCAATGATTTTAAAATTCTGGATAATATCTGACATTCCTTCCTGATACAATGACAAGTACTCTATCACTAAGTTACATCCCTAGCCCTCACTTTTAATTTTTTTTTTATTTCAACACAGGATCTTACTTAATTATACAGGCTGGCCTCAAACTTGTGATTCCCCTGCCTCAGCCTCCCAAGTAACTGTGATTATAGGAATTCACCATCATGTTTATCTCTTGTATTAATTTTAATGTTGTAAAAGTTTCGAGTGGAAGGGATGTTAACAGAAATAAGGAAGAAAAAAATCTTTAGGTGATATTTCAAAATTATATACTAATTGGGCTGAGGATTTGGCTCAAGCGGTAAAGTGCTCACCTGGCATACACGGGGCGCTGGGTTCGATCCTCAGCACCACATAAAATAAAAATAAAGATGTTGTGTCCACCAAAAACTGAAAAATAAATATTAAAAAATTCTCTCTCTCTTATCTCTCTTTCTTTTAAAAAAATTACATACTAATATATAAGCTCGTGCTATAAAATATGAGGGTAGAAAGTAGGATATAATGTTATTCTGTATAAAGGAATATTGAGGCTTTTATGTTAGTTACCTAATACTATGTAACAAATCAGCCCCAATCTTGATTCCAAAATATTGACATTTATTATATTTTATGGGTTCTGCAAGTCTGGAATTTAAGATTACTGGGCAGTTCTGGTTCTGTGGTGTCTCATGAGGTTGTGGTCACCTGTCAACTAATACTAAAGTTATCTAAAATCTTAACTGAGAAGGAAGATCCACAGTTAAGGTGGCTGTCTCACGGGACCTGAAAAATGGTGCTGGCTATTGGCAGAAAGCCTCAGTTCTTTTCTATATATGTGTCTCCATTCAGCTTCCAGAGTATCTTTTGGCTTAATTTTTACTGGGTTCCCTTAGAGTGCTCCAACAGGGCAACGCTAAAACTTCAACATGTTTTGTAGCCTAGTCTTGGAAGTCACACACAATTGTTTTCCCAGTATTGGGTCAAAGAGGTCAGATCCTATGTAATATGAGAGGAGACTACACAGGGAAGAGATGAGGATTATTGGGTATTTTTAAGCCATCTGACTCCCAGCAATTTCCATCTCTCCAAATACAAAATACCCTCACTCTGTCTCAAAAATCCCCAAAGTTTCTTAATTATTATAGTTTCAACTTAAGGACCAGTGACTCATCATCTAAGTCAGGTCCAAGTACAGATAAAGTTTTTTGTATGGAGTTCTTCATATACAATTTATATCATCAGTATGAAGACTTGTGAAAAAAACACACTACCCATCTCCTAATTCCACCCTAAATTGAATATTAGAACAGGAATAAGATAAATACTGTGGCGTTTTCCATGGATAAAAGAGGGAAATAGGAGGCACATAGAAATACTTGTTCATAATAACTCTGAGTCTAGCAAAGCATACATACACTATTACTTTCTGGATAAGATCTCATTCCCACTAGTACCTGGGAATAATTCTCCAGGGCTCTTCTGTAGGGCATAGCTTATTCTCCCACAGAGTTTTGTATAACTTTTGCCTATCGGACCAAACACAAAAAATATTTCTAGAAGATCAAAATCTTTAATAAAACTATGTTAGTATAAATACCATAGTTTGGATTAAACGAGCAAGGATAGAATAAAATGGTAAGGGGTCTTATACTCCAAAGTAGGCTGAGAAAACTACTCACTTAGTAACACAGCCGACCTTTTATGAACAACGGAAAGGAAAGAAGGTTCAGAGAATGGAACTAAGAACAGAATAAGCTTCTGCTGAGCTTGCCAAGGGACAATTTCTTAGGAACCCAATTATTTAAATGAAAGGATCTTTGAAGTACATCATTAAAGTCCTTGGAAGATCTTTTTACTAACTTAGTATTTCTCTGGTTAAAACAAAACATTTTACAGTCATGGATTTAGTATTGTCTTTATACCGTGTTTTCTAGTTGGGTCTTAAATTTGGTCTATCTGGAAGCAGCTACTTAATTTTGCAGTGTAGATAAGCCACAAGTCCTGGTTTTAGAAATATTCATTAGTTCTTCCTTTCGCTTCTCCCTGGTGTTGCATTTTACTGTAAGTGGAATAAGGAGCCAGGTGGTACTTTTGTCCCTGCCTGGAAGTCTCCTGGGCTAGATGACCCAGTTCCTTAGGTACAGTGTTTCCATTTCCACTTAATTGCAGTCAACTAACATTTTGCTACTGCAGAGTCAGGATCCACTTTCTTTTTCCAACGGTATTTTCCTTAACTCTTTTTAGCTCCCACCAACAAATTTGTAGAAGACTATCAGACTTATGATAAGAGTCTCTTCAAGAGGTTTTAGACCTTAATGCATATTTTCCTCAAAGTTCTTCTAGTTTTTGCTCAGCCAGCAGCTCCAGAGCCGCTTCTGTAATTTTAGATTTTTGCTATGGCAGCACATTACTCCCTGATGCCAAAGTGTTTATTAACCATCTGTTATTGTGAAACAAATTACCCAAGAATAAAATAATTATTAAAATAATTATTTATAATGCCTTAGATTCTGTGGGTTAAGAATTAAGGCAGAGAGTAGAGGGGGCGAATATTTTGTGTACTACTATGTCTGGAGTCTCAGCTGAAAGATGCAAGACAGAGCAAGAAGCATCCAAAAATTCACTCATTTGTCTATTTGGTGGTTGTTATTGATATGGCTGGGACTATTAGTTGTATCAGCCACGTGTGGCCTCTTCCCTGGGCTTCCTCACAACATGGTGGCTGAATTCCAAAAGGCAAGCATCTAGGGAGCCAGATGGCAGCTGGATCCTTATAGTGAGCTAGTCTTGGAAGTCACATAGCATTACTTTTGTTCTATTACTTTGGTCTGATCAGTTACAAATTCCCATACAGATTCAAAGGGAAGGAAAACATCACACCTTTTGGTTGGAGGAGTGGCAGCCACTTTGTAAGAGGAACATGTATATGGGATAATAGATGTATAGATGTTGATATAAGTATTTCCATTTGTGGAAAATACAATCTGCCAAGCCACCAGAGCTGTAAGTCACTAAGAGCTAGAATATTCTCAGGCACAAAAATCCATATATATATAAAATCTTTTTAAGCTACTCATCATATGTATTTGCTATATGACTATTTAATTATTTTAAAGGTGGCCTCTCAAATTTCAGTTTTGCTAAAAAAAATCACAAATATAGTAATGACAAATAATTGAAGGTAAATTAATAACAATATTTTTTTACAGTAGTAGTCAATAATAAGCATTTAACTTAATAGAATTTCAAAATATAAAAGAAAATATTAAAGAATTACTTTAAAAGTATCAAATCTTTGAGAATTTTATGAAATGTTTAGAATGATACCAGTTATTTTATCTTCCATTAAGAACACTGTACAAAATTACAGGAAAGTTTAGTTTTTGTCTTATTCATATATTCACTTAGAACATCAATGTTCAAAAGAAAGGGCAAAATGGAATATGATTTCAAGTTGACAGACATTTTCATAAAAATGGAAATTTTAGATATTTGTAGATATCTAAAATTATAAATTATATATAAAGTATTTTTAAGTCTTACACAGGAAATATTATATGATTAATATACAACTTGGTGGAAAATATGTGCTTTTTGCAGTTTTGACTTTTCTTATTATTTGGCATGAATATAGACTCTTATCATTGAACCAGCAGCAATAACATTATTGGTGCCCTAGAAATAAAGATTGTACTGGAACCTCTAAACCATAATTTACATATGTACAAGATTATTATAGTTATTATGCACATTTGGAAGCACTGGTACAGACAATACCATTAATAAAAATATGTTTGAATTTCAAGTTGTCTGTGCAAATTAGTTTTGTGTTTTGACTGTTAAAATAATTTGATGAGGTGTTCCTGTATGTTTTAAGAAGTACTGACTTTTGATTTGCCTCTAAGTCACATGAAGCAAGTTTTCCAACTCTGCAGTATTTTACACCAAACTATTTTTTTTTAACTTTGTTTTCACTTGTCTTTCATATCTGTAAGACTTGACCAAATTGGCAAACAAATCTTTAATCTTAGGCAAGCTTGCCTCCATTTTTATGATGAACAACTTTCTATAAATATTCTACTCACTCATTCTATGTATTTCTCTCAAAAAAGGAGGGGATTTTTTTGGGTAATAATGTATTTTAACTTTTTCTTTTTACATTTTTGTACAAAAATTTTAATTGATGCAGAAAAAAATTTAAAGGATTGCACTAGAGCATATTGACTTTATTGATACTGATACTGATACTAATTTTAGGGAGTTTAAAACAGAAAACGTTTTTATTATTAGAGCATTATAGTTATACATAGTAGTTTAGGTTCATTCATGACAAAATGGAATTTGATTTCAGTTAACATTCTCCCTTATTCTCTTTCCTCCTTCCTTTGCCCAATTCTCTTTCCTCTACTGTACTGGTCTTTCTTTCCCTCATCTATTCATTTGTTTCTGATTGGTTCTTTCTACTTATACATAAAAGTGAAATTCCCAGTGGTATATTTGTATATGCACGTGGCATGATTTTTAAAAATTCACTTCTCATTTCTTCTTCTTTCCCATCCCTTGTCTCTCCCTCTTGATCTCCTTCTACTCTACTGATCTTTCTTATTTCTTTATAATATCTTATCCTCCATTTCTTCTGTCTTTTATTGTGCTCTAGATTCCATATATGAGAGAAAACATTTTACCCTTGATTTTCTGAATCTGGATTATTTCATGAGCATGATATCCTTCATTTCCACTTATTTACCAGCAAATGACATAATTTCATTCTTTTTTTATGACACAGTAAACTTCTATTATGTGTATATACTACAATTTCTTAATTCACTCATCTGTTGACAGGATCTGGGTTGATTCCATAATTTAGCTATTATGAATTGAGCTTCTATAAACATTAATGTGGCTGGAACATTATAGTATACTGATTTTATTTCTTTTGGATAAATACTGAGGAGTAGGATAACTGGATCATATGTTGGTACCATTCTTGTTTTTTTGATGATTCTCCATACTACTTTCCAGAGTGGTTATATTAGTTGTAGTCTCACCAACAATGTATAAGTATACCTTTTCCTCCACATCCTTGCCAGAATCTATTTTTGTTTTTGTTCTTTATAATTGCCATTCTGACTAAAGTAAGATAAAATCCAGACAATGAAGTCTATTCTCACCTCTTCTATTCAATAAGCTTCTCAAAGGTCTAGCCAGAGTAATGAGGCAAGAGAAGAAAATTAAAAGGATAAAAATAGAAAAGAAGTCAAGCTATCTCTTTTTTGCTAATGACATGGATACTATATCTAGAAAATATAAAAAATAACACTCCACCAGAAGACTTCTGGAGCTAAAAAATGAATTCAGCAAAGTAGCATACAAGATTAACACCCACACAATATCTCAAAACATTACATGATACCCCATTAACTTTTGTCCTACAAAAGTCCAAATTCATACAAGTTTAACAAAATTAATTGTTAATTTAATAAATAAATAACTTTCCTATTCTCCAACAGGGATTCTACTGAGGAATAAATTAGGATAACCATTCCATTCCCAATAACCCCCCAAACAAATAAAGCTTAGGAATGAATGTAACCAAAGATGTGAAAGATCTTCACAATGAAAATTACAGAATACTAAAAAAGAAGAAATTGAAGAAGACCTTAAAAGATGCAAAGACCTCCTATGTTCATGGGTAGGCAGAGTTAATATTTTAAAAGTGGCCATATAACCAAAAGCAATATACTGATCCAGTGCAATTCCCTTCAAAATACTGATGACATTATTTACGGAATTAGATAAAACAATGCTTAAATTTATTTGGGAGAATAAGAGACCTAGAATAGCCAAAGCAATACTGAGCAAGAAGAGTGATGCAGGAGATAAAACAATACCTGATCTGAAATTATACTACAGAGTTGTAGTAACAAAAACAGTATGTTATTAGAATCAAAATTGACATGATCAATGGAACAGAAAGAAGACACAGAAACAAACCCACATACTTACTGCCTTCTAAGGAACTTAACAAAAGTGCCAAAAATATATGTTGGAGAAAAGAGCCTTTTTAACAAATGATGCTGGAAAAACTGGATTTTCAAATGTAGAAGAATGAAACTAGATCCCTATCTCTAACCATACACAAAATTCAAATCAAAATAAATCAAAGACTTAGGAATTAAACCAGAAACTTACAACTGCTAGAAGAAAATGCAGGGTCAACATTTCATACTGGTGCTGGCACCCACTTCCTTAACAAAACCCCTGAAGCTCAAGAAATAAAACCAATAGAATCAATAAGTAGGATGCCACCAAATTTGAAATATTCTACACAGTAAAGAAAATGATGAAGAGCATTAAGAAAGACTATAGAATGGAAGATCTTTGCCAGGTGCTCTTCAGACAGGTGATTAATATGCAGACTATATAAAGAACTCAAAAATTTAACACATAAATACAAAACAGAACAAAAACAAACAGTCCAATTAACATATGGACAAAAGAACTAAATAAATATTTCTCAAAAGAAGGAACACAAATGACCAACAAATATATAAATAAATGTTGAATATTTCTAGCAATCAGGTAAATCACTGTTTCATTCAATCATCTCACTTTGGACTTTTGTCCTAGCCAACCCCTAGTTTTAGTGCACACTTGTGTATGAACCTCCAAGATTCAATACTTATTTTTTCGATATATGTGTAGGTTTAATTTTTGATATATGTGTAGGTTTTTTTAAAATTTTCAATATATGTGTAGGTTTTTTGTTTAATTTTCGATATATGTGTAGATTTTTTTTCCTGATTTACTTGTAACTAATTTGGGATATATTAAGTCTTCATCAATCAATCATTTTTGCATACTTCTGAAGTTAAAGATGTTTGCTTCTCTAATCTTTAAAAAAATCATATTTGTTTAACTGTTAAATAAAACATAAAAGTTGTACGTAAAATGATTAAGAGAATTAAGAAAGACTATAGAATGAAAGATCTTAAGTTAATGGGGTACCATGTAAAGTTTTGATACATGTATGCATTGTGTAATGTTTAAATCAGACTATTCATATTTATCTCCTCAAACATTCGTTATTACCTTATGGTAAAAATGTTCAAAACATTTTCTTTCAGCTTTTCAAAATGTATAGTACATTATTATAATTTAGCCACCCCACTATGCAAACACCAGAAGTTCTTGTTCCTATCTAATTGTAACTTAATACCCATTGATCAACCTGTCCCTATGCCTTCCTTCTGCTTCCTACTCTCCTCAGCCTCTGGTAACCCCCATTCTACTGTCAACTTCTATGATATCAGCTTTTTTAGATATCATATGAATGAAATGATTTGGTACTTCTCTTCTGAGAGTGGCTTATTTAACTTAGTGTAATGGTTTCCAATTTACCATGTTGGCACAAATGATAGGACTTCATTCTTTTCATGGTTGAATAATATTCCACTGTGTACATGTACCACCCTTTTTTATGCATTTATCAGCAAATTGATATTTTGGTTGTTTTTTTTCCATTTTTTTGGCTATTGTGAATGTGGGAACCTTGGCAATGAGCAAGGAGGTACAGTTGTCTATTCAGCACATGATTTTATTTACTTTGGATATATAGCCAGTCATGAAATTGCTGGCTCATATAGTTCTGTTTTTAAATTTTTAGTTGCCTCCATATTGCTATCTGTAATGGCCACTTTAATTTACATTCCCACCAATAGTTATCCTTTTCACCACATTCTCATCAGCACTTGTAATAATCTTTTTTATAATAGTCATTGTTACTGGGGCAAAGTGATATCTCATCATGGTTTTAATTTGTGTTACCCTGATGATCAGTGATGTTAAACATGTTTCTCTAGATTTGTTGGATATTTGCTCATCTTTTTAGAAATGCCTATTTCAGTCCATTGTCCATTTTTAAATTACATTATTATTATTTTGCTGTCAAGTTGAGCTCCTTATATATTCTAGGTATCAACCCCTTGACCGATGTATAGTTTATACAAAGTTTTTAGTTTGATGTAATTCCACTTGTCTATTTTTGCTTTTGTTTCCTATATTTTGGGGATTCTGGTCATAAAACTTTTGCTCATTTCAATATCCTGAAGCATTTCCCCATGTTTTCTTCTAGTAGATTTATATGGTCACTGCATACTTTTAAGAATTTAATCCATTTTAGTTTATTTTTTATAGCTGGTGAAAGGTAGGAGTCCAGCTTCATCCTTCTGCATGGGAATATCCAATTTTCTCAGCATCATTTATTTAAAAGACTGTGTTATCTCTCCAAAGCATGTTCTTAGTACCTTTGTTGAAAACTGATTGGTTGTAGATGTGTAGGTTTACTTCCAGGCTCTCTACTCTATTTCATTGGACTGTGTATTTTTATGTCAAAACTATGTTGTTTTGTTATTATAGCTTTGTAGTATATTTTAAATCAGATGGTGTAATACTTTTCCTGTTTGTTCTTTTCCCCCAAGATGGCTATGGCTTCTTTCCTAATATTAATTGTATTATCACACTTGCTAAAAATCAGCAATAATTGCTGAGTTATCTAATATCAACACCATATTCAGATTCCTGCTATGTCTTTTATAGTGTTTGTTTTATTTTAATCCAGGGCAAAAGTAATTTTTTGATTATTTATTTTGTTTGCTTGAAAAAGAGGAGGACATAAAATCAAGATTTATTTTTAATGTCTTTTCTTTGAAAATCTTTTCTTTAAAAAATTTTAATCTTAAATTTTGGTCTCCAAGTTTAGGTAGAAGTTATGTAAAGAAGAAATTTATAGGCAGAGGTTTTGGAAATGATTCTGGTAGGCAAGACAAATATGGATCAAATATTTACAGATTGAAAAATGGAGAATAACAAGACATTTGAATCTGAGCAAATATTTTTCACAAGATTCCATCAACTTTTTCTAAAAATAAATATTTGTATAGTGTTTCTGCTCATAGGAGATAAAAGTAAGCTGCAAAGTTTCACTATCTACTCTGCATTCCTTTTATGTTCTTTATGCAGACAGGAGCCACAGGCAAGTTTCCCTCTGAGGACAATTTCTCAAAGGTCAGAATTCCTAAGTAAAGTGCACATAACATCATATCAAACAGGACAATGTATTAATGGAGCAATACTTTTGAAGACTTGAAGGCCATACCCATGGACTTTCTCATAACACCCTTCAGATACTGTACCTTGAGTTTCACAATCTTGGAAGACATGAGGGAGGAAGAAACTGGTAAGGATTTGGGGGGAAGAGATCAGGATCCCCATTTTATGAATTTTAAAGGAGAGGAAGAACCAGAATCAACATTTATTCTGACTCTTCTCAAGATACTAGTTAACAGCTTTGGCTGAAGCTTTATGAAGAATTAGTAATTAGAATACAGTTTTATAAAATAATTTGCTGGGCTGATGTGGTTTTATCTTGAAGATATTGACATTTAACACATTCCTTATTTTTGACTGAACACTTGGGCATCCTGTGGACATAAACTACACGGGAATGTTTTATAGAAATTGCAGACATTCTGCTAAAAGGAGGCAATGGATAATATAGTGGAAAGGACTTAGACTTTTCATTTAGACAGAACTTAGAATTTTTGACTCTGCAATTACCTGTGAAACTAGGCAGTTATTTAACACTTTCCTAAGGCTCACTTACAAAATGAGGATAATCATACTTGCTTGTCAGGGTTACTGGTAGGAATCCATGAAACAAATAAACAGAACAGAAGCACACAATCTCTGACAGGCAGGTGCTTAGGAGTGTGCATCAAGCTCCCTTTATCATATTTGTTGATGTTGATAATAATTTAACATATCTGATCCTGGGCCACCAAATTGTACACAGAGAAATAATTGCAAACATTAGATCTTCAAAATCAGGTAATTCCTGCCACTGTGAGAAAGCAGGAAATTTGGTTTATGTACTATATATCCGTTAAATGGCATTGGAGGAAAGGTTTCTTCAGTTTTTAATAGTTCTCTAAGAGAGCCTAATTCTTTAAGACACAGTATAATAGGTAACACTACGGGCAAATGATTCTGGTGCATATTTCTATTTCCTTTCCAAAGTGTCTCCATTTGAGATATTACACTTGTTATGATTTGGATGTGAGGTGTCCCCCCAAAAGCTTATGTGTAAGACAATGCAATGGAGGAAAAAAGATTGGGCTGTGAGAGTTTTAACACAATCGTGATGGGATTAATTGAATGGTAACTGATGGCTGGTAGGGTGGAGGTGGGTCATTTGGGATGCGGCTTTTGTATATGTATTTTGTATCTGGCAAGTGGAGATCCTCTCTCCCCTTCCTGATCGTCATGTAAGCAGCTTCTCTCCAACCACGCTCTTCCACCATGAGGTTCTGCCTGACCTTGACCCCTGAGGAATGGAGCATACCGTCTATGGACTAAGACCTCTGAAACCATGAGCCCCAAATAAATTTTTTTCCTTTACAATTGTTCTGGTCAGGTCTTTTAGTTACAGTGACAACAACAACAATAACAACAACAAAACCTGACTAAAATAACACTAAACTATAGTTTCTTTTTAAAAATTATTCGATATTTTTTAGTTGTGGATGAACACAATACCTTTATTTTATTTTATTTTTTTTATGTGGTGCTGGGGATTGAACCCAGGCCTCCCTCATGCTAGGCAAGTGCTCTACCACTGAGCCAGAACCCCAGTCCTATAGTTTCTAATAAATTCCTTTTTAAAAACCCCTGAGTCCTTTCTCCAACTCTGACTTAGTCTACCTGTCACCATTGTCTCTTGACTGAACAAGGACAGTGACTCTTCCTTTGTCTTCGGGTCTCCCATTTTGTCAAACAGAGCAAACTGGATCATTTTCTTCAAATTAAATCTGATCCTATCCTGCTTTTGTTTAAAACCTAGCAATGCTTTCCTTTACTCTTTGAATAAAATCCAAACACCTTTTCCTGGCTTACAAAATCCTATCTGATCTTCCCTCAGGCCCACCCCTGGGATCATCCCATTTTACCTCTCATCCACTATTCTTCCAGGAACACTCAACTGACATATATATTCCCACCTACCTCTTTTTTTTCTACCAGAATTGGTACACGGTTTGCTCCTACTTAAACTTCTTCAGAGAGATTTTTTCTGTCTACCATGTTGTAAAAGGTCACATGATCACTCCGTTTAAATCCTTTGGATAGTATTTACTATCCTGTCTATCTACTTACCTATCTTTCTGTCTTCATTTATTATTCCTTCCACTAAAATGTATGCGATAAAGGTCCTTACCTTTCTTGTTCATTGCATTACTCTATAACTTACACTGGTGATTGGCATAAATAGCAACTTAAAAAAAATACGATCATATGAATCAACTGGCATGATCTCCACTAACCTCCACCTTCTCTGTCTTTGTTCTTTGACAGTAAAGACGGGGATAGAAAGAGACAAAGGAGAGAAACTAGGAAAGGCAGACTGGGGAAGAGAAGACAAAGATACCCCAACTGTGTTTTTTCTTAGAAACTTTCTTTTGTTGCTGAAACTTTAACCTGAAGATGATTTTATACTATTTTTTTGGGGGGGGGCCTGGTGCAGTGGTGTCAATTGGGTTACTTTATAGTAAGTTTGTCATTAAAGAGTCTACCTCCTGATGACATCAAACATATTTACATGTAAGAAATTTCTCGATTGGTCTTCTCTTTTCCCCCAACAGTTCTTCCTACCATGTGCTGAGCTAACTCTGTCTCATCTTCTGCAGCATTTTCTCTGGGAAACCTTTTCCATCTCTTGAAGCCTGGGTTAGATACTCTCCCTATTGCTCCCAGAGCACTTCATTTTTATGTATCATAGTCACAACCACAAATCACCTGCTTCCTTGTTTGTTTTCTACATTGGTTTATAGGCACCAGAAATGGAGATAATAAACTTTTTTTTTTGCTGCATATTAGCAGCCTCAATGAAATACATATAACTGCTAAATAAATATTTTTAGGTTTATGGCTTTATGGAATATTTTAGTACTTAATAAATATTATTAGACTTAAATTATTTGATTATTATTATTATTATTATTTTGGTACTAGAGATTGAACTCTGGGGCACTTGACCACTGAGCCACATCCCCTGCTCTATTTTGTATTTTATTTAGAGACAGGGTCTCACTGAGTTGCTGAGCACCTTGCTTTTGTTGAGGCTGGCTTTGAACTTGCAATCCTCCTGTCTCAGCCACCTAAACTGCTGGATTACAAGTCTGTGCCACTGCACCCGGCCTTGATTTTTTAATGACCTAAGCTCTCTTTTATTCTTGCCAAAGTTTCCAGCAAGATTCCTGAGTCTTGTAATCATGATTATGAAGTTCAATAGCCTTCAGTGTCCAATGTCTTTCTTCTTTTTATTTATAAAACACGTTGTTTATTTTTCTTCTCTCTTAGGATCTCTGATTGTCAAAGCTATAGGGTATTTAGAGGAAACAGTCACCTACCAAACTCCTTTTGCATTTTAAAGATGTGGAAACTTAGAGCCAGAGAATGTGTATGAGCATTAATGAGTCAATTGATTTCTCCAGTACTAGAATCCAGTTTCCATTTGTCTCACTGCCCACATTACTTAGGTCATATCTAAATATTGAATAAACCCCAAGAGTTGGATGATGGTATTCCACAGGGATAATCTAACATAGCGCTATGCTTTGAAAGCAAATCAAATCATCAGCAATATAAGCAACAATTGTCACGATCACAATGCTAACACTGCCCATATTTTTGGCCTCTGTTCCCACTTTTACCACTGAGTACCTAGAACTCTGGGCTGGCTACAGTTTCACATTAAGCAGGAAGCTTGGCTTTCTTCCCACTGTCATCTCTTCCCAAGTCCTTTTCTTACTCTCTTTTTACCTCATAAGCATCCTTGCATTACATTTTTGATTTGTATAAATTTGTTACAGTCCTCCTAACTGCTGATTATTCCCTCCGTTTTCTCATCACTCTCAAAGGGTACCCTGTACTATCATTCTGTCGGGATCTCTAGAGTTATGTTCAGCTCAGTTGCCCTCTTGATCCAGATTATTAATTTTAAATAAAAATGAATTACCTGCTCTTGGTTTTTCATCCAGCTCCTGAAATATTTACCTATTAGACATACTGGTTATATTAGGGGAAAAGAACACAGCAAATCATAGTTTTATATTGTATGCTTCTGTCTAGTATAGCCTTAGGACATTCCCCATCACAAAATCTAAAGCTTGCATGTTCTTAAATACCAAACAATATTTATAATTGGTAAATGTATAAATAAATCACTGAATTCTTCCCTATTTCCCCCTTTGACTGTAATTGAATTTATTAAAAGTTTACAAAACAAAAATCTCTACAAAAACATGCAAAATGTCAAATGTGTAATATCTTAACATTGTGTGAGATCCAGATGTGTTTAAGACATGGAGAGCTAATTAGAGGTAATAAATATTTATTTCCAGTTCTAGGGGCTAACATGGGGCAAAACTTGGAAGGTCCAGTTCAGATAAGCGTCCAAGTGCTTGGCTGCTGATCCCAAACCTTATCTGAACGATCTGAACCTTTCAAGTCTTGAAAACGGGGCTGGACGTCTTTGAGAACAGCTTCATCTGGGTTATTTGGGTCTGTTTGCTTCCAGCTGGAACCTAAAACTGCAGAGAGAGGCACAAATGAAGAATAATGGGGGGAAACTCTGAACTTCCTCAAACCTCAGAAAGAGTCTTTGGTTGTTTGGAGGAAAGGTTAGGGATTAAGAGCAGCTTCTATTTTATCTGGCTGCATTCATCCATCCTTAAAAACCCTATTTTAATCTTCCAAATGGAAGGTCATTAATATTGCTTTGTTTTTGGTTGAGTAATATGATGAAACATTCTTTAAAACAGTGTAACTCTGCTTGTTTTACGTGTCTCACGTACGAACCTGACAGCAGATGATTTTTCCAGAACGGCAGAGTGCATAGTCTTGATCATTCTCACATGCCTAGGTATGGTTTTAGGTATCGCACCAAATGGAGCCTTAAATCAAGTTAAAGGTATTCCAAAAAATATAGTCCACTGTAGGCAGAGAGAGTAAACAAAAGTAAATACTATGTTGTTCTTTATCAACTCTGTGTTCAAATCCCATTATGTTTATTTTCTTCCATTTTAATTTCATTTCTGTTTAAACATGACCATTATGCTTTAAGGATTTTGGTCATAAAATGGGTAGAGGTAGAGCATTAATACTTATTAGTTGCCTATAACATGCTATCTATATGTTCATATTCATATAATTCTAAGAGGTAAGCATAATTTAAGCTAATTATGTAGAGTCTGAGGTTCTGAAAGGGTTCTTCACTTGCACAAGTTTGCACAGGAAGTCAGAAGGTTAATTATATGTGGCAAGTTGACTGGGCCATAGTGTCCAGGTATTTGGATTAACATTCTTGTAGATGTTTCTGTGAGATTTACACTTAAATTGATGGAGTTTGAATAAAGCAGACTTCTGTCCATAAAGCTAATAGACTCAATATTAAGTAGAAGGAATGAACAAAACAAATGCCTGGCCATCCCCTAGCCAACAGGTCTCCTTTAGTACTCGAATGTGGACTTCATCTGCAAGAGTGTCTCTTCTGGTTCTACAGCGGACTGCTGTGGCGCTTGGACAGCAACTCTCCTCTTGAGCTCTCACCTGCTGGTCTCTCCCAACAGATTTTAGTCTCACTGAACCTCCATAGCAAATTCCTTAAAATCAATCTCTTCCCACATGTAAGCACACATCCTATCAGTGCTGTTTCTCTGGAGAATACAGATTAATACAGCTAGTGTATGAGGAAGCCAAAGTTCAGATCTGGTTCTGTTGACTTTCAGAGCATTACATTTTATATAATTTTTTTATATGAACATTTTTTATTTTATATAAATATTTTATATAAGCATTTTTTATCTGCTTACCAAGTTAGTAATTCAAATTGTTACTATGTATTCAGATTTATACTCATAGATACACATGGGCACGTTTGAGTTTTATAGTTAATGAGTACTTGCTGTGTGGTCTTATTTATGTAAGTATGAGATATAAGATTTTGGCTTTTTCTATAGAAATCTTGAAAGAGAACCATGAAATGTTATTCTCCACAGGTAATCCTGTGAAATAGACATTATCATATTTGCTGTTGTATAAAAGTAATATTTCACCCTATGATACTGTTATTGGTCAAATTTATCCCTAAAATATGCTTCAATATGAATAACATTTTCCTAAATTTTCTCCAATTTTGGCTTTACTGAAGATATTTTTCTAATTTATTTCTGATAAAATAATAATTTTTACTAATTTTTGTGTTCTCATTTACTCTTAAATGATTAACATACTGAAACATCTAAAGTGAAATAATTATAGAAGAGAAATGGAATAATACCAGCAAAATCTCATAAAAATTCTGTAATACTACCTTTTAAAATTTATTTTTATTTATTTTGTTTTTAAATTTGTTCTAGTTAGTTATACATGACAGAGAATGCATTTTGACACATTATATACAAATGGAGCACAACTTCTCATTCCTCTGGCTGTACATGGTGCAGAGTCACACGGATAGTGTAGTTATACATGTATGCAGGGTAATATTGTCTGTGTCAGTCCATCGTCCTCACCACCCCCATACCCCTCCCCTCCACTCACTCCCCTCTGCCAAATCCCAAATTATTCATTTCTCCTTATCTACCCCCCCCATTATGGATCAGTATCTGCTTGTAAGAGAAAACCTTTGGCCTTTGGTTTTTGGGGATAGGCTTATTTTGCTTAGCATGATATTCTCCAGCTCCATTCATTACCTGCAAATGCCATAATTTCATTCTTCTTTAAGGCTGAGTAATATTCTATTGAGTATATTTTATATATATTCTTTATCCTTTCATCTATCAAGGGACACTTAGGTTGGTTCCATAGTCTAGCTATTAAGAATTGAGCTGCTGTAAACATTGATGTGGCTGTGTCACTATAGTATGCTGATTTTAAATCCTTTGGGTATAAACCAAGGAGTGGGATAGCTGGGTCAAAAGGTGGTTCCATTCCAAGTTTTCTAAGAAATCTCCATACTGGGCTGGGAATGTGGCTCAAGTGATAGTGCACTCGCCTGGCATGCATGTGGCCGGGGTTCGATCCTCAGCACCACATACAAAGATGTGTGTCCGCCAAAAACTGAAAAATAAATATTAAAAAATTCTCTCTCTCTCTCTCTCTCTCTCTCTCTCTCTCTCTCTCTCTCTCTCTCTCTCTCTTAAAAAAAAAAAAAAAAAAGAAAACGAAATCTCCATACTGCTTTCTGGAGCAGTTTTACCAATTTGCAGTTCCACCAGCAATGGTACTACTACTTTTTGCTGGATGGGAGCAAACAGGGGATTGAACACTGGGGCACTTAACCACATCCCCAACTCTTTATTTTGTTTTTTTATTTTGAGACAGGGTCTCATTAAGTAGTTTAGGGCTTTGTTAAGTTGCTGAGGCTGGCTTTGAACTTATGATTCTCCTGCCTCAACCTCCTGAGGAGTCTCTGTGATTATAGGCATGTGCCACCATGCTCAACTGGAATACTATTTTTAAAGGAAAAAATTGAAAATTGCCTACACAAGGAGAATTTTGAGTCATATTACCTATAGCTATTAATCTATGTGCTTTCTATTTAGCTATCTATGGTATATTTTCCTATCTGTCTTTCTCTGGCATATTATGGTCCATATTATATTAGTTTCAGCATAGATTTATAATTACAATATATTTCAGGGAAAGATAGAATATCTTATAAATTTGATAATGAATAATTCATAAACATTAGAAATTTGTTATTCACATTTCTGGAGGCTGGAGCCTCCAACATCAAGGCATCAGCATATTCAGTGTCAGGTGAGGGTCTGACTAAATAGATGGCATCTTCTCAATGTGTCTTCACATGTCAGAAGAACAAAAAGGATAAACAGGCTCCCTTATGGGTCTTTTATAAGGGGACTAGTCCCATTCATGAAAGTCCCAACCCTCATAGCCCAGTCACCTCCCAAAGGCCCCGGCTCTTAAAAATAACATTGGACATTCAAATTCCATGTAAGAATCGTATAGGAACACAAATATTCAGACCATAGCATAGGATCAGAACTAGGGTGTATGACCATAGTTCTGACCTTTTTACAATTTATTTTGAGAGTTTAGGAGTGTGTGTGTGGTGATAGGGGGCGTGGTGACAGATATTTAATATTTGTTTCTTCTACACGTCAGACACTATCTTACGTATCTTATGTTCATCACCTTAATCACCTAATTATAGTATTATGACATAGACACTAACATACACACTTTACTGAAGTTCAGAGACATTTGTCCAACATCAAACATCAATCACATGACATATGAAAATACAAACCAATGTTTATCTAAATCTAAATTCAGTTTTCCAAGTATATTGTAAAGATATGGATACCATGTAATAATATGACATGACAAACAAACAAACAAAACCAATCTTCTTGCTCATACTTTCCACAATGATTTCTGGGATAAACTGAATTACCACCTTGAAGCATGTCCATTCCATTTTGGCTACAGGTGCTAGTTGTAATCTCTAGTCTTGTTTTATTCCTTCCCATCTGGACATTGGGGGACCTTTAGGTGAAACTGTGCTCTGGTTCAAGCAATCCTCCCATTAGTCCTTTGATCTTTCTCTCCCTGGTTGCTGGATCCTTTCCCACAGGCATTTAACATGCTCAGATCCTCACCATCTATTTAATCCTTTGATTAATCCTTTGTCACCACTTTCCCCTTCAGCTTCTTCCAATCTCTCTGCTCCCTTTAGTTAACAAATTTCTGAAGAGCAGTTGCCTCATCCATTTCTTTGCATTTCTGAAAAACCCCTTGCTAAGGACATTAATAAATTTTAGTGTCAACAATTCCAACAGAGATTTCTTATTCCTTATGTTTCTTGAACTTTTGACAGCATTGGACTCTGCCTATGCATCTTCCTTCCTGAAGTTCTTTTCTATATGCAGGATCTTAAGTTCTTGGTTTCCCTTCTTTCTCTATAGAAAAACCTTCTCAGACACCTATTTCTAAGTATTAGAATTTCTTCAGGGCTTCTTAGGTCCTTTTTGTATCTAATACTGTATTGTTAGGTTAGTCCATCTCTATCCTTAATGCAATTGACATTTGTACTTTAATAATGGGAATAAATATTCTTGTACTGTGATCATATAATGGTAAAAAAGTTGGCCATATATTAGGCAACCTTAGATAATTTTTCTGATAACAATTTACTAAAACTAAAAATCAAACAGAAAACCATATTTCACAATCAGGTAAAAGCAATATATATTATCTCTTTTAGGAAATAGAGTTCAAGTATTACAAACCATATATATCAAATATATTTCATTAAATATATTATTAGGTCTTATATATCTTTACTTATTTTTTCCACTTGATCTAACATGGACTGAAAGAGATTAATTAAAAAGTTTACTTTTACTGAGTTTCTGTGTATTTATATTTGTGTTTATTATAGGTTTCTCATTGTGAGTGTGGAACCAGCTTATTTTGTGGAGTCTGTTCTCTCTCTCTCTCTCTCTCTCTCTCTCTCTCTCTCTCTATATATATATATATATATATATATATATATATATATATATATATATATATATGTTTTTTGGTTACCAGGATTGAACACACTGTGCTTAACAACTGAAGCCAGATCCCCAGTCCTTTTCATAATTTATTTTGAGACAGGGTCTCACCAAGTTGCTTAGGGCCTCACTAAATTGCTGAGGCTGGCTTTGAACCTGCCATTCTCTTGCCTCAGCCTCCTGAGTCACTGGATTACAGGTGTGCACTACCTGTTCTACATTTTTATTGTGAATTGCATGTGTATTTTCATTGTGAATTGCATTATTTCTATAATAAGATGCCTTGGTCTTGTTTAATATTTTGTGTATTCAATTGGTATTTAAATTGCTTCCTCTGTGCATTAGTTTTCTATGTTGTGTAACAATTACCAAAAACTTAGCAGCTGAAAACATCTGTTTATTAGTTTACAGTTGTATTTGTCAGAAGTTTGGTACATAGGTACTGTATGTCTGGGTCCTCATGACTGAAATCAAGGTGTAGTTTGGGCTGAGATCTTATTCAGAGACTCTGGAGAAAATCAGTTTCCAAGTTGATTCTTGATGACAATCATTCAGTTTCTTGTGTTTGTAAGATAGGTCCCTATTGTTAGCTGAGGGTTGCTTACAGCTCTTAGAGGTTAACTGCCTACCTTGCTGTGTGGCCCCCTTCATTTTAAATCCATAAATGGTGCATGAAATATTTCCAGTGTTTTAAATATTTGACTTTGTCTTCTTCTACCAGTTGGAGAAAACTTTCTGCTCTTTAAGAGCTCCTGTGTTTAGATTAGGCCATCCCAGAAAATTGCCCTAGTTAAGGCTCTTACATAATTTCATCACAGGATTGAAATTCATTATATTGACTGTGTAGGGGATTGTGTAGGGCATAGTCTATGACTATTCTTATCCTTTCCAAATCAGGGTTTTTACTTTATGATTCAAAATAAATTTTTTCCTTCTATAATTTTTGTTTATAACCCATGTGGATTTATTGATTTATAAAAATGTGGCTTCAATTAATTTAGCATATTTTAGGTTCTACTTTCTATTTTTATTGTTTCTTTGAAAAAATATTCACTAAATTATCTGTAGGTGTACTTTTTCAGATTGTTATGTTTCTTTTAATCACTTATAAGCTCTGTATTTGAATTTGTCATGTATCCTTTTGCCATATCCTTTTGTAATTTTAGAAATTTAGCTTTTATGTATAACTTTACTTGATACAGTTAATCTTCTACTTCATTTTAATAGCAGCTACTTGCTCATTTGGACAAAATTTTACTGAGTTTCCAATGATTAATTATCATGCATGTAGTGAGTCCTGCTGAGAGTCTGGAAACTGGATCTTGGCATCAATAATTTTCATCCTTGTATGCTAGTTGTGAAAAAAGAAAGAATTATGTTCCAGAGACATTATATATCATTCTGTTTAAAGCCATATCAGCAGGATATAACTTTGTAAACATTAAGGTTAAGAGGAACACATGTCTATAATTTGTTGGATTTGTCTCTAAGTGTGATCTCCCATCCATGTTCCCATAAACCTTTAGCTTGATTTCCTTATGGGGAACAAACTCTATGGAATTCAAGATTATGAACCATTTTTTTATATAAAAGTCTTCATTGACAAATTATGGTTCACAGTCAGAATTTTGCTCATGAAAATGACCTTCAATTTTCCAGGTACATTTCTTTACTTTATAGATGAGGAAACTGTGGCCCAGGTAAATGAAATGACCCATGTAGTGACGGAGTTGGACTAAAACATTTTGCTCCATTTCTACTGCATGTTATTTCTTCAAGAGTGCATGTTGCTTTCCTTATGAAAGTAGATCTAAGAAATGTGAAAATCAAAAAATATTATTTGGATCACTTAGAATGTCAATAGCAAAACTCTGTGACTTGAATTATTTATTATCACTCTCCCATTCACCCTTGGAGCTCTCTCAAGTGCCCATTTGTGAGTGCTCAGTTTAAGGTTTTAAAGTCTAACCACTAATTGAAGTTATTGGCAGCTTTTCTGGTGTGGTTTTAAGCATTTTAAGGTATTATGAAGTTGTACATCCCAGAAGTCCTCTATTTCTGTGTTGGATATAAACCCCCTATAATTTAGTTTTTCGTATGTTAGGTAGCAATTCTTTAATATGGGCCTGCTCTCTATATAGGATTTATATATATATATATATATATATATATATATATATAAATAAAATATGCCCATCATCTTTTTTATATTCTGAGTGATAGCACAAATAAGGGATAAGATCTCTTGCTTTCTCTCATGGTTTATTATCCTAGGCTGGATGTCAATATCTTCTTAGAAAAGATTGAATTTTTTTATCAACATAATAAAAAACTGTTTCCAGTGATTTCAACTTATTTTCCTGACTTCGACCTCTTTGTTATGGAGAACTTTTTTTTTTTCCAATGACTTCCTTTCATGAATTATCATTACTTCTTTATAGGCTGAGGTTTCTAAAAGCCTAGGCAAACAGTTAAATATTTCAGATTTTCCTCATTTGTTTTCTCCCTCCTTTACTTGTAAATATAAAACACAATCATAAATATGTTAAAATTTACCAGAAGTAAAAGTAATATCTAAATAGATCATCATCATTATTAATTTCACTATGATAAAATGTTGTTGCATATTTTGATGTATTATGGCTTAGGTCCTGTTGCCACATAGGCCCACCCATTGCAAGTGTGAAACTCTGGAATGAGCGTGAACTTTTGGAATGAATTTTAATTTTGCCATGTGGCCAATGAGTGAACTTGGACAAGTCATTTAACCCATCAGGATTACAGTTTCTTTGTTTATTAAAATGTAGGCAAAAATACTTTTGTTTCAGATTTAAAAGGATTAAATTATTTTATGTACACATGTAGGCACAAGGAGCCTGGCTATTGCAGGCCTTCATAATATTAACTTCATCTTCTTTTTAATCTCTATTGCTGTGTTTAGTTTCAGGTTTTATGAATCCTGATTCAATATGGTCCATCCACCCGAAGACCTTCTAGGCCCTCCCTCACAGTCTTCGTACACAAGCAGGTGGAAGATATTTCAGCCAAATTATATGCCTGAAAATAAATATGTGCATACAGAGTTAATTTCTCTGTTAAATTCTTATGATGCTTAGGAATAATTAATTCATTGTGCTAAATCTATCATGGTGAAATAATTCAGTGCTCGATATAATAGGAGAACTCTCTGGTGAAGTTAGAAAATAGTCAGGCAGTTATTTTTGTTTAAAGAAAATTTTGCATAATGCCTTTTGGAGCAGTCTTATTCTTCATAATTGCCTGAGATATTTCAAGGTGCTTTGCTATAAATCTGAGGACTTAAAAACAATGTTTTACAGTCTGGCCCACTAAGAATAATGACCTCTCCTGTTCCTTGTTTTTCTGGGTGATTAAGGGTTTCCTGACTGGCCCCAGGCCATCTGCCCTGACTTTTTTTTTTTTTCTCTCCCAAGGATTTAGAACCATATTGTCAAAGATAATCTCTTACTCTGAGAGATCTCTCTGGCCCCAGAAGATAGAAAGTGTTTGCCACGTGTGCTTCAAGCTTGCATGAAAAATCTTGCAAGCAATGGTTCTTGTTGAAGGTATAACACAGCCCCATCATTTATGCTCCTTTAACTAAATTAGGTGTAAATTATTTCAAGGAGGCCAAAGTTCTTCTCTGTGTTCCTATGAGGATAATTTCACAAATACACAGCACGTCCTTCCAACCGCATATTTTGGGCAAGGAGAAGAAAACAAGAAGGAGAAGAAGAAGGAGCTGTGGCTTGGGGCCAGTGCACACCTCTCCACAGGGGGTTTCCAGCATGTGGGTGATTTTTAACCATGCTGACATAAATCAGACAGTGCAGAGGAACGGCATTCTGATCTCTGTGCTGGGAGATGCCTGGATAGTGTTACATGTCCCTCATTAGGAGGCACTGGAGTTGAGCTGGGGAGTTGAACTTTCAGCTGTATCAAAATAACAGTGTGCAAACAAAGAAGGCTGGGATGAGGGGGGTGTATCCCAAATAACCCAGCCTTTGCAGACAGGTTATGTGAAGTATTTGATCCCTCATCCTTAGAGATAATTTATTTATAAACTGAGCCCAATAGAATCAAGAAGGATCTGGTCCATGAATGCTATTGATTAAATCTTCTGGTTGAGATATGGGTCTCATTTTCTCCCAGCCGGGACATTCTGCCACTGTGACCTACATTCTCTAATCCTGTTAAAACTGAGTTTTTAATGTGTAGTAAAAATTTAGTGTTCAGAAACAATTTTATTTAAGCCCAATTATTTATTATTTATAGCCATTAGTTTTTTAATGAAAATTAAGTGTGAAAATTGGGTGTTAAAACACAAAATTGAACATCTAGGTTAAAAATGTAAACCTTATTAAGCAAAAAAAATAAATATTAAAAAGAATAATGTTACATAGGGGAAAGAACAAACAATGGTAAATATAACTTAATGAACCAATTATAACATAAAATAATTATAGAGCTGATGCTAAACCTACCATACAAAAAATGTAAATGGGTATAAAACACCTGTTAAAAAAGATTTTCAAATTAGCTAATATGCAAAATGCAGCTCTACACATAATATAGAAGACATACAAAATACAAGTGGGTTTTTTAAAAAAAGCTAAAAATAAAGGTATGAGCAAAGATAAACCACACAAGTTAAAATGAGGGAGCTATCTTGATATCCAACAAAGTAGAATTGAATAATACTATATATATGCTAAATTTGGGGCCCAGCAAATCCCTGATCATTTACTCTGATAACATACTTCTAAGTGTACAAAATTACACATGCTTAAGATTATTCATTATAGCATTGTTGCTAATTCAAAGAATAATAAATGCCTACACATAGGAAATGGGTTTTAAAAACTGTATGCTCACAATGGACAGCATGCAGCTATGTAAAGAAGAATGAGAAGGAGCTTTATAAAGTGGTAATATGGTTATTTCTAGGATATGGTTATTTCTAGATTATTTCTGACTTTTTCAAAAAGAAGCTATAGTTTCAACTTATAATGTCCCTCAAAAGCTCATGTGTTAAAGCCTTTGTCCTGGTGCTATGGGTAGGTTGTGGAATTTTTAGAAAGTGGGGCCTAGTGGGAGGTCTATGTACCCATGTCAGTGGGGGCATGCTCTTAAAGGAGGCCTGGTCCCTTCTCTCTCTCTCCTTTACCCTCCTCACTTCACAGCCATGAAGTGATGGGTTTTACTTTATCATGCATGCCCACCATAATGTACTGCCTTGCCATAGGCCTAACAACAACAGGGCCAACTGAAGCCTCTGATACTGTGACCCCAAAAAACTTCGTCTTTATAAGTTGATCATCTCAGGTATTTGTTATGGTGATAGAAAGTTAACTAGCATTAAACATATGGATAAATCAGAAAACATTGAAGCTGGCCACCTGTGAGGGAGAAATGGGGTTACTAAGGGATAGGAAGAAAAAGGACACTTCTTGAGCATACCTTTATGTGCAATTGTGATATTAGGAAGCATGTCTATTTTCTACACATTCAAAAATAAAATTAAATTGACAGTGATGGGGGAAAAAACAAAACTGAAAGCAAACAGCATTTCAAATAAATAATTCTATTTCAAATATATCCCACCCCAAAGGGGCAAAAATCTAATCCAAATAAGTTGAAAACAATACTTTCTTCTATATCTGAAACTCATTTAATAGGTTCTTGTTTTTTTTTCTAGTTATATGACTATAGGAATTCTGAAACTATTGTTTTTATTACAGGATTAAGTAATTGAATGTGTTGAAGGTTCTCACTGCAAAGGGAGAGAGAAATATGGAAGAGGTAAGGCAAGCAAGACCCTTGTGAGGTCAGATTGGAATTGATGGTATAAGTTATATATAATATCAGTGTCATGAAAGACAAAGGCTGACATACTTTTCAAAATTAAAGGAGATAAAGAGACATGGTATCTAAATATAATACATAATCCTAGACTGGATCCTAGACTAAAGAGGAAAAAGTATTATAAAGATTGTTACTGAAATAATTGGAGTATAGACAAATAAAATTAGAAAAAAGTATGCATTGATGTTACATTTGTTGAATTTCTTCACCCTGCTGTGGTTATAAAAACAAATGTTCTTGTTATTAGGAAATACATGATGAAGGATTAAAGGGAAAAAGTTGAGAGAGAGTGTGATAAAGCAAATTCTGTAAAATATTATAAAATTGAGTAAGAGATAAAAAGGGGCTTCATGTACAATTTTTCAAAACCTCCTTTGGTCTTGAAATTATTTCAGAATAGCAAGTCAAAATCATGAAGTGCTTCTTGAATTTTTCCCGGGTATGTTGCATGCCAAGAAAAATAAAATGCCACCACATGTCATTATGTCGCTATGCAATTCTTCCATGTTTTCCAACCCTTATCCTTTCTGTGATTTTGTGAATATTTGGAAAGTACATCCTGTGTTCTTAGAGCTTGTCATCTTGACTCTTTTGGTCACATTTTTCAAATGCTTGTTGATTAATTTGGTGTACACATAAAACAAGTGTTTCTGAAGTATAGACCCTTAGTTGACCCCAAGCATATTTTCATCACATATATTTTCCAATAGATGAAGTGAAGTTTATTGCATAGAAAATAGATTATATGGATTTTGTTGAAACACTGATTTCAGCCATTTTAGTGAAATTTAAGGGTAAAACTGACTTGCATTCTATTTTAACAATTTCTACTTCCCATCATTTTGGAAAATCATCTTATTTCCCAAGTCATTTATATATGAATGACTCATATTTGAAACTTCTTATCAAATGTTAAGGGTCATATAATTATATTTTTCTCACAGGCAAAAATATATTTTTGGTAAATGTGATACAATTTGTCATATTTATGTCTAAATGAAAATGTATAGGTTATTTACTAAGAAATTGGATTTATCATTTTACATATATCTTCAATACAATGCTGGACACTTAATGACTGACACTGTTGTCAAAGTGTACAAATGGATCCATTTTGGATAGATAATCCTTCTAAATTTCCTACCTAAAACACACACACATAGGTAAGATGTAGAGGAGCAAGTACTGGGCACAATATGCGTCATAGAAAAATTCTGATGTTTGCACTAACTGAAACCAAGAATTCCAAGATTAAGTGGCTTCTCTGGTTTTGTTTCTTCACTTTCTTCATATTATATGTTGGTCTCTGAAGAAAGTTATTTTAAAACATGATTTGCTTTAAAATGAGATTTTTGCCTGTTTTTGCATTTCTTAAAATTAACTATTGACAGTAGAGTGGTAAAGTTTTCTCAGTGTTAAATATTTTATGAGAAAAGAATAAATGAAACTATACAAATAATAATAATATAAATGTTAAAAGGTGGATAAGTATGATGAAGGGATTGCCAGAAAGTTTGCATGGTGGGTTTTATGTCATATAATTTAAGACAGTAACGGTGGGGCTGAGGATATGGTTCAGTGGTAGAGCACTTGCCTGGCATGTTTGAGGCCCTGGGTTGGATCCCTAGCACAGCTAAGGGGGGAAAAAAAAGAAAGGCATTCTAATGATTAGAATTTTTCACATCACATGGGCATTTCTTTGCCTATTGATCTAGAAGAGATTATTTATTATAAATAATAAAAAAAATACCTGAAACCAGTGTTTCTTGGGCAAATGTGCTTTCATTGAATGGTGACAATGTGGATTTTTTTCCTCTTGCAAGTTGATATTTAATGTCAAGCAATGCAATGAAAGAAAGCTTAAAACAGAAAAATTATTTCAGAATACGAGCAAATTCATTATGCCTTCTACATTGCCCTCACTTCCTGTTTCCCCATTTTCAGGATGATATGCCATCTGCCAACTTCCTTTTCATTATTATCTATCTCTTGCCAGAATATTTGAACTGATGTTTGGTAAAAATAAATTTCCAGGAATGGAGCTGTGTAGAGAAGGGAACTGCAGGACACTTTACATGGATTATTTCCTTTACTCCAAAATGAAACCCTATGAGCCTGGAATTATGACCTCTGTTTTACAGATGAGAAAAACAAGTCTCAAAAAAGTTAAGAGAATTGCCTAAACCTAAAGGTACCAAGTGAGGGAGCCAGAATTCCAAGTAGGAAGGATTGGAGTACAGTCAGCTTGCCAAGACCTGCCACTTTCCCAGTTGGCTCAATTGTAAAGCATTTTCACTCTTATTTCTTTACTTCTCCATGATTTGCAAGGGGTCAATGTCTCCATCAGAAATGAGGGAACCAGTGCAGTCCACGCAGGCTATGTGTGTGGCTGAGACAAACTTGGACGCTATTTGGAAGCCAATATTAAATGTTGATTCCAAAGGGGGACTATTTATTGGATCCCCGCATGTCGTCACACCTTGGATTTTCTTTGGTGGTCTTCATTCTAAGTAATGACAAAGTAAGACATAGTTTATTTTATGAGAACTGAGAAAATCACAGCACAGGGTGGTCTTAAGTTTCAGAAAAGTTTAGCTTTTGTTAACATAGATTTTTCCAAACCTTAAAGTCACACTTCTATGCATAAACAAAAGTTTTAAGAGTCATATGTTTTCAATGGGCAGTGAACTCAGTTAAGCACTCAGTGTTTGCCATTCAGTCATGGTAACCGAATAGGCTGAACCTGTGATGAAACTCATCGCGTTTGCAAATCAATTGCTCTCTGCCAACTGTGCCTTAGAGTTAAGTTTATGGATTTTTAAAGTTACTTATAGTTGTGTTATGGAATTCCACAGACTTGCTGCTTTCTGATTAATTTTTCACTTCAAACACATGAGAATTGACTTCCTTGCATTCCAATATGTATTTCCCTAGGCATAACTGTCTGAAAGGAATTAAACTCAACTAATATTTTTTCTTTCTTTTTGGCTTGAAACATTCCCAAGGCTTTGCAAAGTATAGGCTTAGGTTATATTTATGGCCAAAATAAAAAGCCATTTAAATATGTATTACATTGCAGAGTCAGATAATGATTACAGCATACATATATTAAATTTGTTCTATTTGGTTTGTTTGAATAAATTTAAGTAATTATTAGCAAATGCTTTATAAATTTAGTCACCATTAGTATGCCAGATGCTTTCCTTATTTACTTCTTATTAAATATTAAAATAAATAGAAAATAAAATCATACACAAAAGACATTTTTCACAAGATAAAAACATTACAGAACCAATTTGAATTTATTTATGATTATAGCATTTAACATTTTTAAAAATAAATTAATAATTAAAAACATGCCAAAAATAGTAATAATAAGGTACTTTTATACTTTTATGTGTAAACCTTTTTTTGTGTGTATTCTCTAGTACTTAAAAAAACATCTAGTTAATTGCTTCTTACAAGATTACTATTTTATTAGGTACTAGGGATTGAATTCAAAGGCACTCTGCCACTAAGCCACATCCCTACCCCTATTTTTTTTTTTTTTTTTAGAGACAAGGTCTCACTGAGTGCTTAGCACCTCACTTTTGCTGAGGCTGGCATTGAACTCATGATCCTCCTGCCTTAGCTCCTGAGCTGCTGGGATTATAGGGGTGCACCACCTTGCCCTGCTACAATATTACTTTCAATTAGATTTCTCATATAGTACAAATGGTTTTTATCGTTAAGAGTCCTATTAGGATAGAGAAACCACACAGTAACATGAACAGAAGAAAATTTAATGTAATGTATTATTTGTTATTTCAGAGTATTTGTATAAGTGTGGGATTAGCTAGTGAATAGAACTCTCAAGTATATATGAATAACAGATATGAGAGACAACTTTTGCTCTTAGGCCTAAGATAGACTCTAATGAAGAGTCCCCATTCCTATAAGACTGATTCAGGTCTCGTTTGAGATGATATCCTGGCTTACTGGATGCCAGAAAAAGCACTGTGCTGTCATCGTGGTGGAATTTGCTAGAAATCCACCCTCCAGGATACTGTGAAAAGCAGTGCACAGGTGTCCCACCAGAGGTATTGTGACCAATTCCCTGAGGAAGGTGCTAGGGGAACTTGATGGCCACTGGGAGCTGCTAGGCCCTGTATGTTGCAAGAGCCTCCCCAATAAGAACATGCAAACCAGGAAAACAAAACTCTCCTTCTGCCATGTCTGCTCAGTGCCCTCTACTGAGAGTGGGACCATGCCAGTTGGCAAAGAAAAAAATTCTTAAAGCATTCAGATTCATTTTCACAGAGCTGGCACAAGGGGTGAATTGGAGCAAGGAGATATTAAATCAATAACCAGCACAGTATCCGATTTTAAAAAATGACTGAATATGTTATATTTTAATATTGGTTATAGCCATATCCAATATTATTTTTTACATGGACATTATTACCTAATGCCATAGGTCCGTTTATAAGAGCAGATTTTATTTTAAAAAATGATTGCAAATCAACAATCATGTAAGGTGTTAGTTAAGAGTGCTCGCTCTACAGTCAATTCCTGGCTTGGCTCCTTACTAACTGTAACCTAGGGAAGGTGTTTCACCCTGGCGGGTTTATTTACTCATCTGTAAAACTGAATCAAAATGGTGTACCTTAGTTGGATTGTTGAGAGGGTCCAGTGAAATATACTGTATGTGAAGTGTTTAGACCTGCAGGTGGCCCAAGGGAAGGTCTCAACAAATAACTATTACTTATTAAGACTTTAGATTCATCCAAACGAGAGTTTAAAATTTTATGTAATTTTATATCAACATATTTTTTTTTCTAGGTAAATTCCTTTAGGAGCCAAAAAATGTTTAGAACTCATGAGACCATGATCTGTTCATTGGTTTATGCAGCAATTCTGACCAACCATTATAGATGTCAGAGACAGGTTTTGGCTTCAAATGAAAGTTATGTTTTTGGATTTCTTTATTTCAAAGTTGCTCAATCAGAAGTCAACATAAATACGATATAAAAAAATGCAACTTTTAGGTAAGAATGGGATGTAACCATATTGCTAACTGCTGTTAAAATGCTTCCTAAATGAACATATCTATTATATATTAAACTGTGATATATGGAAAAGTAGCCACCCTTTTGTTAAATGGAATAACTATTTACATCGTTCTTAAGTTCTAGTGTTTTTTATACAACTGATGATGTTGGACTTGAGTTTTCAGAACACATTAACCCAAATGAACATGCTAAAATTGGATGACAGTATTTGGCCAAGTTTTCAGAATCACTGACAAAACTGGAATAAAAACTGATGGTCTGCAAATCAGTTTTAGCATAGTGTCTAAAAGGAATACAACTGTAACTTCGTAAGACTTCAAAAATTTTGTAACTATTTATTACAGATTTTTTGAGAAGATTACAAAGAAGAAATTACATTGTATCATTCACTTCCTAAAAAATCCTCTAAGATATTGATTTCTTTACCCTAATCATTCATTTCTCAGAAGAGCTCTTCCCTTTATCTCTCACATGCTTTAGTTTGGTAACTGAAATACCACTTAGTATCTACTTCCATTCTGCCATCTCAACCTAAATATCTGGTCTTGCCTCTCATTTGTGAGCAAATGTCAACCCAGAGAAGGTTTGGAAGACTACAAATGAGAATCTATACAGATTCCCAAAGCCAAGAGGACCAGGAATCTGTCTCCATGGCAGATAGAGCTGTGTGGGAGAAGAGGATAGTTCAGGAGGGCCACACTTGAGGGAGATGTATACTCTCCCTGTATAAAACTCTAGCAGGTGGGAATACGAGCAAGCTGTGCCTACCAATTTCATCAGTTATACTAGTACTTCTCTTCCTTGCAAAAGGAGTAGAGATAAAAGACAGATGTGTTTAGATATAGATATCTTTCTTATCTCTCAACTCAAATAAAATAATTCTGTAGAAATAATTCTGTCTACTACTTTAGCAACGTTGGACTTAAAACATTCGTGAAATCATTATGTAATTAAACAGTTTAGATTCTGAGGAGATTGGGCTTCTGTTTATAAAACAAAATATTATTACGAAACTTAAGCAATGAACAGCATACATAGATTCTATTTTCATTCCAAAAGGATATCCATGAAAGTTAATTGTTATACTTTCTAGCATATCTGTGAACCACATCCTTGAAAATTAGAGATTCTCCAATATTCCAAATAATCTTATGACATATTCTTCACCCCTGCCACCATGCAGTACCATAATTTAAAAAAAAGACTTCTTCAGGTTATCATTATTCCTTTTATTGATATAGGAATAAGACAATTTATAAAGAAATTACATAGATTCTTCCACAAAACAAATTCCATATGATTGAATAGTCATTGTTATAATTTGTAATATTAGTTTTAAACTTTTCTGTATCTTCAAAACTAAAACATCCCTGATAGCAGGGATTTTGAGTGAGAATTTCTATTTTTTTTTATTGTTGGTCGTTCAAAACATTACACAGTTCTCTTTTTTTTAAGTTATAGTGGTTTTTATTTATTTATTTCTTTTTTTCTTTTTTTTATTGTTGGTCGTTCAAAACATTACATAGTTCTTAATACATCATATTTCACAGTTTGATTCAAGCGGGTTCTTCTCAGAGGAGGACATACAATCAATCAATAAGTACATGAAGAAATGCTCACCATCGCTAGCAGTCAGAGAAATGCAAATCAAAACTACCCTAAGATACCATCTCACTCCAGTAAGATTGGCAGCCATTAGGAAGTCAAACAACAATAAGTGCTGGAGAGGATGCGGGGAAAAGGGCACTCTTGTTCATTGCTGGTGGGACTGCAAATTGGTGCAGCCAATTGGGAAAGCAGTATGGAGATTTCTTGGAAAGCTGGGAATGGAACCACCATTTGACCCAGCTATTCCCCTTCTCGGTCTATTCCCTAAAGACTTAAAAAGAGCATGCTGCAGGGACACTGCTGCATCGATGTTCATAGCAGCACAATTCACGATAGCAAGATTGTGGAACCAACCTAGATGCCCTTCAATAGATGAATGGATAAAAAAAATGTGGCATTTATACACAATGGAGTATTACTCTGCATTAAGAAACGACAAAATCATAGAATTTGGAGGGAAATGGATGGCATTAGAGCAGATTATGCTAAGTGAAGCTAGTCAATCGTTAAAAAACAAATACCAAATGACCCCTTTGATATAAGGGGAGTAAACAAGGACAGGGTAGGGACGAAGAGCTTGAGAAGAAGATTTACATTAAACAAGGATGAGAGGTGGGAGGGAAAGGGAGTGAGAAGGGAAATCGCATGGAAATGGAAGGCGATCCTCAGGGTTATACAAAATGATATATAAGAGGATAGGAGGGGTAAGACAAGATAATACAAATGGAAGAAATGATTTACAGTAGAAGGGGTAGAGAGAGAAAAGGGGAGGGGAGGGGAGGGGAGGGGGGATAGTAGAGAATAGGACTGACAGCAGAATACATCAGACACTAGAGAGAATTTCTATTTTATAATGCATATACATAAGAGTAATAGTGAAATACATTGTTGTGGGTAAAGCTGAGTCATAACTGTTCAAAAACAGTCTCCCAATTTTTTGAGGCAGCTATACTGACCTTCATGGAAGAAGTAGGTGTGGAGAATAGGAGAGGTAAAATGATAGGACACTTCATGGAGGGATACTAGAGCAAGGTGTCTTGTGAAATGTTACTAAGGAATTTTATGAATGGCAGTTATCGTTTTGCTCTAGACAATTGTTTTTACATTTCCTGGAATGTAGCAAATATTCATTTATTTATTTATTATGGCTAATAAGTATATGTTAATTCTGCTTTTGCAATTTGAAAGACCTCAGTATATTTTCAAAGGTCCAAAGGAGCTTGTTCACGTTTTTCAATTCTGCGATTGTTCTCACTTTGATTCCAATTCCTTTGCTTCTTGTACCTTTAACCAGCACTTCTTAGTGACTTACAGTGGTGTGCACAAAGTCTTCCCCACTCACTTTCCATGCAACTCTCATAATTTTCACTCCATCATTTGTGGATGGAAACCTGCCTCCAACTATATTTCTTTCTAAAAAGTTCACTTTTCAGAATTCACCTCACCCACTAATGACTCAGTGTTCATCAATCATTGAGCGGTGTTGTAAGAGAAGTATGTTTTAATTCTTCCAGCCATTGGCACTTATGTGAGTTCTTTCCCATAGCATGTGTGTCATCATACCTTGGTTTGGAAGGCTGGGAAAGTGTCATAGTATTAGGGAAAGGGAACACCATATTAATTGACATTCATCCTTGAAAATAACTTGTGCATGTTTGGTGTATTAGTAAAATCTTAAATTAAAAATTATGGGAAGTAATATATTTTTCTACACTTTTAGCCAAAACATTTATTAAGCCAGTCTCAAAAGAAATGATCCACATTTTCATATGTCTGCCAAGAAAATCTGGTCTCTGGGTGCCCTGCATTTTGAAGAATGGTAAATAAGCCTTCCTTAATTACCCTGTGGGGAGCACTGCCCAAAAGTTGAGGTCAGTCTGGCTTTGGCCATCTGAAAACGTATGTTCTCTTTCCCCTGGGTGTGCTCATGAAGGCGATTTCTTCTAACCATTTTTGTTTTGTTCTGAAAATTATTTTAACTCTTTGAATGTGTTTCTTTAGCTTTGGAGGATAACATATATGTGGTTATGATCTAAAAATGCTACTTTCCAAGTTTATTTCACATTATGTAAGGTTATATATTTCTTCAAATTAAAAAAAAAAATCTAGCCACATGATAAAAATTATGCCTGTACTTGTACTAGTAAGGTACCATCGTGGATTTAGAGATATACTCCTATAGACTCCTGACTTTTTCCCAAATAAAATTTATATTTCAAACCGCACATTTTCTGGGTACATTTTTACATTCCCTCATTTTTTACAATATTAATTGTTATTATTTTGCTCAGAGTTTTGCAAAGGCTAAATAAAGATCCTAACAAAGTTGTTTCAGACATTACTCATTATTTCCATTGAAAAATATGGTAGAATTATTCACAACATAGAGCCATCAGTAAATTCGATATGTGCTCTCATCATTGATAGGAAATTCGAATTGATCCCTAAGTGCTAATGGCATACTGCATTAGCCAAAAGGACTTTGGTGAACTATGGGTGTGATTGAGTTTGGGGATGGGAAAAATCTCACTAGTATTCTTCTTTCTCACTCATGCTTTCTCACATCTGCATTCTTCATTCAATACATTGCTTGTATGATTACTTCACTTTTATATTAACAATTAGTGGTTAATTTTATTTTCAGGGATATTTTTCACAATAAATAAATTTCAGTAACAATCTAATGTATATTCAAAATAAGAGAATAATTAACCACATTGAAAAGTGGATGCTTGCTAGTAGGTTAGCCTCCATCTAGTGAACTTATCTTATGGACATTCAGTTGTAATTTGTACCTAAAACCTAATTATTACAGATAAAGTTCTTTCATAGTTGCTGGCAAATTATGAAACCAAAAAAGTTAATTACACAAACATAAAAGATTAATATATACAGAAAAGTAAGGCAAAAGATTCTACTCTTATTCTTCTGATGAAGCAAAATATTTGGGCATGGATTTATTATTCAACATTCAATAAACTTTAATTATTTAACATCTATTGCATGTCCAAACTTTCATTGACCCTTTGGAGTTTTATTATGAAATAAAAACTTAATGTGAATCATAAAGCTTCAGACTTAGAAGGAGAGAAACTCATATTAGTGTCTGGAGACAATTTTTCTAGGCATGTCTAGGCCTTACTTTCCTATCTTGCAGGAACATTATGGTGAGCAATACCTATTCTGGCCATTGCCATCAATAAGAACAATTTTCCAGTTCCATCCATTTACTGGCAAATGCCATAATTTCATCCTTCTTAATGGCTGAGTAATATTCCAGTGTGTGTGTGTGTGTGTGTGTGTGTGTGTGTGTGTGTGTGTGACATTTTCTTTATCCATTCATCTGTTGTAGGGCACCTAAGTTGGTTCCATTATTTGGCTATTGTGAATTGAGCTGCTATAAACATTGATGTGGCAGCATCACTGTAGCATGCTGATTTGAGTATAAGCTTTGGAGTGGGATAAATGGGTCTAATGGTGGTTCCATTCCAAGTTTTCTAAGGACTATCCATACTGCTTTCCAGAGAAGTTGCACTGATTTTCAGTCCCACCAGCAATGGGGTAAGTGAACCTTTCCCCCGACATCCTCACAAATATTTGTTGTTACTTGTATTCTTGATACTTGCCATTCTGACTGGAGTGAGATGGAATCTTAGTGTAGTTTTGATTTGCATTTCTCAGGGTGTTAGAGATGTTGAACATGTTTTCATATATTTTTTGACCATTCATATTTCTTCTGTGAAGTGCCTGTTCAGTTTTGCCCATTTATTGATTGGGTTATTTGGGGGATTTTTTTGATCTCTGTTCATGATCTTGATTGTTTCCTTTGCACTAAAGAAGCTTTATAGTTTGATACTGTCCCATTTATTGATTCTTGATTTTACTTCTTGTGCTTTAAGAGGTAGTCAGTTCCTAAGGGGACATGATGGAGATTTGGGCTCATGTTTTCTTCTAGTAGGCACAGAGTCTCTGGTCTAAAGCCTATGTCCTTGATCCATTTTGAGTTGAGTTTTGTACAGGGTGAGAGATAGAGGTTCAATTTCATTCTACATGCTAAGTGAAATAATCCCCAAAAAACAATCCCAAAAAACCAAGGCAGAATGTTCTCTCTGATATGTGGATGCTAACTCACAATAAGGGAAGGGAAAGTTAGAAGTTCATTGAAGTAGACAAATGGGAATGAAGTGAAGGGAGGGGGAGTGGGAAAAGAAAAGAAAGTTGAATGAATCCTATCCTTTTACATGAATACATAACCAATGTAACTCAACTCACATACAACCACAATAATTGGATCCTCATTGGAACAAATATGTATATATGTATATACATATATATAAATATGTCAAAATATACCCTACTGTCATTATATCTGGAAAGAACAAATAGAAAAAAAGAAAATTTTAAAAAATAACAATTTTTAACAAAATCAATTACAATGGTGTCTAAACATAAACTTTTTATATTCATTGTTATGGAAAACTAATGTAGAATTTGGAAATTTTTAAACATTGTCAACACATTATAGAGATTTAAAGGCTATAGTTGATTGAAGTTATTTTCTATGTCTTTTGATGAAATATAATTTTAGGCAGAATTAAAAGAAGGAGAGGACAATACTAATCCTGACTAAACTATCAATAGTCAGTGATAACGTGATCAGGGTAATGAATACCTTTTTACATTTCAATTTACCTATTAATGACAGTTAAATACTAAAAATCATCAGGACTATTTATTTCCAATGTTCATTTAAATAGTTATTTGATATTTGTTTCTCAATTACTTATTAACTTTTCTCTATGGGCCAAGCAGTGGGCTAGGTAGTAGAGGTATAAAAATGATTAAGTCACACTAATAAAAGAGTGAGTGTTTTTGAGGAGCAGTGAGAAACTTACTATAACATGAGCAAAGGAACTATGAGGAGCTGAGTAGAAGGGTAAAGATGAGGATAGAAAATTACATGGTGAAAGACTTTGTTTGCCAGATCAGAAAGACTGGATAGGATCCTGTAGATAACAAAAATCGTCCGTTAAAGAAACTTAAACACTAGTGATGATTTCTTTAAAATTCAGTGTATTTAAAAGAGAATGGATAGTACATGATCTCATTTTTACCCGTTCTTGGTTTTTGGTTTTTTATTTTTTAACATTTTTTTTTTTAAATTTTTTGGAAGTAGTTGGTTTTATTTGAATGGGCTGCCGGGAGTCCTTGGAGTGTCATTACTTTTATACTCTTCAGGGTCTCATTGACCCTCCCCTGCCTTTGACATTATAAATGACATTTAAGATCATGCCAATTGTGCCAAGGTGAAGAGATATGGTAAATGTAATCCCTGAGGATAACTAAATCCTAAAGAGTAACACATATTCCTAAATCATTTGGTTTGACATTTGATGCATTCCCATTGACTCTAAAAATGTCACACGCAGGCTTCAATCACTGGCTTGTTGTACACAGCTGAAGACGGCTGATATAACATTGGGAACATGGGGATATCTAGGGTGGATATATACTTAAAATTAATAAAAATGGTTGTGTTGGCCAAACCAAGTTTCTGTGGGCATAATGAGTTTTGAGAATTATTTGTAAAACTAACTTAGGAAATATTTGTAGAACATTATGAAATTTTCAGATGAAAGTCTCTGGGTGAGGCATTAAGGATCATTTTCCAAAGTATTCAAGATTTTGAAATAATATAAATATTCTTGCATATTATAAATACTTGGATCAATTGACATTTGAAATATGCCTCTTCTGGAAATTGAAGAAGATTTACTTGGTGCTCTGGTTTGAGATAAAATACTTCATATTATTCTTTTTCCTCCATTGTGCTTAATATGTATAAGAAAATATCTACATTTAAAAGGATGAAAACATTTATCTTTTTAAAATGAATGGATGCTAAAATATCTCTACAATTTGTTCAAGGTTGGGATTGGAAATAGGAATAGAAGATAATTAATATAAATTAATATGCATAAGTACTGTACATATTTAATATAAATCATATGATAAGAGTCAGCATTTCTTGAGCAATGAAACCTTAATCCTCTAAATTACTAAAAATTATTTCACAAAAAAGAGTACATATCAAACAACATTGTCAATAATTAATTTTAATTTTAGTTTTTCTTTCTTAGAAAACCAAATATATATTAGTTCTTTAAAGTCTTCTATAAGTTCTACCAGAATGAAACCCATTTAACTTTGTTTAATACTGCCAAAACTTATTTGCATTTAGATATTCTTCCAACCTTAGAATACTTACTAATATTTTATTGAATCCTAATTTTTTAAGGAACATTTTCTAGAAAAAGTTGACGTAGAATGTAACTAAATATAATTCATTACACACAGGAGAGGTGCAATTGAACACAATAGAAAGAATACATTGTCCTGATTTAAGTGGAACAGTCCGACACGATGTGATCTTTGAAGGTGTACAACTAAATACAGTGCCTGACACATGGTAGGTGCTCACTCAGTAAAGTATCTACATAGGTGAACCAATTTTAGTATGTAGATGCCTCACTCTCCCCACCCCAACCGCCAATCGCCAGTTTCCTACAGTACTTTCTGAAGTTCCTTTTGCATGTGGCCAGACAATAAGTTATTATGATTCCTTGTAATTAAAACTCTGTTTGGCATGTTTTAACTTACTGTGTTACAGCCCAGAGCTTGCTTTGGTAGTTGTAAAACACCCCTTAGCATGAAATTCTAGCATGCTAAAGCAGATCATGTAACCATTAATCACCCGAGGGTTGTTTTCTCAATGTTTCATTACCTCTGCTTTGGGTGATACTAATGTTGAAGAAGGCATTAGTCTTCAAGGTCCACTGCTTTCCCTGGACCTCACACCTCTTCAGCATTCTCTGCCCTTAACATGTCCTCTCTCAGGTTTTGATCATTCCTGGATTTATAATTGTGCTTCCATAGCCTTGGGAACTGAGGTGCTCGAATTTACTCCGTTTCTTGAGAAATTTAAGATATCTGCTATCTTTTTCCTATGTTGCCTTATCTTCCAAAGTATTTCCATAAACTTCTTCAGTAAGCATTTGTTCAGTATCTATGAATTTTTGAAGCTAGAGACTATCCCTAATTGCCTCCTGTCCTAATAACAAAACATACACAACACCAACACTCACAATTTTATGTGAGAATAGATGTGCTCCAACTACACACAGAAGGCACTGTTGTCTTGGGGTTTAGTCAACTCCTTAGTAAAGTTTTGAGACAAGTCAGATTCACTTCCCCTCCAACCCTGCCTTTACCACACATTTGAAAAAAATTCTTGTCTCTTTGGACTCAAATATCTTTTAGAGAAAAATCATACAACTATGCTAATGGAATTCATTTTAAATTTGTGATTATAAATTTCAAATAAACTCTCAATAATGTTCAGCAATTGTGCAGAGTCTTTCTTTAGACCCAGTGCCATAGTTTGGATCTTCAGTATCACCCAAAGCCCCATGAGTTAAAGGCTGGGAACCCAGCCCACCACTATTGGGAGGTGGTAGAAAAAAGTTATGTCACTGAGAGTATGCACTTAAAGGGGATATTGGGACCCTGACCTCTTCCTTCCTCTTTGTTTTTTTGACTACCATGAGATGAACAGACCTCTTCCATCATGCACTTCCAACATGTTGTACTGTGTCAACACAGGCCTGAGGTGAAAGGGCCAAGTAACCATGGACTGAAGCCTCTGAAACAGTGAGCCCAAACAAACCTTTGCTCATCATAAGTGTATTATCTCAGGTATTTTGTTATAGTGACAGAAAGCGACTAACACATTTAATTTGGAATTCTTTAAGACAACTCTTATCCATTTTCCTTTTGTCTTTAAACCTTATTCTTTCCTTAACTTGTAATTTTTCACTCAGTTGATGATCTTGCTTCATTTTTTAAAAATAGTAGACCATATTACTTCCTCATCTTTCCACCATCAAACACATAGGCTACCTGGATCTGTACTATCTTCCATTTTTCTTCTTCCTCTTATCTTGGAGGAGGTGTTGCTCCTTCGATTAAACATCAGTGCTTCTACTTTTGCCTTACATAGAAATTTATTTCTACTACTTCTTCTCTTTTCTATTGAATTAATCTTTCCTTCTCTGTTAGAGCATTTTTATTTCTTGAACATCTTCTCTTATCTCCCCTATTGAAGAAACAAAAGAAGGAAAAGGAGAAGGAGGAAGAGGTGGTGGAGAAGAAGAGGAGGAGAAAGGAAAGGAAACCTGTTCTTTGAGCACTCCCTGTAGTTACTGACTCATTTCTCTGCTCCATGTCATATCCAAATTTATTAAAAGAACTGGGGACCTTCCATCTCCTCTTCTGTTAGAGTCTGTAAACAAGTCAGGATGGTGCCTGGCATTTTGCCAGGGGAATGTTAGAGTTCGTAAACATGCCAGGGGCCATACAGACTCGGCTGTGGCTCTCACCACTCTTCCTCACCTTTCCTTCACTCTTCAACCTCCTTCAATTTGGAGAATTCCCATAGCTTCATTAACACTGATCTTTACATCATTCAAGGTAATGAACTCTTTTTTGTTCATACTAGACCTTTCAGTAACTTGCAACATGACATTCAGGCTGTTCTTAGGAACTTCTTAGCCCTTGGCTTCTGTATCTTTTCTCCTGGTTATCCTTCTACCATATTCACTGCTTCTTTTATTCTTTTTTATGATCTGTTTATTGCCATTTTTTTTAGAACTCATCTCTTCCCTTTTCTTTGGCTAACCTCTCTCCTTACGTGATCTCATTCATTTTCATGGCTTTACATTTTTCTTTAGTGTCATGACTCCCTGGAGCTTCAGACTCATATCCTACTACCCACTTGAATATATTTCATCACTGTCTCAGTTGGGGAAGTGTCATAAGGTGGTCTCATTTGGCATTTTGCTCCATTCACTACAGGTGTGGGACTCTTCTCTTCCAGACCTTCATCTCCCACTAAATGTCTGGGGCTTTCCTGAAGGCTAATGAGTCCCTGGGATGTTACAAAATGATTTGTCTATTTGTCTGTATGAGGTAAGTCAAAGAAGGGTCAGGCAAAATCTGAAGCATCAACAGGTGTCACTCCTGCTGAGCAGTGACTGGGAGAAGTGCCAGAGACTATTGAAGAGTTGCCTTTATTAGTCATCGATGAAAAAAGCAGCTTGCATAAACTCTGGGCATTAGGGATGAATAGTGACTGCATATAAGTAGGCTGGGGCACTCATCAGATGATGACTTCCACATGACTCCAAGGTACCCAAGCAATGCTTTAACTATGGCTCTTTGTTGAGCTAGTCCCCATTCTTGTCCATGTGGCCCATTCTAGACCAGGACCATGGACCTACACTATCAACCTCTCTAATTTCATCAGTTCTTTGTTCCCTCATATCTCAGGAAATCTCTTCTGACTGCTGAAATGTGGGATGGAATGAGGAAAGAGTTAGAGAAGAGATTGATTCACCTAATGATGTCTGCCAAATATTTACTCCATTCTAAAAGTCCTCTCAACGTTTTTAATAGTATCCCAAAACCCTGAATCTACCCCTTTCCTCTGGATTCTCTAGTTACATCCTTACCTTAATTTAATTGAACACATAATGGCATTGAATAGGGGTTAGGAAGGGAGAAAAGTAAATATAACATAAGATATAAAACTATTACCATACCAAGATGTCTCTATTAGTCCATGCTTCCATAACAAAATACCATAAATTGGGTGGCTTAAAAAATTATCTTTGCATAGTTCTGGAGGCTGGAAATTCCAAGATTAAGATCCATCAGGGTTCAGTTGCTGGTGGGGCCATTCTTCCTGGCTGGCGGATGGCCACCTTGTCACTGTGTCCTCATGTAGCATAAAAGAGAAATGCTGTTGTCTCTTTCTTTATCATATGGACACCAGTTTCACCATATCAACGTCCCCCCCCATATGACCTCATTTAACCTTAGTCATCTTCTTAGAGGCCCTGTCTCCATACTGTCAACCAGGAAATTAGAGTTTGAACATATGAATAGAGAGGAGCACAGTTCAGTCCATAGCAAAGTTTAATAGGAATATCAAGTTTAAACATGTATAAAATAGATTACCTGATATTTTTCCCCAGTTCATACCCCTCATCTGCCCAGACTCTATTACAGTTTTTTTTCTCAAATTGCATTCTCAGCACAATGATCCTGCCAGTTGCTTAAGTGCAAAACTTGGAGCCAGTTATCTTTGAGTCCTCTAATTTCCTCATCCTCTAAGATTCAACTCACAAGCAAGACCTGTTGCTTCTATCTCCCTAAAATTTCTTGACCTTGATTACCCACCAGTGTCTACAATCAATATCTTAGCATGAGCCAACATCTCCTGGGATGTGAGCCTCTTAAATGATGTCCCTACCTCCATTCTTGCCATCTTATAATCCATGCCCCACAGTCTGATTAAAATACTAGTAAGATGATTACATGCACCTGAATAAAACTTTTCAGTGAATTTCATTGCATTTAAAAAACAATCTTATTACCTGACTTGGGCCTGCAAGATTCTGGTTAATGAATATTGTGGGACAGATGTTTTAACACACAATTTTAAATAATCAAAGAAATGCTTAGATCTGCCTTGTTAGAAATGGCAGTTTGGAAGCAACAGAGAAGTTTGGTAGGAGAAAGGACAGGCTGTGACAGAAAGAGATATAGCATCTACTGATATAATCCAGAGAGGTTTCAGGGGTTGAAGGTAGTGGGTAGTGCGTTTTGAGAGGAGGAAATATATGAAGGAGTATTTACTAGTTATAGGAAGGAAGGAAGGAAGGAAGGAAGGAAGGAAACTAGACCAAATTGATGTGAAGGTGAAGACAGGAGTTACTTTAGTCCCTGAATGGAAATTTGCTCAGAAAGAAATTTGGAAGGAGGAATTTGAAAGAGTTGTGAAGGAATTAAGTTACTTTTGACACATGCCAAGTTTAAGAATCTAGAGGATCAAAACCAGTCATCTAGTTTTTTTTTTGTTGTTGTTATAGATTTCTAGGAACTGACATACAAAGATTTGGGGAATCAGAGAAGGTTCAAAGGTTTTAGAGTAGAATCCTGGATTGCACACTGTTTCAGTGTTTATTAGAGCAAGAGTAGACAATGGAAAAGATGAAGAGATGGTCACAAATAAGCTTGGAAAAGCAGTCTATCAGAAAGCTAGAGAATGAGCAAAATGATGGCAAATGTTGCAAAACAAATAAAATATAGGCATATATGTTTGTCCTTTGATTTCAAATCCAGACAATAGTAATAGTATTTTGAGAACAATTTGGATGAAATTGTCAGGCTAAAAGATGGATTTCAGTGATTTGAAAAATGAATGGAGGGTCCACTTTTATTTTCAAGCTGCTTAGGTGAAAAGGAAAAGGGAGAGCTAGGGTGTTAGCTAATGATACCTTCAATCAAGGGAAGGTTTTAATTTTATTTTTTTTCAATTAGAAGGGAAGAGAGCAGTAATTATATAGAACCATAAAAACCAAGCAAACAAAACAACTAAAAAAATAAAATAAGAGCAAGATGGGTTAATATGTAGATTAATGATATAAGTTGAGTCCCACACACAGGAGGAGGAGGAAGCTTAGCAAAAACAATACCTCTCTTCAGACTTTTCTTTCTTGAATGGGACTGAGGCATGCATTTCATTACTGTTGAATAGGGCTTTATGTTTTGTATGAAATTAAAAGTCAATGATGTGTATGTGTCTTTTATCTCCAACATAAGTGAGTTATTCTTACTTTAGACCTTTGTATGACTTATGACTGATTTCTCATTGATAGGTGGAACTGGATACAAAAAAACTTGACTAAACCCATGGTGGCATCATATTCTTCGTGACTTCCTTCCCATATAAACAGAAGTCTATGCGTCAAGCATGAGTTAAACTATAAAGGCTTCAAAATACATTGCCCCTCTGTCCACTGTTCAAGTCCTAATCACCCCGGCTAAAGCATGTTTTGCTTTCCTTTTTTTTTTTATTAGGCTTTTGACACCAATTCCTTCCTGCATGATTCAGTTTCTTTTTATTTGACAACTTAGGCTCAGTTTGGAAGCAATTGAAAAACTCACCTAATTAAAATTTACAGATCATAAAATTTAATTCAGTGCTAAGGCTAATTTTCCTCTAAGCTATTGAATGTCGGAGATTACTTTTTCAGTGGGAGTGAAGGCGAAGACCATTGTCGTCTCATCCTTAATATAAATTATCCTCAACCAAGATGCTCCACTGAAAGTCCCAGAAAACAACCACAATACGGATTGAAACTGCATTGCATTAGATAGTGAAGATTCTGTCCTCAATAAATGAGGCGATTTTTAACAAAGTGTTAAATATAATCTTTCATGAACTAAATGGATGAGGTCCAAATCATCTTAGAAATAGTTCATTGCTTAGAGGTTTTAGTAGCTGGTATTGTTTTTATGCACGGAAGAGTTGAATGTATTTTTGCTTGGGGAAGAGGGAATAAGTTAGAAGAGAAAATCATGAGAATATATTTATAAAAACCATAAATTTTCCTTTTTGTGAGTGTCATACAATCATGCTAAGTATATTTGGCCATGGAAGCACACGGTGCATCTATCCTTCTAATTGTTTCTAAACAAAGCTTGCACACATTGAAACAGTTCATTCTTTTTTAAGCTGAAGATGATTTGTACTGGAGTTGGAAGTAGTTTACAAGGTGTCTCCCTTTCATTGCACTGTGGGGTATGACTTTCAGCTATATTGTGGGAAGCTGCTGGAATCTTAAGTCTTTTCTCCCCTTTCTTTTTTGCGTTAGTTGAAGTTACACAATACAGTTTACTTTGGTGTTTTCCAATTTGTATAATTTAACATGGCAATAATGATGACATATACCTCACAAAGCATTTTGAGAATAAGATGAGTCACACCAGAGCTAGACTGGTAGTTACGTGTGACAACACCACCCCGATTTCCATTTGCAGCATCTTAGAGTGGCTATATCAGAAGGATGAACTCCTGGATTAACAAGGAGATTAGAAGGCTTGTTTTCTCAATCCATAACTGGCTTGATATTTCTCAAAAGATAATATGAAAAAGAAGAAATGACAAATTGTAGAGTTTGACTGTTGGAAGGCAAGGATCTACTACAAGAAAATTAGTATGAAACTGTAATTAAAAACCATAAATAGGGGCTGGGGATGTGGCTCAAGTGGTAGCGCGCTCACCTGGCATGCGAGCGGCCCAAGTTGGATCCTCAGCACCACATACAAAGATGTTGTGTCCACTGAAAACTAAAAAATAAATATTAAAAATTCTCTCTCTCTCTTTTTTAAAAAAACATAAATAGACTCTTCCCTGGGTTTTATAGATGTTAATAATTTATTATGTCTTATTCAAACATTTTGAATAGTGTTTTGATGCCAATTATACTACAATGACATTTTGAAACTAATTTAGTGTTTAAAACAGTAAATTGATTTTTAAATGTAGACGTGATGAACTCTTTAAAAGACAGGGTCTTTGTCACAGTTTTCAATCAAAAAACTTATAAGTTATTATGGGGCAAGTTATATGGCTTTGTCTAGGGAATTGAAAACAATTATACCTTGCATAGTTGATACTGATGAATGCCTGCTGTGCAAAAATTCAATAAGAGAAATTGTGGCACTGCCATTTTCCAGTGCTACAGTAAGTAATAAAAATTAGCTGAAAAAAATAAAGATTAATTCAATATCTTCTCTGTAGAATTATATTTCTTCCTTCCTTACAAATGGAAGTAACTACAAATGTGAACTGGAATTACTGTTTTGCCTATGATTTAGTACAAAGCAATTTTATTCAAGATCTTTTATGTGAATGCTTGGCAAAAAAACACACAAATGGTGTTAAAATAGTCAAAGAATTGTATATCTTCTTTTGAATCATATGACTTCTTTGAAAGAATCATGTTGACATTTATATTAATGGTACAAAAGCAATTGGTAAGAAAAAACTTACATCAAAGCCATGGTCTCAAACTAAGTTTGTAGTCATTGCTTTGTAACTGCTACACACAGGCAGGAAAAAAGATCCAGTTTTGTTTAAGTATGTTTTTGATAAAGTAGTAAAAATTATTTTTATTAAATTATAGTGCTTTAATACTTATGTGTCTTTTTAATATTTAGTGTTTAAAGGGAAATATGCATAAAGCACTTGGAGTATGATGTTTGTCAAGAGAAATGGTGCTCATGCAATTGCTTCAGTTGTATGCTGAAATGGCTATTTTTTTTTTTTTTTTTTTTGTCTCTGGAACACTGTTTCTTCTTGAAAAAATTACCGACAAAATTATGGCCACTTAGATGTTGGTGTTTGGAAAACATTTTATCAAAATAAACCAAATGATTCAAAAAACCAAATGTGAATTTTTTAAGACATATAACTATACATGCCAACATTTAGAGGATCAGTATAACTCAGCAATGTGATGTTTTCCAAATAATCAATATAGGATGTGTGTTAATCAGCTTTTTATTACTGTAACCAAATGCTGAACAAAACAACTTAGAGGAGGACATATTTATTTTGGCCCATGGCTCCATGGTTTCAGACAATGATTGGCTGACTCTGTTGCTTTGAGTCTGAGGTGAGACAGAACATCATGGCAGAAAGTCCCAGTGGAAGAAAACTGCTCATTTCATGGTATAGAGGAGAAGAAAGACAGAGTGAGAGGAAGGGCCACAGACAAGATGTAATTCTTAAGGGCACACCCCTAGTAAACTAATTAATCAAATCACCTACCTACAGTTTCCACAACCTATCAGTAGTCCATTCAGCTCTCCATGGCTTAATCCACTGATGAGGTCAGAGCCCTCATGATCCAATCATTTTTAAAAAGTCCCACTGTGAACATTACTGCATTGGGAAACAAACTTTCCACCCAGGAGACAGAGGAATATTTCAGATCCAAACTGCAATACATGTATAAATGATACATGTATGAATGATCCACTTAAAATGCAGGCAAGACCATGGATTTTCATATCACAGAGTATGTAACATTCATTCAAATTGGACCTAACATTTAAGAAATTTCCTTTTGTTTAATTTGGGTATGTTATCAAAGAAGGATATCCAAAGTTATCTGAAAAGATTATTCTAAAATACTTCTTCCTTTTTTCATTATATATCTGTCTGTGGCTAGATTTTCTTTATGTACTTCACAATTTATGGCAACAGATTGAATATGGAAACAAATAGGACAATTTAGCTATCTTCCATTAAGTCAGATTTAATGAGATTTTCACAAAATAATTCTATTCTTCTCACTAACCCTTTGTTTTTGTTAAGAAGGCAATGTAGCTTTTTTGGTAAGAAATTTATGGTAAAGTATAAAGTCTTCATTTTTAAAACATTTATTTATTTGGAGGTTCTGGAGATTTAACCCAAAGGCACTTTACTACTGAGTTGCATTTCTAGTCATTTTTTTTTCTTATTTTGAGACAGGGACTCTTTAAGTTGTTTAGGGCCTCACTAACTTGCTGAGGCAGGCTTGGAACCTGCAATACTGTCTCAGTCTCCTGTGCTGCTTGATTATGGGTGTGTGTCACCATGCCTGGTTAAAGTATTTATTTTCACTTTAAAATGAATTACTGATAAGCATTATTTTTTAAAAAACCAATAATTTTCTTAATTGGGTCCAGCATTCAACATTTTTAGAAATTAGCATCTACCTTCATGATTAAAACTGTTTGAGCCCTATGGAAATTCTCTACCTCTCTTGACTTACCTTCTTGAACCAAAAGAGCTTTCTTGAATACCTTGAAAATTTGAGGGTTATGATGTTGTCAGTATTGGTGGTAGACACAGCTTTGAAGTAGAGAGAGGATTTAAGGAGCAAAAGTGCTTTGTGTAAAAGAAGACAAATTAACTTTTCAAATTCTTCTTTTTAGATAACACTAATGCATTAGATTCTAACATGATGAAGTGTGGACATTTGGTGATACCCGGTCCAGTGTCTATTCCTTCCTTCTTTTCATGTTTCATCTTATGATTTCAGAAGCAGTCGAAAATTTGTGTTGTTTTTTAAAACCATTGCACATGGAGGTTGAATAACAGCAATATGAAAACAGCAATATTAAACAATTATTCTCATTATTATCAAATAAATGTATGATTCTACACATGAGTGAAGGATGATACTGAGCATAGTTATTATACAAATCCTGATATTATTTTATGATATGGTGAAGATTTCTGTGTAAGCAAAAATAATTTATTGGGTGAAATTGAGATATTTTATAATGTCTGTGGTGCATATTTCTGTGATTCTTTTACAATGTTTGAACAAAATATGTAAAACAGGATTCATATTTACATCTTAAAATTTCTTTAGAATCTTATTGATATTTATTGGTATTACTCCACAAGTAAATAGTTTCTACAAACTATAATTTGTAAAATACTGAAGACTATATTGCCTTAAAAATATATAACTTGCCATCATTGTCAATAGAACATAAATTATTGATTATGATAACATAATTAATAATTTTCAAAAATTGAAGGCAAGGCAAATGAATTTTATGGTATAAATACATAAGCCCAATTTGTCTTTATTACTTACCCAGGCATTGGTAGCTTGGTAACAGTGTACTCATAAATGCTCATTCATTAAATTCATTTGTCTTTATTGACTTTAATTCACATAAAAACTAGAGCTATACCCATATTTTTTTGAATGCTGTATCTGCCAATATTTGAGGAAAGAATATATTTTTAATGTAACATAGTCCTTTAGTAAATTTTAAAATATTGATCACACATTGAAATCATTGTATTTTGCATATATTGGGTTAAATAAAATATACTAATGAGATTAATTCCATGTGCTTTGCAAGTGGCCACTAGAAAATAGAACATTATACATGTGGCTTGCATTATATTTATATTGCACAGCACTGAATGTGATTAAAAAACATGATAAAACCTTTGGAAAAGTCTTGGGGAGATGGTTATTTTCTTGGAGTAAGTGGCATTAAAACTGAAATCTTAAGACTATATCCAAGTCAGCCAGATGAACTTTTATGGGAAGTGGTCTTTCAGGTCTTTCAGGAGTAATGTGCTAGTGTTCTAGGTGAAAAGACTAAGGTAATCTTTGAGGAACTTAAAGATATTCAGTGTGACTACAGCATATTAGGTGAAGAAGGGAGGATGGTGAAAGACAAAGATCCAGAGAACAAAGAGCCAGTTAAAGTAATGCTTCATGGATGATGCTAAAGCTCCTGAAGGAAACTAATTGGAAAGGGATTAAAAATACTTTGACTACTCACAACTCCTGTTCAACATAGTACTTGAAACTCTAGCCAGAACAACCAGGCAAAAGAAGGAAATTAAAGAAAGAAATAAAGGAAAAGAAGAAGTCAAGATATCTCTGTTTGCTGATGACATGATCCCATATTTAGAACATGTAAAGACTACCCCAGAAGACTTCCAGCAAAGTAGCATGGTACAAGATCAACATACATAAATAAATCACTTTCCTATACTCCAATAATAAATCTGCTAAGAAAGAAATCAGGAAAACTATACTATTTATAATAACCTCAAAATTTGAGGTGTGTGTGGGGGGAACAAATCTAACTAAGGAGGTGAAGTCCTCTGCAATGAAAATTACAGAACACTGAAGAAAGAAATTGAAGGAGACATTAGAAGATGGAAAAACCTCCAATGTCCTTGGAAAGGCAGAATTAATATTGTCAAATGGCCATATTGCCAGAAGTGTTATACAGATTCAATATAATCTCCATCCAAATACCAATGACATTTTTTGACAAGACTAGAAAAAAAATGGTTCTATAGTTCATTTGGAGGAATAAGAGACCCAGAATAGCCAAAGCAATACTGAGCAAGAAAACCAACACATGAGGCATCACAGTACTAGACCTCAAATTATACTACAGAGATATAGTGACAAAATAGCATGGTTTTGGCACCAAAACCAACATGAAGACAAATGGGAAAGAACAGAAGACAAAGAGACAAATCCATAATACAGTAATGTGATACTCAACAAAGGTGCCAAAAACATACATTGGAGAAAAGATAGCCCTTTTAGAAAATGATACTGGGAAAACCAGATGTCCATATTTAGGAGAATAAAATCAGATGCCTATCTCTTACCATGCACAAAAGTCAACTAAAAGTAAATCAAAGATTTTGAGTTTTCCCAGCACCATTTGTTGAAGAGGCTAGCTTTTCTCCAATATACATTTTTGGTGCCTTTGTCGAATATAAGATAATTGTAGTTATGTGAGTTAGACTTTGTGTCCTCTATTATGTATCATTGGTCTACAGGTCTGTTTTGGTGCCAATACCATGCTGTTTTTGTTACTATTGCTCTGTAGTATAGTTTTAGGTCTGGAATAGTAATGCCACCAGCTTCACTCTTTTTGCTACGGATTGCTTTGGCTATTCTGGGTCTCTTATTTTTCCAGATAAATTTCATGATTGTTTTTTCTATTTCTATAAGGAATGCCATTGGGATATTGATTGGGATTTCATTGAATCTGTATAGTTCTTTTGGCAGTATGGTCACTTTGAAAATATTAATTCTGCCTATCCCAGAACAAGGTAGATCTTTGCATCTTCTAAAGTCTTCTTTAATTTCTTTCTTTAGCATGTCTAGAGGTCTTTCACTTCTTCCATTAAATTTATTCCTAAGTATTTTAGTTTTTTGAGGCTATTGTAAATGGGGTGGTTTTCCTAGTTTCTCTTTCAGTGAATTTGTCACTGATGTGCAGAAATGCCTTTGATTTATGGGTGTCAATTTTATATCCAGCTACTTTGCTGAATTCATTTATTTTTTCTAGGAGATTTCTGGTGGAATGTTTTGAGTTTTCTAGGTATAGAATCATATCATCTGCAAATAGTGATAATTTGAGTTCTTCTTTTCCTTTCAGTATCCTTTAATTTCTTTTGTCTGTCTGATTGCTCTGGTAGAGTTTCAAGAACTATGTTAAATACAAGTGGTGACAGAGGGCATCCCTGTCATGTTCCAGTTTTTAGAGGAATGCTTTTAATTTTTCTCCATTTAGAATGATGTTGGCCTGGGTCTTGGCTTAGACAACCTTTACAATATTCCTGTTAACCCTAGTTTTTCTAGTGTTTTGAGCATGAAGGTATACTGTATTTTATCAAAAGCTTCCTTAGCATTTATTGATATGATCATATGATTTTTATCTTTAAGTCTATTGATGTGATAAATTATATTTATTGATTTCCATATTTCAAACCAACCTTGCATTTCTGGGATGAACCACAGTTGATCGTGGTGCACTATCTTTTTGATATGTTTTTATATTTGATTTGCCAGAATTTTATTGAGAATTTTTGCATTTGTATTCATTAGAGATATTGGTCTGAAGTTTTCTTTCTTCGATGTGTCTGTCTAGTTTTGGAATCAAGGTGATATTGGCCTCATAGAAAGTGTGTGGAAGTGTTCCCTCTTTTTCTATTTCATGAAATAGTTTGAGAAGTATTGATGTTAGTTCTTCCTTAAAGGTCTTATAGAACTCAGTTGTCTATCTATCTGGTCCTGGGATTTTCCAGATTGATAGGAAATCTACATGGTAACAAAATAAAATTAAACCTTTATCTTTCACCATGCACAAAACTCAACTCAAAGTGGATCAATGACTTAGGAATTAAACCAGAGACCTTGCACCTAATGGAAGAAAAAGTAGGCCCAAATCTCCATCATGTTGGATTAGGCCCCAACTTTCTTAATAAGACTCCTGTAGCACAAGAATTAAAACCAAGAATCGATAAATGGGATGGATTCAAACTAAAAAGTTTCTTCTCAGTAAAAGAAATAATCAGTGAGGTGAATAGAGAGGCTACAGAATGGGAGCAAATCTTTACCACAAGCACATCAGATAGAGCACTAATCTCTAGGATATATAAAGCAATCAAAAACCTTAACACCAAAAAACCAAACCAAAACAAAACAAAACAACCACAAATAACCCCATCAATAAATGGGCCAAGGAACTGAACAGACACTTCTCAGAAGAGGATATATAATCAACAAACATGAAAAGATGTTCAACATCTCTAGCAATTAGAGGAATGCAAATCAAAACTACTCTAAGATTTCATCTTACTCCAGTTAGCTGGCAGCTATTAACAATATAAACAACAGTAAGTGTTGGTGAGGATGTGGGGGAAAAGGTACACTCATACATTCCTGATGGGACTGCAAATTGGTGTAGCCAATATAAAAAGCAGTATGAAGTTTCCTTGGAAAACTTGGAATGGAACCACCATTTGACCCAGCTATCCCACTCCTCAGTTTATATCCAAAGGACTTAAAAGCAGCATACCAGCATACTACATGGACACAGCCCTAACAATGTTTATAGTAGCACAATTCACAATAGCTAAATTAATGAACCAACCCAGATGCCCTTCAGTAGATAAATGGATAGGGAAACATTCATCAGAACATTATGGAACATTACTCAGCATTAAAAGAGAGAAGATAACTCAGCATTAAAAGAGAACGAAATCATGGCATTTGGAGGTAAATGCATGAATTTGGAGATTATAATGCTAAGTGAAACAAGCCAATCTCAAAAAACCGAAGGCTGAATATTTTCTTTGATATGAGGATGCTGACTCATAAAGGCAAATGAGGGTGGGGGAAGCATGGGAGGAATGGAGGAACTTTAGATAGGGCAAAGGGGAGGGAGGGGAAAGAAGGGGGTAAGGGGTGGGAATGATGGTGAAATGAGTTAGATCAATACTCTAAATACATGTATGAAGACAAGAATGGTGTTAAAATACTTTGTGTACAATCAATGACTTGAAAAATTGTGCTCTATATATGTAATATGAAATGAATTGCATTCTGCCAACATGTATAACAAATTAGAATAAATAAGTAATTTAATTTAAAAAAAGTGAATCAAACCTAGAAATTAGACCACAAACTTTGCAAGTGTCAGAAGAAAACACAGCGTCAACACTCCAATGTATTGATGCAGGCACTGACTTCCTTAACAAGAATCCTAAAGTATAAGTAATAAAAACAAGAATCAATATTTGTGACTGCATCAAACTAAAAAGCTTCTGCATAACAAAGGAAACAATTATAAACATGCAGAGAACCTACAGAATGGGAGAAGATCTTTGCCAACTACTTCTTAGATAGGGGATTAATATCCAGAATATGTAGAGAACTAAAACAAACAAACAAACAAAAACCACCCAAACAAATAACACAATTAATAAATGGGCAAAAAACCTAAATAGACAATTCTCAAAAGTAGAAACACAAGTGGCCAAAAATATATGAAAAAAAATGTTTAACACCTCTAGTAATAGAGTAATGCAAATCAAAACCACATTAAGATGTCAGAATGACAATTACTAAGAATGCAAGTAATAATAAATGCAGGCAAGAAGGTGGGGGGAAAGTACACTCATACATTGTTGGTGAGACTACAAAATAGTAGTCTCTGAAAAGCAGTATGGAGATTCTGCAAAAAAACTAGGCATGGAATCAACATCTGACCCAGTTATCCCACTCCTTGGTATTTATCCAAAAGAACTAAAATCAGCATCCTATAATGATACAGTCACATCAATGTATAGGAAGATAATCCCAATAACCAAATTATGGAATCAGCCCAGATGTCTGTTAATATGCGAACAGAATAAGAAAATGTGGTAGCTAGGCATGGTGGTGCATGTCTGTAATCTCAGAGGTTTGGTAGGCGGAGGCAGGAAGATTACAGGTTCTAAGCTAGCCTCGGCAATTTAGTGAGGCCTTAGCAACTTGGTGAGGCTGTAAGCAACCTAGTGAGACCCTATCTCGAAATAAAAAAACAAAAAGAGCTATGGATGTGGCTCAGTAGTTAAGTGCCCTTGGGTTCAATCCCTGGTACAAAAAAAAAAAAAAAAAAAAAGTGGTATACATACACAATGGAGTTTTACTCAGCCATAAAGAAGAATGAAATTATGGCATTTGCTGATAAATGGATAGAACTGGACAACTGTTAAGTGAAATGAGATGGAACTGCTAAGTGAAAGAAGCAAGACTCAGAAAGTCAAGGGCCAAATAGTTTCACTTATATTCAGAAGCTAGACCAAAATAAAAGAAAAAAAGGGAGGGGGAGAATCCCATGAAAATAGAAGAGAGATCACTGGAGTGAAGAAAAGGATAAAGGGGGGAGGAGAAGGATGGAAAAAGGGAGGGATGATGGATTGAAATTGATTAAACTGTGATTAAACATATATGAATATACCAGAGTAAGTTTAATATTTATTTTTATATATGTATGCATAGAGAGAGAACTAATTTTTAAAAACTACAAATAAATAGAAGGAAGGACCAGTTTAGTAGAGGGAAGAGAATGTGACAATAGGAAAGAAGAAGTCCTGGAGACTGAATCAGAACAAATTATATTCCAGGCTTTTATATTCAAAATGAACCCCAATATTATGTATATCTACAATGTAATAATAAAAAATGCTTTGACAGCATTGGACTGAATGACTAGGCCTGACCTTTAGTGAAGGGAGGAAGAGTTATAAAAGGACAAAACTCACAACTTGAGTGAAACTTTGAGATAAGTTCTGATTTGTGTTTAGCCATTTTATATCCATTGGTAGATAATAGTTTAAGTCTTGTAAATTGAACACAATATAACTTTAGTCTTTACTTTTACCTACAATTATGTTCTGCCTCTACTCTTAAAATATGCATCCTGTCTGATTTTGGAATTAAATTCAGAAGCCTTTTTTAACTGATACATTTTTGGACTTCACATAAAAGTGAAGAAGGATCAAGAGAATGCTGCAATACTGTTTGTAGTTCTCTGTTTATAAGAACATATAGCAATCAATGTTTGCACCCCTTGGAAATATGGTTTCAATTTTGTCCTTGAAATATGAGAAGAGATGTGTTGCCAGCACATATTTATTCCTGCCAAGCATCTTCTTATTTCTAGAGTGTACAGACATCTTATGAAGTTTTGCTTTCAGTTTTTTTTTTTCAAGTTTAGTCTCATTTTAAAGTGAGGAACACCTGTTAAATGACAGCACTTGTTACGATGATGAGAATGTTAGGTGGGATGATGTGCCAACAGAGATGGTGGATGGATGCCAATTGTCAGAAGTCTACTAGGAATATCAACTGCTGTCTTATTCATTGGGATTTATATTGGAACTAACTCAATTTATAATTTATATTGCTAACTAACTCAAATCTGAACTTTGCATTGGTTAAAGTCAAAACAAAGGGCTAGAATTTTGAGAGTGTTTAGAACTCATTATGTTTTGTTCTTTGTTATTTATGAACATATTGAATTGCAGAGCTAAAAAATGATTAATAATCATAACCTTGTGAGATCATTATAAATATATCACATGTTCATTTACCAATGATTAAAAGTTATGAAGTTTTCTTGGACCAACAAGATGACCTGTGTATGGCAAAAGTATGACAAATATCATATAGAAGTTTTTATTTTCTCCAGTCAATAATCTTTTTTATATATTTATATTCATGTGCATGTTCATGTTCTTTTTCTATTGAGCATTTGTAAAGAAATAATATTATACATCCCAGCATTGCTGCAAGGAAAACTGAAATGTGACATACATTATTTTGGTGAATTCATGCCAAAAGTTGCATAATGATTAATGGGTGAAGGACATCAGACTTGGCCTTGAATATTTTTAGGTTTCTTCTTACTACCATGGTAGTCTTCTTTTTTGCTCTTAGATTGACAGCAAACTTCATTATTTTTTCACTTTATTCACAACAGTACTTATATCTTTGAAAGCCCATAAGAATATTCCTTTCCTGCATATTTGCAGTTTCTTGATATTGAATCTACTATACTGAAGAGAATCAGACAAATTTATAATCTGAGCATATGAAAACTGTTATGGTTTAGATATGAGGTGTCCCCCAAAAGCTCATGTGAAACCATGCAAGAATGTTCAGAGGTGAAATGGTTGGATTATGAGGGCATCACCTTGATCAGTGGTTGATCTACTGATATGGATTAACTAGGTGGTAATTGTAGGCAGGTAGGATGAGGAGGAAGTGGGTCACTGGAGGGTCTGCTTTTGAAGTTTATGTTTTGTTGTTAGTGAGCAGAGCTCTCTCTGCTTCCTGTTTGCCATGTCCTGAGCTGCCAAGCCTTTGTGTCATAATGTTCTACCTCACATCGGATTCAGAGCTATGAAGTTAATTGGCTGTGTACTGAACCATGAACTAAAATAAAAATTTCCTTGTCTAAATTATTCATTTTGGGTGTTTTGGTTACAGTGACACAAAAGCTGACTAAAGCAAAGCCTTTGTTAAGTTTATCCAAAACAGTATTTCTTACTGTTTCTCCAAGTGTTAGGATATTCAGATTTCTGTGCAATTGGGGACTTTTATCTAAATTTTTTAAAAAAGTTCTCATCAAATCTAGATTCCAGTCTCACTATACTGCTGGAAATTCTTGTTGATGTTTATAAATAATATCCCACCTGCCAAATCTGTTGAATTTCATGATTTTTTAGTAGTGTTTGCTTTACTAACTGCTGTTCTGCCCATCACTTGTCTTTCATCTATCTTTGCTTTCTTATCTATAAAATAGGGTTGTTAGATTTAAATAATATAAATATAAATATATAAATAATAAATAAGTAACATATTAAAGCAATGTCTAGAACATAATAAGCATAGCATACTTTTTAAACTATTATCACTACTTTATTATCAGTTGCTGTACAACTGTGTTCTAGCCTGCATTTTCCTGAAAGCAGAGCCTGAAGTCAAAGATTACAAAATGGTAGATTGCTGTGAAATTATCCCAAGGAAGACATGAGGAACCCATGGAATTAATAAGGAAGAAGCAAAAACCAATACAAGAGTACATTGTTAGATGGGCTATTGCAATAGAAATATTTTAAATACATTGCAACTAATTACATTTCTTGGTTATCTCTCATACTCTATTGATCAAAGCAGATCCCATAGGCCTTAGGTTCCCTATACCTTCAGGTTGAGAAATTGTTAGTTCCCAGCTGATTCTGCATGTCAGAGGAGGCAAGAAGTGAGAGGGTCAGAGCACAGTCTGTACTGAGGGTCAGTTATGGTGCACCTGTGGTGAAAGAATACGCAGAGCTGATTACAGCTGCAGACTGAGTAAGGTAGTAAGGCTGAGGGTGTTTCTGGTGGTGTCGAGAGAAGTCTAATGCTTACCTTGTGTTGGGATTTCTCTTACTTCCTTGCCATTCTTGCTCCACATCATCTTCACATTTTGCTTGCTTATTTTTTAATGTTTCTTTAAAATAAAAATTTGAGGAATATGTCACAACAAAATTAACTCCCTACGTCAATTAAAGGCATAAAACATTATTTAGTTCCCCACAAATTCTCTCTTGGCTTGTGATGACCAAGCCTTCTTTGCTGTGTCTCCAGGCAAACACCGAAAGATAAAGATGTTGAGTATATTTTTTTGTATGTGTGTATATAGTCTATTTTTCTTCTTTTGTGAAATATCTGTTCAAATATTTTGTCCATTTTTACTTCTATAGTTTGTCATTGTAGTACCAAGTTATAAGAGGTCTTTATGCATTTTGAATATAAGGTCTTCATCAGAACTATGTATTATGATTTTTTTCCATTGTGTGGCTTGTCTTGTTATTTATTTGGCAATGTCTTCCAAAGAACACAAGTTTTAAATTTCAATGAAATCTAATTTATCATTTTTTTATATTATTGTTCTGCTCTTTGTGTATGGTCTGGCCAATTTGGGAAGAATTAACATTTTAACAACATTATTTCTATAAATATGGTATGTGAACCCATTTATATCACTCTTCTTTAATTTCTCTTAACAGTGTTCTGGAATTTTCTGGTACAGATCTCTATTATATAGTTTGTTAATCTTATGCCTGGGTATTTTATAAGTTCTTCTAATATTGCAAGTGATATTTTATAATTTTGAATTTCCATTTGTTGATAGCATATAACATACACAATTTTATATGTTCTTATATATTTTATATACAAAACATCATTTATTTTTATATAAATAAGTATATATATATATAAAA